>NW_027182323.1:1573364-1893059 GCF_040938575.1 Ambystoma mexicanum
CGATAACGTTCCACTAATGTTAGAGTCGGCACGGAGTTTTTTGTATGTGGGAACTGTTTTCATTCTCTATCTCTGTTCTACTTTGGGATGTTTCCTCTTTCGCCTCGCCACAGAAATCAGAAGGAATGTGTCAGGCTTTCGTTTGCCACCACATTCTCATCACCTGGTATAGAGCGAACTTCCCACAATCTTTCTTCTGTTTTATCTCTGTCCGCAGAATATCGATTTTCAGGGATTACAGCTGGCTTCACTAGCAGGAATATGTGTCACTGGTGTTGTGCCACAGAGGGCCGATCCAATAGCAAAGCACCACCACGTGACTGCTTGGCACCATGTGCTGCTGCTTTTAAACAAGCACTGGCAATGCCAACAGTTTGGACTTTTATCTAGGCCTGGGAAAGGCACTTGCCAGGCACCACCCTAGTGGTATTAACTGGCCACTGATGGTACCAGCAGCAAAATGGTGTGTGTACCTGGGTATCTAATAATAGTGCCGGCAAACGTCTAATACTTAAATCTTAAAACACAAGCCATCACAGTAGGCTTTGTCAATGCATGTTTTTATCAAGACTTCAGTGAAGGACACGCATGGTGCTTGTGAATGTAGACTTGGTTACGACATTTTAATTACACCGGTGGCACTTTACTCCTGCAATTAAGACATTAGCCCTCAGAAGACTGCTTTGAAAAAACACTGGCAGACATTTCGAGTGCAAAGCTAGATGGTAAGTCTTGATTAAAGTTAACTCAAAGAGTTCCCATAATTAGGAGTTTTGGGTCTGGAGGGGCAGGACTGGGTGGGAATGGCCACATGGCCATGGCAGTCAATGGGTGGGCAAATAACTAAACAACACTTACAAGCTTTGGTTCCCTCCTCAGATGCCTTTTTCCCCGATCTGGACTCTAATGCAATAGTTTCAGCATATAGGTGGGTGCCACCTAATAGCCCAAAGTAATAAAGGATCTAGGTGGCAACAGTGTCTGCCTCTCAGTGCTGGCACACTTAGGTGAGTGAGGGGAGGTGGCAGGCCCGTCTAGGGTCTGCCGCTGCCCACATCCTCTTCCTCTCTGTCCCATCCACCAAGTTATCTTTTTTTTATTTATTTTTTTACTTTTATTTATTTAGCTTGGCAGCACAGGAACAGGTGAGCTACATACAGGACAAGTATAATCAGAGCAATGCAGGTAATACAAACATATAAAGCAAATTCAAAACCAGTTTGTGCACATGTGGCAGACATCCAAGGTGGGTGTGGGGGCAGTGAGTGAACAATTCCGGAGGTTGTGCGGGAATAGCAGGGGGAGAGGACTGGAGATGTAGAGTCCGAGGCAGAATCAATGGGAGCCATGTATGAACGAAACCTTGACCAAACATCTCTGGGTCTTTAGTGGGTTGGCTGTTGTATAGCCCAGGATTCTTCGGTGTCCGATGCCCATGTGACCGCCCTGAGCCACTGTGCATGGGTGGGTGTGGTAGGCCGAAGCCAGCAGAGTAAAATAGAGCGTACAGCAAGTGGCATGCAAAGTCCAGCCAGGTTTTTGGAATCTCAGCGGAGCTCAGAAAAGTCATGGAAAAGACAACTCATTGGGGATAGGGTAATAGGGTGATCGAGGATAGCTGACATAGTAGCACATACTGCGCTCCAAAATTGAGTGAGACGGGGGCAGGACCAAATCATGTGGATATAGCCAGCGTTGTCGCAGCCACACCTGGGGCACCTTGGGGACAAGTCATTTGAAATGTGGTGTAGTCTGCTCGGGGTGTAGTGGTATCTGTGGTGCACCTTGAATTGGATCAATTTAAAGCGGGAGTTAAAGGATACCTGATGAATACATGCACACATTCGGGCCCATCGTTCATCTGTGATTTCGAGACCAAGGTCATCCCCCCAGGTATGTCTTAACTTGGTAAATGTAGGGGCCGATCTAGCCTGTACCAGGGTGTAGAGTCTGGAAACTTTGCCCCTCATGGGGGTGGGAGAGGTAAGCTCCGTAACTGCAGGTTCATCAGGTGGCAGCACTGGGAAACTGGGGTATTTGTGTTTAAGGATTTTCCGGAGGGGTGACTACTGAAGCCAAGCGATGGTCTCCGCTTCAAGGACAGTGGAAGATCTGGCCACTCTATGAAGTTACCCTGTTCGAAGAAGTCCCATAGTTGTTCATATCCAGGCTCTGCCCACCGGCGAACGATGACGGGAGGTACATGTGGGACCTCCGGGAGGAAGTTCCAAAGTGGAAAGTTACCATGAAAGGGGTGGGCGATGCCTAGTAATTACCATGTTTTAGATAGGGCCAGAGAAGTAGAGGCCGCCGGGTCAAGTGAGTCTAATACCCTCGGCATGGGCGTGATAACCAGGGAGCAAATATCACGATCGCTGATCGATAGCTTTTCGAGTCTGACATGAGGTGGGGGGTCCAATGTTTTAAACAAGTGTGAAGTGTATTGGAGTTGGGACACCAGCCAGTACTTAAGGAAGTCAGGAGCACCGAAGCCGCCAACCTCCATCGGGATGGTCAAGGTCTTGAGTTTAAGCCGGACCATGTCTGAGTGCCAAAGAAAGGTATTAAGGGTACGAGTCAGCACCCGGAAGAACCAGCCGCTCGGCCACTGGGGGATATTGGCGAACCTGTACAGAAGCTGGGGAAATACTACCATTTTTAGTATCCCTATCCTGCCGGCAAGTGAGATCGGGAGCCTACTCCAGCGACTTTTGTCGTAAGGCTAGTGAGGTATTTTTGGTAGTTCTCTTCAAAAACCTGTTCGAATCGGCGAGACACTACTATGCCCAGGTAGGTAAAGCTTGACTGGGCCCATGTGAATCGCTGGGTATCAGGAGGGGGGCGTGTGCAGGCAGTGAGCGGCAAAAGGGTAGATTTAGAGCAATTTACTTTGAGGCCAGAAACTTGTCCAAAAAGGATATCTTCCAATATCGGAGCCAAATTGGTGTCGGGGGAACGGATGAAGAGAAGGGCATCATCAGCATACAGGGATACTATGTCCGCGAAAGGTTCCATCTCTATGGCAAAGACCAGAGGAGAGAAGGGACAGCCCTGCCTAGTGCCCCTAGTTATTTGGAAAAGGGGGGAGCATCGGTCCTCAGTACGAACCCTGGCCACTGGGTTGGAGTACAGCAGCCCGACCCAGGAAAGGAAGCGGGGCAGAATTTGCATTTTTTAAGAACCCGCCAGAGATTCTCCCACGAGACAGAATCGAAGGCTTTTTGCATATCGAGTGCCACTGCTACTGCATGCAGATTTGGGTTAATCCTGCTTATAATGTTGAAGAGACGCCTCAGGTTCAGAGAGGTGGAGCGTCCCGGAATAAATCCCGCTTGATCGGGGTGAATGATATGCGGCATGTAGGGGGCAAGGCGTAGGGCTAGTAATTTGGCGTACCCGTTGATAAGCGAGAGTGGACTATAAGAGCAGCATTGAGTGGGGGGTTTACCGGGCTTCAGCAAAACGGTTATTGTGGCTTCACAGAGCGAAGGGGGAAACAGACCTACCTCCACTGATTCCTCCCAGAGGGCCATTAGGCGAGGGAGTAGGAGTGATTTGAAGTGTTAATAGAATTCAACGGGAATGCCATCTGAGCCTGGGGATTTCCCTGATGAGAGTGAGTCTATGGCATCCAAGAATTCCCCGGTGGTGAATGGATTCTCGAGACATCCAATGGTCTCAGGGGAGAGGATCGAGAGGGGAAGCTTATCTAGGGAAGACTAGATCTCCCCTGTCGGGACATTGTCTGCATTGGCATATAGGGATTCGTAGAAAGAGAGGAATTCAGAGTTAATATCTTGCAGGGACGTGGCTAGGGTACCATCGGGTCTCTCCACTCCAGGGATGGGAGGGGCACCAAATTCTCGGTGGAGAAGCCTGGCCAGAAGATGGCCTGGGCGTTGACACTCGCCGTATTTCCTCGCAAGTCCCGGGCTGTCCAGGAACCTCAGTTCGCGGTCCGCAAGAAAACGGAATGTGTCAAGTTCCGTACCGATTGATGCCAGGAGTTCCGGAGTTTGGTGTAGCGAGCATTGAGCTTCCAGTGCGGACAGCATGGCTTTGCTTTCAGCAATATTTCTGTGAATTGTTTTAAGGATGCTGTTCTCCTTAGACAGGGCAATACCTCTTATATAAGCTTTGAAAGATTCCCAGAGGGTGGCCTGTGAGGACACTGTGTTGGTGTTAATTTCGAAGAACTCCTCAATGGCGGTCTCCAGCTCTGAGCTGAAGACGGGGTCGAGGAGAGAGTGAGGTTTCATTATCCAGTGTCTGCTGCGGTCACGATCTGGGCCCCAACAAAGGGTAATAGTCACCGGTGAATGAACAGAGAGGGTTCTGGGAAGGATCGATAGGTGAGATATGTTCCTTATAAGTATGTCACACACTAGCCATCTATCGATTCAGGAATATGAGTCATGCACCGAAGAGTAGAAGGAGTAGGAGCGGGAGTCGGGATAGAGAAGCCTCCATGCGTCCACCAGGGAAAGACTGGGGAGAGATGACAGTGTAGTGTAGGCTGCTTTGGAAAGTCGGCGAGGTCTGGAGCCGTATCTGTCAAGGTCTACGTCAAATATCGTATTAAAATCACCTCCCCAGAGGATTATTGTTAGCAGGAAGCTGTCAAGGAGAGACGTGAGATGTGAATAGAACTCCAGGTCGTCGATATTGGATCCATAGATGTTTAATAGGACCACCTCCTTATTCTGCAGACTACCATGGACTAACACATATCTGCCCAGGGGGTCGATCTGTGTAGATATGGGGTTAAATTTAAGGCTCCTGTGAATTAGAGTCATAACTCCCCGGCTTTGGGTAGAATAATTAGTAAAGTACCTCTGAGGGCCCCACATTTTGGCAAATCTTTCACAATACTCGGTGTAGGCGTGCGTTTCTTGTAAAAACAGTATTTTGACCCAATGGCGTTTGGCCTGAAGCTGTAGTTGTTTCATCTTCTTATAGTTTCCCAGCCCCCGCACATTCCAACTCATGAATGTCAAGTTATCCTCAGTTGACAGTCCAGAGGTGGTCATTAGAAGTGACGGATTAACGGGGTGGTGCTCCCCATGATCGGTGCACCATTTGATCAGCCTTGCAATAATAACTGAACAATATTGCCCCATACTCTACCTCCCCTGTGGATACCAAGCCTTTTTTAACATAAAACCCAACAACGCCCACCCCCTCCGACGTCCCGCCCCCAAACAAACAGAGGAATGACAACCCCATGCCCAAACAACCAAATCCAAACCAATGGCATCAACGCCGGGGGGCCTGTGAGCTGGCCTGGCGGCGGTGCTCCGGACCGGAAGGCAATTTAAGGATAAGCATGGTGCCTAGTGATGACATCTTGTGCCACCCGGGTAGGACTCCACCTGGGTGGAAAGGGCATGATCGCAAAATATAGAAACAATTTTCTCACGTATGGGGGAAGTAGCCCCCTAATCAATCAACTAGACCAGGAAGGTGACTGAATTTAACAGCAACTAATAGAGTAAACTAGCAACAGTGGATGAGCGCTGCGGAGAGAAATTGAACCAGAGAGGCGTTCAGTGATAACTACGAGAGTCTCCCATGGGATTATGAGGCCAGCCCTAAGGACCAGAACATACATGTCATAGACCGAAAAACTCGAGTAGGCGGAAGACAGCCCCTTCTCACGCTCATCCACCGGGTAGACATTTCTGTACCAAGTCGGAGTCCCAAATCATGAACAATCAGCCAATAAACATAACATTGACAATGTGTGTTTCAAAAGGGGGTCAGCCGGGGAAATGTTCATCGATAAATCTGGAGGCCTCCTCAGGGATTGTGAAGAAGTAGACCTGGTTGGAATGTTCAATGCTCAATTTAGCGGGGTATAACATGGAGTATTTGACCTGCAGGTCTCGAAGCCTCCTCTTTACTGCCAGGAAGGTTTTGCGTTCACGTTGGACTGCCACCGAGAAATCAGGATATAGATGGATCCTGGCAGCGCCCAGAATGAGTTCACCCTTGGCTCTAGCCGGCCTGAGCAGGGCGTCACGGTCACAGAAGTTTAGAACTCTACCTATAATGGGTCGTAGTGGTGCACCCGGTCTGGGCTTTGCAGTGAGGGCACGGTGGGCTCTCTCGATCGCGAACTATGGGGAGAGTTTTGGAGTCTAACAATTTTAGTAGAGTGCACTCTAAGTAATCCTCCATGGGTACCTTTATGCCATCTTCGGGTACTCCGATAATGCGGAGGTTGTTACGTCTCCAGCGTGATTCGAGGTCCTCGTTCTTTTTCTCAACCTCGGCGACACGGCCAGAAAGTGTGGAGACCTCCGCCCTTAGAGAGCTCAAGTTATCCTTGGTGGTACTCACTCGTGTCTCGATCTCGGCAACCCGGCCGTCGGTCCTCTCCATATGAGCCTTGATAGAGGATATAGTGCCATTCATGTCGTCAAGCTCTCTGTGGAGCGTGGTGAACACCTCCCGGATGTATTCCATCATTTTTTGAGCGTCTGCCGGGTCCGAGGTCGAGGGGTTAGATGGTTCCTACCCGGACACCTCCCCCACCGGCCCCAACGGGGTTTTTGTGAAAATGTTAATTGAGCATTGCTTCTTTCCAGCTCCCTTGGTCATGGCACCAGGCGGAGGGTGGGCCCGAAGGCCTGGGCGGGCGGCAGGAGTGTCGAGGCAGGTCGGGAGGCAGAGGGCAGGACACAGAGGATGGTCGGACAGGCTATTCAGAGCATTCGGGCGCCCAGAGGACGACAGGGTTGAAGTGGAAAGTAGTGCTGTAATAGGATGTGGAGTCTCTGGTCACCACTGCCCGCCAGTTCGCAGGTCCGGGGGGGATCTCCCTGGCCGGCAGTGGTATGAGGGCACTGAGTGGTCAGTGAGTGGATCCCCTGGTGTCGACCGCCCCGAAGATCACGGGTGAAGGCCAAGAACCGGAGATCAGTGTGCCGTGACAGGGGTGGAAGTAGGAGCAGCTATGGGCACTGATGTGGTTGAGCAAACTGGGGAGTCCACTTCCTGTGTCGGAGGAGAGGTCCGCCAAGGCTCCCAGCAAGGCAGTGGTGGACCACAGAGGGGTTAGCAGGACGCCCACGGCCAGGCAGCGAGGAGACAGTCACTGCAGTGGTCTTCGATCCCAGTATATCCAAGTAAAGCAGAGGGTCCAGTCACTGCGCGCCGCGGTAGGGGGGACCAGCCTGGTGCACCACTAACCATGGTCTGTGTGGTGTCCCAACTGATATATGTGGCGCAATGAGCGGGAGGTGTATCACCACGGCGAATACCCCATGCAGGCACTACGGTGGAGAGCAGTAGGATCCACACCAAGAGAAGAGGTCCCAATCCAAGGGCCAGCAGCGGGCAGCGTGTGCCAACACCTAAGTGGTGCACGGGTTAATAGATGACGGCGCCCGAGGAGTCTGTGTCCCCCCCGACAGGGCCCACCAGGTCGCGTTAGGAGCGGGGGCCCTGTGCGTCTGGCAGGGTAGCAGGGCAGCGGAGCGTGACGACAGCCACAGTGGGTCCCGGCACAGAAGGTCCAGGTTCCGGTCGTGAGTCCAGGGAGGGAGGCGACGCGTGCCAGCACCGGCAGCACTACAGTGCGGATGGGCAGAGTGTCTGGTGGGACCCGAAGGGACTCACCGCAGTAGCCAGGAGCGGGAGCGTCCCGCAATCCGGTCCCAGAACAGGAAGCCTCCTCTCCGGATCCACAAGAGGCACTGATAGGCAGCACGCCGCCCTGGGAGAGGCGGCGGAGCAACAGCTCTACATTTGGGGTTGCACCCCGGGGTCCAGTCAGGGGGCTGGTGTCTGCGCACAGGCCGCAACGGTTCCTCGAGGAGTGGGGAGAAGGTGACGCCGCACCGCACAGTGCCCCTCCCCCCAGTAGGCCCCGGATCCTCAGAGTCAAGCCAAATGACTCTGGAGCAGAGGAGCGGGGCAGAACGGCGCCAGCTCCCGGCCCAATTTCAAAGCACTGGATCTCTGCGATAGGGTTGATTCAGGACGCGGGGTTCGAGCAGCACACGCCCGGGTCCTGCAGCAATTTAATAGGGTGGCTGGCCCAGGTTTTAATAGGGCACCAAAGGAGGATTCAAACAGGAAGGCGCCCCACGAAGCGGAGTTCACAATCAGGCGGCCATCTTCTATGAGAGCTACAGCGCCCCCCTCCCCAACCAAGTTATCTGAGTTGTGATGTGATAGAGATGCACAGAGGGATACAGAGAAAAAAAAGATTTCAGTACAGGGAGACAGGATTCAGAATGAGAAGGCAAAAGAGTGGGGACATAATTGAAGAATGCATGAGGAAATAAAGTGGACTGAACTGGAAAACAAAAGGGATTTATACTGAATGGTAAGTGTTATTACTTGGCTAGACTAGCTAATTTGGTTGCATCCTGCCTGAAGCTATTTTCTGACATGGCATTGCATTTTTACTGGCATCAAGGGTAAATTAAAGCCAGTATGATGAGCGTTCCTATATCGCTATACTGGCATATATGGGTGCAGCCAGTCGTGACATGTTTTCTTATTGTGGCATGGCATTTTTACTGACAACGTCAGCAGGACTATGTTCTTATGTATGGATACTGGCATATAAGGGCAAACCACATCAAGGATAGTGGCCCATCACAGCCTCTGAGCGACTAGATCTCATTGCAGTACACTTGCTGTGGAAGCAGACACATGCATGTATGTACGCATGTACAAATGCGTAGACTGTGGCTAGTGTCTGCACTTTGCACAACCACATACACACTCTAATTTCACTTTCTTCTATCATTGGGCTTTGGTAGCTCTGCACTAGTGGTGGAGTTATGAGCTATTAATCCGCGGATTTATGTGCCTCTATTGCTCTTCTTAGGTACTCCTCCACTTATCGATGCTCCATGGAATGTGTCCCTGTTGAGTCTAGCATGATCTCTAGATTAAAAACTGTTACATAGTACCCACTGAACCCTTGCTTTTCAGCTCTTTTGTCTCATCACAAGTATAATCATCCAACCGATTCTTGAGGCCCTGCTTCGCTGTAGCTGTTCCAGGAGACACCTGGTCCTTTGCAAAAGAATAGTGCGAAAACCGTACAGAAACATCTGACCTCTTGAAGACTGGTGTGCACCTTACTTCCTCCCACTTTCCGGCAGGAGATTTATTTATTGATTACGGTAGCGCCACCCACGCTGCAGCATCGCGCTCTCCCTCTGTAAGGCGGCAGAGGTCCCTTAGCATCTACTCTCTTCTTGGGGCACATTTCTTCTGACCGGCGGCGGATGCCGCCTCTTCTGCATTTTACTTTTGCAGCGGATGCTGCTTCATGCGTGTTCTGGTTTGGAGCTGCTATCGCGGAGCTGGGCACTTTCTCCCTCGGCGGGAGCAGGCAAAACACTTGATGGCCGATGCCTCAGTGCTGCAGGCTGACCCGCACTCCGGCTGCACAAGCACCCTCTTCACACACGGCTGCGGCCAGGGAGGGTCTGCCGGTGGGTCACTGGGCATTCACTCTCTCCTTTTCTTGTGGCAGTGGGTGCTGCTTCCTTTTCTTTCTCCTGCGGGCAACAGATTGTGCTGCAGGGGTCCGTCTTCCTCGTCGCCATTGGTGGGGGGCGACAGTGGACACACGGCCAGCATCACAAGTGCTGGGGGTGCCAGCATCTTGGTAGATTGCCGGGATCACCCAGACTTTCTGTTGTTGCAGGACAGGATCCCAATGGCCCATGGGGACATGGGCCTGGGCGCACTGTGGATGCCGGGAGCATCCTGGATGGAGGGTGGCCTGGGTGGACCCAGGGCACCATGCTGAACTGGGGGGCCCCTATGGGACTCCCGAGAATGGGAACTTACCACCGTTGCTGGCACCCGTAATATCCCGGTAACACACGGATTTCAGGCACCGGTAATGGTAAGGTGAGTTTGCTGGTAGCCGGCCGGTGGCTCAGGCGGGTTACCGGCCAACTCATAATGAGGCCCAATGTCTTTTGGACTGACATACTCCTGCCCGTATTGGAAGTGAAAGAGCTTGAGGGACTGGTTAATCTTCTTTATGGCCAAAGCTGTCTGAACTGGTCAGGGTGCGGAGTAACAGCTCTCCTCTAGCCCTACACCAGCTTAGGTTTCCTAGGAGTCAGCCGTTAGTAAAACTCTATGTATGGAGCCACTGGTGATGATGGTTGACCAGCTGGGATTCTTCATGAAGCAGTGTGTGCAAGATGCCCATATTTATCTAATGGTGTCAACCGAGGAGAGCATCCGGCAGCTCAAACAACCCTCCCAGAACATTAGAGACTGGAAGAGGACAAACGCAGCCCTTCCAAGACTCAGTTCTTGTTCTATCCCTTAGCTCTGCCTGGGAGAGTTCACTTTACATATTGTTTCTGCGCCAATATATTCTACAGTTAAGTCCTGGGCTTCTTTGTGTTCCCAGACTGTCCCTTGCAAAGCATGTTGTATTCACTATCTAATCTGATGAACAAAATCTACAGCTACTGAAATGTATGTCACCTCTTTGCCTAAAGATGGTTTTAGGACAGTAGTTCAGGGACTGGTGTGATTAAGAGTGGACTGTATGAATTATCTTCTGTATTTCCACGCAAAGTCAAATCTGGCACCCCTAAGGCGGTCTAACATACTGAAGCCCTGCTTGTATATGCATTAAGGATGTTAGGTCAAATTTCTCCTGGTCACTGCGTCACAATGGGGGGCAAGCAACATGATAAATAAAGCTCTATATTGTTTTAAAAACTTTACAACTGTTCAGCCCAGTGTTTCTGTCTATTTGGATTAATTCATATTATATGTAATCAGGTCATCTAGAAGAAAAACGTTGATTCTCTATTAAAAACAAACATTAAAAAGTGGATCCTTTCCTTTTCTAAGGGGGCTTGTGCAGTGTGGAACGCATCTGAACCTGTGCTGTGCACTGTTACCGTGCACTCTGAATTCTCGTCCACCATGTTTTAAAAGACTTTTTGAGGAGTGCTCCTGCAGCTTGAATTGCAATTGGATGTTTTGGATTTATTAAGAAATTACTGTATTTGTGATTATTTAGTACGTGTATGTTGCAGTTCTCTATTTCTCTGGAAATTGCCCTCTGGTTCCTTTTGGGCGGGAAAAGTGTTCACAATACTAAATAACAATAATAAAGACAATTCCCTTGCATAAGATTGCTCAGGCCTGCTGTGGCCAGCACACAGCCATACTGCCCAGGCACCCTCTTGCAACCAACTCGTTAAAATGCCATTATCGGTCACAGGTTGATACATCTGTAGGGTTGGTCACAATATGCACAACCAGAAATACACTTCACACACGCATGCTCAAGCCCTCTAACGATATTCATTTTCTCTGAGATAAGTGATGACATTCAACCAATGGCGTTCCTGGGCTGCTGAGTTACTGGGGTGCCTTCTGGCTGCTCTGTGGTAATTGCATCGGCAGAGCCCCAAACCAACACATGGCAGAGGACACCTGGGAGACAGTCACACAGCTGTCTATTGAGTCTATGTGATGCTGGAAGCTCAAACAGGATGCATGTCTTTAAAGCACCGCATCCACGTGCTTCTCTCTGTCTTCCTCTGGCACGTGCACTGCTGTGCTATAGCCGCCATCCTGCGCCCCCTGTGTCATACTGGGCCCCCTATGTGTCGTCCTCTTTGGGTGTGTGATTCAAATTCATGTGGCTCTCTGGGCATTGCATTTTCCAGGGAAAACAATATCTCTTCTGTTGCTGATAAATCGTTCAGGTGTGTGGCGCATGGTATGAGGTGCAGAGGTGGTGGTAGTGATCTAATACAGGGACACTCACCTGTGCCAGGTGCGGGCACAGGTGGTTGATGCAGCACTGGAGACAGATCCACGTTTACAAAGGATTTTGGATTGATTTGGGGCACTCAAAATGAAACAATACATTCCTTTAAAACTTCAAAAGATGGGGAGTGTCCATGGAGTAAGACATATATATTAACGGGATCTTGGTCGCAAGTTTAATCCAGTGTACAATGATCTGTCTGACTTCACTGGCATGGAAGGAGCCAGCTGGCTTAAATGTTACTGTGTTGATATGCCGTGCTTCAGCACCCCCTTCCATGCGCTATCATAATAATGGGAAAGAAAAGCACACGTACAGTTCCGTTTCCGTAGTGTAGTGGTTATCACGTTCGCCTCACACGCGAAAGGTCCCCGGTTCGAAACCGGGCGGAAACACTTTTAGCGAAAGCCTCTTTAATCCTCACTTTTCATCTTCCATAGTGAAGTCCATATGCACAACGTGATATGAACGAACACTATTTTAAAAACTATTTAGTAGCAAAATTAATACAGATTACATTTTTTATAGTGATAGTATGTAAAGAACACGGAACAAAATAAAGTCAGACGAAACTAAGACCGACTTTCGTTCATGATGTATTCGAATTGTAAATACTAGGAGCGGGAATGAATGAAATAAAGGGAAATAAAATTGAGATTCCGAAAAGCGTCTCATTTCAGTGAAAAATGTGAGGTTCCACCGAGATTTGAACTCGGATCGCTGGATTCAAAGTCCAGAGTGCTAACCATTACACCATGGAACCATACACTTAGTGTCACGGTACCCCTAATTTTTAGCTAAGCACAGGTGCCCTGAAATCTGCAGTACTACGAGATTTATGATAGCCTAATGCACCCTTTCCCGATATCAGTAATTCTTAATCATTGGGACTTTGTATTATACTTATGTCTTTGTAAAGAGCTTGTCACGGAGAATGAGTACCTCAGGGAGCACTGAGCAGAGGTTGAAACCCCTTAACATATGCACCTTACCATCTCACCTGCATGGGATTTCATGACTCTTTCTTGCCTTTGGACCACTCATAGAATACAGGCCTGGAAAATTATGTTAATTCCCCATTGCCGTCATGATGCCATTCTGGAAAATGACTTGAAATGGCTGTTGCATTGGGCTCTGTTCAGAAAAGACTCTTGGGTTTTCTCCTCAATTACCATATCTCCAAGTGAGATTAGGCAATTTAGTATCTAGCACAGTCTCTGAACATTTCGAATTTTACAGCTTGTGAAAGATTGATATGATTGTATGAGTGTGGATTATACACAACAGTATGATGTGTTGGCCTTACTACAATGAAATAGGAATAATGTAAGGAATAGTTGAAAAGACTCTTGCTGGGGTGGACTGGGTTGTTGGCTCTTCTGCCGAGTACACCAGGCTGCCCCAGTGCCCACCCATTGGTCTAGCACAAAGGCAATCTCACTAGAACCCATTGCTTGGTTCAAAACGGAGTGAAGATCCCAGGCACGTACCCCATATGTTTCAGTAAAGAGCCAGCCTCCCTTTGAACCATGCCTGCTGAGCCTCCTTAAAGCCCCACATCTTGTTCCAGTAGAGATTCAGCATTCTTGGGACACCCCCACCCCCTTGCCCAGCTGCCAAGTTTTCAGTCTATGTATGTGTGACATTTACATATTTGGAATGTACTTAACTGTTGGGGGGCCGCAGGTGGACACACTGCCGGCCTCTCACGTGCTGGGGGAGCCAGCACCTTGGTAGTTTGCCAGGATCACCCGAACTTACTATTGTTGCAGGCCGGGACCATGATGGCCCATGGGGACATGGGCTTGAGGTGCCGGGGGCACTGTGGATGCCGGGAGCATCCTGGGTGGAGGGTGGCCTGGGCGGACCCAGGGCACCATGCTGATGCAGGAGGCCCAGACCAGCGAGACCTGCCGGACCGTGATCACATGGTGTGGGCCTGCAGGCCAGGGCTGGGGACTGGCAGCTGAAAATATTTAACTGTTTCCAAAATCCAGGTCTCACTCCTGCAACCTTCCTGAACCTCCCGCTCAGGACGAATTGTGTATCTCTGGTTTTGGGCTGTGGGGAGTGACATTATCTAATTCTTTTCACCAGCCGGGGCTGGAAACTGCAAACGGGGGCTGCTCTTTTTCCAGCCCTATGTGTCCACCTGCCGTGTTAGGCTAAACACGGGGCTAATTGCTCATGGTCATTTCCTCTGTAAAGAGGATGTTTCTCTGCTCGATCGTTGGTGTGACATCCATCGCTGACAAGACATAAACAAAATGGCCCCCGGGTCTCTGAAGTCACCTGGAAGGTGTGAAGAAGACCTTGCCCTTCCAATCGTGAGTCCCTCTCCCTCGGGACAGCCACCCCTTCCTGTCCTGCTGCCTTTCTCCACCTGGGTTACCTTTGCTTTGTGACCCTTGTGTTTGCCGCCCTGTGAATTGGAGTTGGAGGGGCCTTGGCCCTCCACCATGTTATTGCCTGGTGCCCTCATGCCCCCCTTTCAGGGTGGGTGTGCCATCTCTCTAACATATGACGTCGGGTGCTGCTATGCCCTCATCCCGAGCTTTAACCTGCTGTTGGCCTGGCATTTATCCTCGCCTGAAGCCCATAACAAATTAAGCCCAGGCATAATTATTTACAAAATATTAATATTCAACATGCAAGTCCACACAGACGATCAGTAGCGTACGTGCTTCAACACTTCTGTCCTCCAGCACCCAGCTCATTCTAATGCCATCAGCTCTCTTTTCAACATTGTACTACTTTTGACTGGCCGCAACGGCCAGAAGGGGTTGTCGCCCCTTCGCTGCCCCCATCCTCCTCCTCTTTGCTTCTTCTTTTTTTCTTTTAATAAAACCATGCTCTCTCAATCCGTCGTTAAAATTCAATAATATGTCTGAGCCCACCTGAGATAGGTCAACCCCATCTTTATCGTAGTATCCTGGTACACCCCAATTTATTAGGCCATCCCTAAACATTGAGAAACATGCTCCCCTGCAAAACTTTGTCATGTCCATATTCCATTTTTTCTGGCACTTCTCCACAGCCATGTGTGAATTTGCACCCCTCCATATTTATCTGGGCACGATTCTGGCCATATGAGTCCACAAGCGCCCTCTTCCTCGCTCAATGCCCAGAACGTGGCGCACATTTCCTTAAGCAGCTGCCTTCTTCCCAGCTGTGCCACATCGTTCCCCCCCAGATGGGTTATTATTGTCTCTGGGGGTCACTCTTCACCCAGTAGCGGCTCTCTGACCTCCACCCGGCAATCCATGTGGGACCTTGTCCCAGGAAGCTCTTCTTATTATGCCTCTGAAGATGTTAACACCTCCCATCAGCGTACTGGAACTCTCTACCGGGAGGTCCCCTGCGAAAGAGTGTTTCACCGGCAGCCCTGATATGACAAAGCCACTGTCACATTAGGGTGTCGATCACCAGAGTCATTTTGAAGCATGCAGACATGGATAGTGGGTGCAGTTAGAGTACCACGAGATCAGGCTTAGGTCAAGAGAGGGGTTTTACTGTTTTGGATTCTGTCAGGCCTCCCTACGCATCCTTCCCTCTCCCCACTCTCTGCAGACACAGGCACTCTATATATGACATTGGAAGACAAGGTACACATGTCATAGCAGCCTGGATTGGACACTGACTACATTCTTGTTTTGGGCCAATCTGCTGTAGAATGTTGCCTTTATAAAGGCAGGAAATGTGGTCCTCAGTTGATTCATCTTTGGATTCTCAGAAGAAGGAGAGGAAGGATTCATTGGAAATGTGTTGGGAATGGTTAGTTTATACCAAAGTTCTCTGCCATAGAGCTGAAGACAGAAGGCTTCAGGGCAGAGGCAAGCTCTACTATCTAACCCACCCAAGGGCACATTTGGGGTGACCAGCTTGCGCAATCTAGCCAATCATTTTTGAAAAGTCTGCACTGTACCATTTGAGCACTTCGAGCGGACTCAACCTGTCTCAGCGCCCATGATCTCGTGGGACCACCAATTGAAACGGCTTGACACTGACTCGATCCAGAAAGAGCTCCAATAAGCCTGACTCGATGCTGCTGAGCCCCAATCACAATAGACATGCGCATTTGAAGAATCTTTGTCCCCCTTGTCTGCCTCGGCACCTCAGTAACTTTTAAGCCACCTTTCTTAGCCATTTAAAAGACATATCCTTGAACATTGAAATGTGCTGCTAAAATCATTGGCCAGCACCCCTGTCTTCACACTGAATGCCCCTTTATTCCCATAGTGTGTATTCTCTCCGTTTCCTTTAGAGAGGTGGGTCTTTATTGTTTTTAATTTGTTGTATGCACTGTACGTATTTCCTAAAGTTCCTGTTTTTGTAGAACCTTGGTTGGGCATTTATTCATGTTGGTACCACCATACTATTGGTGTTTGTGTGCAAATGTAACAGCTCAAACGCCTCAGAAAGAATTTAGACTGCCCTTTGCCACAGTTACCAAAAGAGGCATAGGGGGTATACCTGTCGGGTGTGTCGGCTTCCCCTTTATGACTGCGCTCATTGCTGGTTTAGTAGCAGTCTGGGGCTGAGTAGGTGTTTTGGACACTACTCACCCCTGTGCTCCTACAGAGCAATAGTCATTTCGTCACCCCGAATGTAAAATTTTCTGTTATGCCCCAGCAAGGTTTGTGCCATACAAAACACAATACATACATGCAATAAAACATGCCTGTGCTATGCTATAAGATCCTTGTGCACTGCCACAGTGAGGCGTTATGTATTGCCGTATGCTGAAATGAATGTACTACTGCTTGCAGACGGCGGCGAATCAAGTGCACAGTTTTACTTTGACTATGTACATGTTAAGAGCGTTGAAACAAAGTTTAAAAAAAACACATCAACGAATAGGTTATGATAATTTACAGCTATTTTTAAAGAAAACATTTAATGAATTCTATTTTTCCCTTTTAAAGAACTCCTTCGAGGCACTTCAGAGAAGTCACGTGGAATGTTTGCCTGCCCAATCCTGCCTGCTGCTGCTGCTTCCCATGATCACTTTGTTCTATGCTATCTATATTTGTCAGTCACCATCTCTCCAGGGGTTTTGTTTACTGTGAACCCCATTCGCGGTATTGCTGAGGCAGCTCCGGCTGTTTGTTGTCTAGACAGGGCCCCAGTCTGGTAATGTGAACTAGTCACAAGAAGGATAGTCTTGAAACGTGAGCGACGGAATATGTTCAATGTAGTGAGATGCGACATAAAATTATAGTCCTCTTTACCAGAAACCCAAAGAGGATGTAACAGTATATCCTTTAAATGTTGGCGTTCATGCGTACCCCAAAAAATATATGCACCTGGAGATGCCGGGGATTGAACCCGGGGCCTCATACATGCAAAGCATGCGCTCTACCACTGAGCTACATCCCCTCACCTAAAACACACCATCGTAATATCTGTGCCGTCCGACCCTCGGCCCAGTAATTCTGCAAATGAAATCTAGTTTGTAGAAAAGGTTCGGCAGTGAAATCGAAAGTGATAATCGATGCAGGACCGAGATTGTTTCTGCTATAGGGACTGCTGGTGGCTGTGCTACATCCCTTTACGATAACGTTCCACTAATGTTAGAGTCGGCACGGAGTTTTTTGTATGTGGGAACTGTTTTCATTCTCTATCTCTGTTCTACTTTGGGATGTTTCCTCTTTCGCCTCGCCACAGAAATCAGAAGGAATGTGTCAGGCTTTCGTTTGCCACCACATTCTCATCACCTGGTATAGAGCGAACTTCCCACAATCTTTCTTCTGTTTTATCTCTGTCCGCAGAATATCGATTTTCAGGGATTACAGCTGGCTTCACTAGCAGGAATATGTGTCACTGGTGTTGTGCCACAGAGGGCCGATCCAATAGCAAAGCACCACCACGTGACTGCTTGGCACCATGTGCTGCTGCTTTTAAACAAGCACTGGCAATGCCAACAGTTTGGACTTTTATCTAGGCCTGGGAAAGGCACTTGCCAGGCACCACCCTAGTGGTATTAACTGGCCACTGATGGTACCAGCAGCAAAATGGTGTGTGTACCTGGGTATCTAATAATAGTGCCGGCAAACGTCTAATACTTAAATCTTAAAACACAAGCCATCACAGTAGGCTTTGTCAATGCATGTTTTTATCAAGACTTCAGTGAAGGACACGCATGGTGCTTGTGAATGTAGACTTGGTTACGACATTTTAATTACACCGGTGGCACTTTACTCCTGCAATTAAGACATTAGCCCTCAGAAGACTGCTTTGAAAAAACACTGGCAGACATTTCGAGTGCAAAGCTAGATGGTAAGTCTTGATTAAAGTTAACTCAAAGAGTTCCCATAATTAGGAGTTTTGGGTCTGGAGGGGCAGGACTGGGTGGGAATGGCCACATGGCCATGGCAGTCAATGGGTGGGCAAATAACTAAACAACACTTACAAGCTTTGGTTCCCTCCTCAGATGCCTTTTTCCCCGATCTGGACTCTAATGCAATAGTTTCAGCATATAGGTGGGTGCCACCTAATAGCCCAAAGTAATAAAGGATCTAGGTGGCAACAGTGTCTGCCTCTCAGTGCTGGCACACTTAGGTGAGTGAGGGGAGGTGGCAGGCCCGTCTAGGGTCTGCCGCTGCCCACATCCTCTTCCTCTCTGTCCCATCCACCAAGTTATCTTTTTTTTATTTATTTTTTTACTTTTATTTATTTAGCTTGGCAGCACAGGAACAGGTGAGCTACATACAGGACAAGTATAATCAGAGCAATGCAGGTAATACAAACATATAAAGCAAATTCAAAACCAGTTTGTGCACATGTGGCAGACATCCAAGGTGGGTGTGGGGGCAGTGAGTGAACAATTCCGGAGGTTGTGCGGGAATAGCAGGGGGAGAGGACTGGAGATGTAGAGTCCGAGGCAGAATCAATGGGAGCCATGTATAAACGAAACCTTGACCAAACATCTCTGGGTCTTTAGTGGGTTGGCTGTTGTATAGCCCAGGATTCTTCGGTGTCCGATGCCCATGTGACCGCCCTGAGCCACTGTGCATGGGTGGGTGTGGTAGGCCGAAGCCAGCAGAGTAAAATAGAGCGTACAGCAAGTGGCATGCAAAGTCCAGCCAGGTTTTTGGAATCTCAGCGGAGCTCAGAAAAGTCATGGAAAAGACAACTCATTGGGGATAGGGTAATAGGGTGATCGAGGATAGCTGACATAGTAGCACATACTGCGCTCCAAAATTGAGTGAGACGGGGGCAGGACCAAATCATGTGGATATAGCCAGCGTTGTCGCAGCCACACCTGGGGCACCTTGGGGACAAGTCATTTGAAATGTGGTGTAGTCTGCTCGGGGTGTAGTGGTATCTGTGGTGCACCTTGAATTGGATCAATTTAAAGCGGGAGTTAAAGGATACCTGATGAATACATGCACACATTCGGGCCCATCGTTCATCTGTGATTTCGAGACCAAGGTCATCCCCCCAGGTATGTCTTAACTTGGTAAATGTAGGGGCCGATCTAGCCTGTACCAGGGTGTAGAGTCTGGAAACTTTGCCCCTCATGGGGGTGGGAGAGGTAAGCTCCGTAACTGCAGGTTCATCAGGTGGCAGCACTGGGAAACTGGGGTATTTGTGTTTAAGGATTTTCCGGAGGGGTGACTACTGAAGCCAAGCGGATGGTCTCCGCTTCAAGGACAGTGGAAGATCTGGCCACTCTATGAAGTTACCCTGTTCGAAGAAGTCCCATAGTTGTTCATATCCAGGCTCTGCCCACCGGCGAACGATGACGGGAGGTACATGTGGGACCTCCGGGAGGAAGTTCCAAAGTGGAAAGTTACCATGAAAGGGGTGGGCGATGCCTAGTAATTACCATGTTTTAGATAGGGCCAGAGAAGTAGAGGTCGCCGGGTCAAGTGAGTCTAATACCCTCGGCATGGGCGTGATAACCAGGGAGCAAATATCACGATCGCTGATCGATAGCTTTTCGAGTCTGACATGAGGTGGGGGGTCCAATGTTTTAAACAAGTGTGAAGTGTATTGGAGTTGGGACACCAGCCAGTACTTAAGGAAGTCAGGAGCACCGAAGCCGCCAACCTCCATCGGGATGGTCAAGGTCTTGAGTTTAAGCCGGACCATGTCTGAGTGCCAAAGAAAGGTATTAAGGGTACGAGTCAGCACCCGGAAGAACCAGCCGCTCGGCCACTGGGGGATATTGGCGAACCTGTACAGAAGCTGGGGTAATACTACCATTTTTAGTATCCCTATCCTGCCGGCAAGTGAGATCGGGAGCCTACTCCAGCGACTTTTGTCGTAAGGCTAGTGAGGTATTTTTGGTAGTTCTCTTCAAAAACCTGTTCGAATCGGCGAGACACTACTATGCCCAGGTAGGTAAAGCTTGACTGGGCCCATGTGAATCGCTGGGTATCAGGAGGGGGGCGTGTGCAGGCAGTGAGCGGCAAAAGGGTAGATTTAGAGCAATTTACTTTGAGGCCAGAAACTTGTCCAAAAAGGATATCTTCCAATATCGGAGCCAAATTGGTGTCGGGGGAACGGATGAAGAGAAGGGCATCATCAGCATACAGGGATACTATGTCCGCTAAAGGTTCCATCTCTATGGCAAAGACCAGAGGAGAGAAGGGACAGCCCTGCCTAGTGCCCCTAGTTATTTGGAAAAGGGGGGAGCATCGGTCCTCAGTACGAACCCTGGCCACTGGGTTGGAGTACAGCAGCCCGACCCAGGAAAGGAAGCGGGGCAGAATTTGCATTTTTTAAGAACCCGCCAGAGATTCTCCCACGAGACAGAATCGAAGGCTTTTTGCATATCGAGTGCCACTGCTACTGCATGCAGATTTGGGTTAATCCTGCTTATAATGTTGAAGAGACGCCTCAGGTTCAGAGAGGTGGAGCGTCCCGGAATAAATCCCGCTTGATCGGGGTGAATGATATGCGGCATGTAGGGGGCAAGGCGTAGGGCTAGTAATTTGGCGTACCCGTTGATAAGCGAGAGTGGACTATAAGAGCAGCATTGAGTGGGGGGTTTACCGGGCTTCAGCAAAACGGTTATTGTGGCTTCACAGAGCGAAGGGGGAAACAGACCTACCTCCACTGATTCCTCCCAGAGGGCCATTAGGCGAGGGAGTAGGAGTGATTTGAAGTGTTAATAGAATTCAACGGGAATGCCATCTGAGCCTGGGGATTTCCCTGATGAGAGTGAGTCTATGGCATCCAAGAATTCCCCGGTGGTGAATGGATTCTCGAGACATCCAATGGTCTCAGGGGAGAGGATCGAGAGGGGAAGCTTATCTAGGGAAGACTAGATCTCCCCTGTCGGGACATTGTCTGCATTGGCATATAGGGATTCGTAGAAAGAGAGGAATTCAGAGTTAATATCTTGCAGGGACGTGGCTAGGGTACCATCGGGTCTCTCCACTCCAGGGATGGGAGGGGCACCAAATTCTCGGTGGAGAAGCCTGGCCAGAAGATGGCCTGGGCGTTGACACTCGCCGTATTTCCTCGCAAGTCCCGGGCTGTCCAGGAACCTCAGTTCGCGGTCCGCAAGAAAACGGAATGTGTCAAGTTCCGTACCGATTGATGCCAGGAGTTCCGGAGTTTGGTGTAGCGAGCATTGAGCTTCCAGTGCGGACAGCATGGCTTTGCTTTCAGCAATATTTCTGTGAATTGTTTTAAGGATGCTGTTCTCCTTAGACAGGGCAATACCTCTTATATAAGCTTTGAAAGATTCCCAGAGGGTGGCCTGTGAGGACACTGTGTTGGTGTTAATTTCGAAGAACTCCTCAATGGCGGTCTCCAGCTCTGAGCTGAAGACGGGGTCGAGGAGAGAGTGAGGTTTCATTATCCAGTGTCTGCTGCGGTCACGATCCGGGCCCCAACAAAGGGTAATAGTCACCGGTGAATGAACAGAGAGGGTTCTGGGAAGGATCGATAGGTGAGATATGTTCCTTATAAGTATGTCACACACTAGCCATCTATCGATTCAGGAATATGAGTCATGCACCGAAGAGTAGAAGGAGTAGGAGCGGGAGTCGGGATAGAGAAGCCTCCATGCGTCCACCAGGGAAAGACTGGGGAGAGATGACAGTGTAGTGTAGGCTGCTTTGGAAAGTCGGCGAGGTCTGGAGCCGTATCTGTCAAGGTCTACGTCAAATATCGTATTAAAATCACCTCCCCAGAGGATTATTGTTAGCAGGAAGCTGTCAAGGAGAGACGTGAGATGTGAATAGAACTCCAGGTCGTCGATATTGGATCCATAGATGTTTAATAGGACCACCTCCTTATTCTGCAGACTACCATGGACTAACACATATCTGCCCAGGGGGTCGATCTGTGTAGATATGGGGTTAAATTTAAGGCTCCTGTGAATTAGAGTCATAACTCCCCGGCTTTGGGTAGAATAATTAGTAAAGTACCTCTGAGGGCCCCACATTTTGGCAAATCTTTCACAATACTCGGTGTAGGCGTGCGTTTCTTGTAAAAACAGTATTTTGACCCAATGGCGTTTGGCCTGAAGCTGTAGTTGTTTCATCTTCTTATAGTTTCCCAGCCCCCGCACATTCCAACTCATGAATGTCAAGTTATCCTCAGTTGACAGTCCAGAGGTGGTCATTAGAAGTGACGGATTAACGGGGTGGTGCTCCCCATGATCGGTGCACCATTTGATCAGCCTTGCAATAATAACTGAACAATATTGCCCCATACTCTACCTCCCCTGTGGATACCAAGCCTTTTTTAACATAAAACCCAACAACGCCCACCCCCTCCGACGTCCCGCCCCCAAACAAACAGAGGAATGACAACCCCATGCCCAAACAACCAAATCCAAACCAATGGCATCAACGCCGGGGGGCCTGTGAGCTGGCCTGGCGGCGGTGCTCCGGACCGGAAGGCAATTTAAGGATAAGCATGGTGCCTAGTGATGACATCTTGTGCCACCCGGGTAGGACTCCACCTGGGTGGAAAGGGCATGATCGCAAAATATAGAAACAATTTTCTCACGTATGGGGGAAGTAGCCCCCTAATCAATCAACTAGACCAGGAAGGTGACTGAATTTAACAGCAACTAATAGAGTAAACTAGCAACAGTGGATGAGCGCTGCGGAGAGAAATTGAACCAGAGAGGCGTTCAGTGATAACTACGAGAGTCTCCCATGGGATTATGAGGCCAGCCCTAAGGACCAGAACATACATGTCATAGACCGAAAAACTCGAGTAGGCGGAAGACAGCCCCTTCTCACGCTCATCCACCGGGTAGACATTTCTGTACCAAGTCGGAGTCCCAAATCATGAACAATCAGCCAATAAACATAACATTGACAATGTGTGTTTCAAAAGGGGGTCAGCCGGGGAAATGTTCATCGATAAATCTGGAGGCCTCCTCAGGGATTGTGAAGAAGTAGACCTGGTTGGAATGTTCAATGCTCAATTTAGCGGGGTATAACATGGAGTATTTGACCTGCAGGTCTCGAAGCCTCCTCTTTACTGCCAGGAAGGTTTTGCGTTCACGTTGGACTGCCACCGAGAAATCAGGATATAGATGGATCCTGGCAGCGCCCAGAATGAGTTCACCCTTGGCTCTAGCCGGCCTGAGCAGGGCGTCACGGTCACGGAAGTTTAGAACTCTACCTATAATGGGTCGTAGTGGTGCACCCGGTCTGGGCTTTGCAGTGAGGGCACGGTGGGCTCTCTCGATCGCGAACTATGGGGAGAGTTTTGGAGTCTAACAATTTTAGTAGAGTGCACTCTAAGTAATCCTCCATGGGTACCTTTATGCCATCTTCGGGTACTCCGATAATGCGGAGGTTGTTACGTCTCCAGCGTGATTCGAGGTCCTCGTTCTTTTTCTCAACCTCGGCGACACGGCCAGAAAGTGTGGAGACCTCCGCCCTTAGAGAGCTCAAGTTATCCTTGGTGGTACTCACTCGTGTCTCGATCTCGGCAACCCGGCCGTCGGTCCTCTCCATATGAGCCTTGATAGAGGATATAGTGCCATTCATGTCGTCAAGCTCTCTGTGGAGCGTGGTGAACACCTCCCGGATGTATTCCATCATTTTTTGAGCGTCTGCCGGGTCCGAGGTCGAGGGGTTAGATGGTTCCTACCCGGACACCTCCCCCACCGGCCCCAACGGGGTTTTTGTGAAAATGTTAATTGAGCATTGCTTCTTTCCAGCTCCCTTGGTCATGGCACCAGGCGGAGGGTGGGCCCGAAGGCCTGGGCGGGCGGCAGGAGTGTCGAGGCAGGTCGGGAGGCAGAGGGCAGGACACAGAGGATGGTCGGACAGGCTATTCAGAGCATTCGGGCGCCCAGAGGACGACAGGGTTGAAGTGGAAAGTAGTGCTGTAATAGGATGTGGAGTCTCTGGTCACCACTGCCCGCCAGTTCGCAGGTCCGGGGGGGATCTCCCTGGCCGGCAGTGGTGTGAGGGCACTGAGTGGTCAGTGAGTGGATCCCCTGGTGTCGACCGCCCCGAAGATCACGGGTGAAGGCCAAGAACCGGAGATCAGTGTGCCGTGACAGGGGTGGAAGTAGGAGCAGCTATGGGCACTGATGTGGTTGAGCAAACTGGGGAGTCCACTTCCTGTGTCGGAGGAGAGGTCCGCCAAGGCTCCCAGCAAGGCAGTGGTGGACCACAGAGGGGTTAGCAGGACGCCCACGGCCAGGCAGCGAGGAGACAGTCACTGCAGGGGTCTTCGATCCCAGTATATCCAAGTAAAGCAGAGGGTCCAGTCACTGCGCGCCGCGGTAGGGGGGACCAGCCTGGTGCACCACTAACCATGGTCTGTGTGGTGTCCCAACTGATATATGTGGCGCAATGAGCGGGAGGTGTATCACCACGGCGAATACCCCATGCAGGCACTACGGTGGAGAGCAGTAGGATCCACACCAAGAGAAGAGGTCCCAATCCAAGGGCCAGCAGCGGGCAGCGTGTGCCAACACCTAAGTGGTGCACGGGTTAATAGATGACGGCGCCCGAGGAGTCTGTGTCCCCCCCGACAGGGCCCACCAGGTCGCGTTAGGAGCGGGGGCCCTGTGCGTCTGGCAGGGTAGCAGGGCAGCGGAGCGTGACGACAGCCACAGTGGGTCCCGGCACAGAAGGTCCAGGTTCCGGTCGTGAGTCCAGGGAGGGAGGCGACGCGTGCCAGCACCGGCAGCACTACAGTGCGGATGGGCAGAGTGTCTGGTGGGACCCGAAGGGACTCACCGCAGTAGCCAGGAGCGGGAGCGTCCCGCAATCCGGTCCCAGAACAGGAAGCCTCCTCTCCGGATCCACAAGAGGCACTGATAGGCAGCACGCCGCCCTGGGAGAGGCGGCGGAGCAACAGCTCTACATTTGGGGTTGCACCCCGGGGTCCAGTCAGGGGGCTGGTGTCTGCGCACAGGCCGCAACGGTTCCTCGAGGAGTGGGGAGAAGGTGACGCCGCACCGCACAGTGCCCCTCCCCCCAGTAGGCCCCGGATCCTCAGAGTCAAGCCAAATGACTCTGGAGCAGAGGAGCGGGGCAGAACGGCGCCAGCTCCCGGCCCAATTTCAAAGCACTGGATCTCTGCGATAGGGTTGATTCAGGACGCGGGGTTCGAGCAGCACACGCCCGGGTCCTGCAGCAATTTAATAGGGTGGCTGGCCCAGGTTTTAATAGGGCACCAAAGGAGGATTCAAACAGGAAGGCGCCCCACAAAGCGGAGTTCACAATCAGGCGGCCATCTTCTATGAGAGCTACAGCGCCCCCCTCCCCAACCAAGTTATCTGAGTTGTGATGTGATAGAGATGCACAGAGGGATACAGAGAAAAAAAAGATTTCAGTACAGGGAGACAGGATTCAGAATGAGAAGGCAAAAGAGTGGGGACATAATTGAAGAATGCATGAGGAAATAAAGTGGACTGAACTGGAAAACAAAAGGGATTTATACTGAATGGTAAGTGTTATTACTTGGCTAGACTAGCTAATTTGGTTGCATCCTGCCTGAAGCTATTTTCTGACATGGCATTGCATTTTTACTGGCATCAAGGGTAAATTAAAGCCAGTATGATGAGCGTTCCTATATCGCTATACTGGCATATATGGGTGCAGCCAGTCGTGACATGTTTTCTTATTGTGGCATGGCATTTTTACTGACAACGTCAGCAGGACTATGTTCTTATGTATGGATACTGGCATATAAGGGCAAACCACATCAAGGATAGTGGCCCATCACAGCCTCTGAGCGACTAGATCTCATTGCAGTACACTTGCTGTGGAAGCAGACACATGCATGTATGTACGCATGTACAAATGCGTAGACTGTGGCTAGTGTCTGCACTTTGCACAACCACATACACACTCTAATTTCACTTTCTTCTATCATTGGGCTTTGGTAGCTCTGCACTAGTGGTGGAGTTATGAGCTATTAATCCGCGGATTTATGTGCCTCTATTGCTCTTCTTAGGTACTCCTCCACTTATCGATGCTCCATGGAATGTGTCCCTGTTGAGTCTAGCATGATCTCTAGATTAAAAACTGTTACATAGTACCCACTGAACCCTTGCTTTTCAGCTCTTTTGTCTCATCACAAGTATAATCATCCAACCGATTCTTGAGGCCCTGCTTCGCTGTAGCTGTTCCAGGAGACACCTGGTCCTTTGCAAAAGAATAGTGCGAAAACCGTACAGAAACATCTGACCTCTTGAAGACTGGTGTGCACCTTACTTCCTCCCACTTTCCGGCAGGAGATTTATTTATTGATTACGGTAGCGCCACCCACGCTGCAGCATCGCGCTCTCCCTCTGTAAGGCGGCAGAGGTCCCTTAGCATCTACTCTCTTCTTGGGGCACATTTCTTCTGACCGGCGGCGGATGCCGCCTCTTCTGCATTTTACTTTTGCAGCGGATGCTGCTTCATGCGTGTTCTGGTTTGGAGCTGCTATCGCGGAGCTGGGCACTTTCTCCCTCGGCGGGAGCAGGCAAAACACTTGATGGCCGATGCCGCAGTGCTGCAGGCTGACCCGCACTCCGGCTGCACAAGCACCCTCTTCACACACGGCTGCGGCCAGGGAGGGTCTGCCGGTGGGTCACTGGGCATCCACTCTCTCCTTTTCTTGTGGCAGTGGGTGCTGCTTCCTTTTCTTTCTCCTGCGGGCAACAGATTGTGCTGCAGGGGTCCGTCTTCCTCGTCGCCATTGGTGGGGGGCGACAGTGGACACACGGCCAGCATCACAAGTGCTGGGGGTGCCAGCATCTTGGTAGATTGCCGGGATCACCCAGACTTTCTGTTGTTGCAGGACAGGATCCCAATGGCCCATGGGGACATGGGCCTGGGCGCACTGTGGATGCCGGGAGCATCCTGGATGGAGGGTGGCCTGGGTGGACCCAGGGCACCATGCTGAACTGGGGGGCCCCTATGGGACTCCCGAGAATGGGAACTTACCACCGTTGCTGGCACCCGTAATATCCCGGTAACACACGGATTTCAGGCACCGGTAATGGTAAGGTGAGTTTGCTGGTAGCCGGCCGGTGGCTCAGGCGGGTTACCGGCCAACTCATAATGAGGCCCAATGTCTTTTGGACTGACATACTCCTGCCCGTATTGGAAGTGAAAGAGCTTGAGGGACTGGTTAATCTTCTTTATGGCCAAAGCTGTCTGAACTGGTCAGGGTGCGGAGTAACAGCTCTCCTCTAGCCCTACACCAGCTTAGGTTTCCTAGGAGTCAGCCGTTAGTAAAACTCTATGTATGGAGCCACTGGTGATGATGGTTGACCAGCTGGGATTCTTCATGAAGCAGTGTGTGCAAGATGCCCATATTTATCTAATGGTGTCAACCGAGGAGAGCATCCGGCAGCTCAAACAACCCTCCCAGAACATTAGAGACTGGAAGAGGACAAACGCAGCCCTTCCAAGACTCAGTTCTTGTTCTATCCCTTAGCTCTGCCTGGGAGAGTTCACTTTACATATTGTTTCTGCGCCAATATATTCTACAGTTAAGTCCTGGGCTTCTTTGTGTTCCCAGACTGTCCCTTGCAAAGCATGTTGTATTCACTATCTAATCTGATGAACAAAATCTACAGCTACTGAAATGTATGTCACCTCTTTGCCTAAAGATGGTTTTAGGACAGTAGTTCAGGGACTGGTGTGATTAAGAGTGGACTGTATGAATTATCTTCTGTATTTCCACGCAAAGTCAAATCTGGCACCCCTAAGGCGGTCTAACATACTGAAGCCCTGCTTGTATATGCATTAAGGATGTTAGGTCAAATTTCTCCTGGTCACTGCGTCACAATGGGGGGCAAGCAACATGATAAATAAAGCTCTATATTGTTTTAAAAACTTTACAACTGTTCAGCCCAGTGTTTCTGTCTATTTGGATTAATTCATATTATATGTAATCAGGTCATCTAGAAGAAAAACGTTGATTCTCTATTAAAAACAAACATTAAAAAGTGGATCCTTTCCTTTTCTAAGGGGGCTTGTGCAGTGTGGAACGCATCTGAACCTGTGCTGTGCACTGTTACCGTGCACTCTGAATTCTCGTCCACCATGTTTTAAAAGACTTTTTGAGGAGTGCTCCTGCAGCTTGAATTGCAATTGGATGTTTTGGATTTATTAAGAAATTACTGTATTTGTGATTATTTAGTACGTGTATGTTGCAGTTCTCTATTTCTCTGGAAATTGCCCTCTGGTTCCTTTTGGGCGGGAAAAGTGTTCACAATACTAAATAACAATAATAAAGACAATTCCCTTGCATAAGATTGCTCAGGCCTGCTGTGGCCAGCACACAGCCATACTGCCCAGGCACCCTCTTGCAACCAACTCGTTAAAATGCCATTATCGGTCACAGGTTGATACATCTGTAGGGTTGGTCACAATATGCACAACCAGAAATACACTTCACACACGCATGCTCAAGCCCTCTAACGATATTCATTTTCTCTGAGACAAGTGATGACATTCAACCAATGGCGTTCCTGGGCTGCTGAGTTACTGGGGTGCCTTCTGGCTGCTCTGTGGTAATTGCATCGGCAGAGCCCCAAACCAACACATGGCAGAGGACACCTGGGAGACAGTCACACAGCTGTCTATTGAGTCTATGTGATGCTGGAAGCTCAAACAGGATGCATGTCTTTAAAGCACCGCATCCACGTGCTTCTCTCTGTCTTCCTCTGGCACGTGCACTGCTGTGCTATAGCCGCCATCCTGCGCCCCCTGTGTCATACTGGGCCCCCTATGTGTCGTCCTCTTTGGGTGTGTGATTCAAATTCATGTGGCTCTCTGGGCATTGCATTTTCCAGGGAAAACAATATCTCTTCTGTTGCTGATAAATCGTTCAGGTGTGTGGCGCATGGTATGAGGTGCATAGGTGGTGGTAGTGATCTAATACAGGGACACTCACCTGTGCCAGGTGCGGGCACAGGTGGTTGATGCAGCACTGGAGACAGATCCACGTTTACAAAGGATTTTGGATTGATTTGGGGCACTCAAAATGAAACAATACATTCCTTTAAAACTTCAAAAGATGGGGAGTGTCCATGGAGTAAGACATATATATTAACGGGATCTTGGTCGCAAGTTTAATCCAGTGTACAATGATCTGTCTGACTTCACTGGCATGGAAGGAGCCAGCTGGCTAAAATGTTACTGTGTTGATATGCCGTGCTTCAGCACCCCCTTCCATGCGCTATCATAATAATGGGAAAGAAAAGCACACGTACAGTTCCGTTTCCGTAGTGTAGTGGTT
This sequence comes from Ambystoma mexicanum, assembly GCF_040938575.1. Taxonomy (NCBI): domain Eukaryota; kingdom Metazoa; phylum Chordata; class Amphibia; order Caudata; family Ambystomatidae; genus Ambystoma; species Ambystoma mexicanum. The sequence continues at coordinate 1,602,832 of NW_027182323.1, forward strand.
ATCACGTTCGCCTCACACGCGAAAGGTCCCCGGTTCGAAACCGGGCGGAAACACTTTTAGCGAAAGCCTCTTTAATCCTCACTTTTCATCTTCCATAGTGAAGTCCATATGCACAACGTGATATGAACGAACACTATTTTAAAAACTATTTAGTAGCAAAATTAATACAGATTACATTTTTTATAGTGATAGTATGTAAAGAACACGGAACAAAATAAAGTCAGACGAAACTAAGACCGACTTTCGTTCATGATGTATTCGAATTGTAAATACTAGGAGCGGGAATGAATGAAATAAAGGGAAATAAAATTGAGATTCCGAAAAGCGTCTCATTTCAGTGAAAAATGTGAGGTTCCACCGAGATTTGAACTCGGATCGCTGGATTCAAAGTCCAGAGTGCTAACCATTACACCATGGAACCATACACTTAGTGCCACGGTACCCCTAATTTTTAGCTAAGCACAGGTGCCCTGAAATCTGCAGTACTACGAGATTTATGATAGCCTAATGCACCCTTTCCCGATATCAGTAATTCTTAATCATTGGGACTTTGTATTATACTTATGTCTTTGTAAAGAGCTTGTCACGGAGAATGAGTACCTCAGGGAGCACTGAGCAGAGGTTGAAACCCCTTAACATATGCACCTTACCATCTCACCTGCATGGGATTTCATGACTCTTTCTTGCCTTTGGACCACTCATAGAATACAGGCCTGGAAAATTATGTTAATTCCCCATTGCCGTCATGATGCCATTCTGGAAAATGACTTGAAATGGCTGTTGCATTGGGCTCTGTTCAGAAAAGACTCTTGGGTTTTCTCCTCAATTACCATATCTCCAAGTGAGATTAGGCAATTTAGTATCTAGCACAGTCTCTGAACATTTCGAATTTTACAGCTTGTGAAAGATTGATATGATTGTATGAGTGTGGATTATACACAACAGTATGATGTGTTGGCCTTACTACAATGAAATAGGAATAATGTAAGGAATAGTTGAAAAGACTCTTGCTGGGGTGGACTGGGTTGTTGGCTCTTCTGCCGAGTACACCAGGCTGCCCCAGTGCCCACCCATTGGTCTAGCACAAAGGCAATCTCACTAGAACCCATTGCTTGGTTCAAAACGGAGTGAAGATCCCAGGCACGTACCCCATATGTTTCAGTAAAGAGCCAGCCTCCCTTTGAACCATGCCTGCTGAGCCTCCTTAAAGCCCCACATCTTGTTCCAGTAGAGATTCAGCATTCTTGGGACACCCCCACCCCCTTGCCCAGCTGCCAAGTTTTCAGTCTATGTATGTGTGACATTTACATATTTGGAATGTACTTAACTGTTGGGGGGCCGCAGGTGGACACACTGCCGGCCTCTCACGTGCTGGGGGAGCCAGCACCTTGGTAGTTTGCCAGGATCACCCGAACTTACTATTGTTGCAGGCCGGGACCATGATGGCCCATGGGGACATGGGCTTGAGGTGCCGGGGGCACTGTGGATGCCGGGAGCATCCTGGGTGGAGGGTGGCCTGGGCGGACCCAGGGCACCATGCTGATGCAGGAGGCCCAGACCAGCGAGACCTGCCGGACCGTGATCACATGGTGTGGGCCTGCAGGCCAGGGCTGGGGACTGGCAGCTGAAAATATTTAACTGTTTCCAAAATCCAGGTCTCACTCCTGCAACCTTCCTGAACCTCCCGCTCAGGACGAATTGTGTATCTCTGGTTTTGGGCTGTGGGGAGTGACATTATCTAATTCTTTTCACCAGCCGGGGCTGGAAACTGCAAACGGGGGCTGCTCTTTTTCCAGCCCTATGTGTCCACCTGCCGTGTTAGGCTAAACACGGGGCTAATTGCTCATGGTCATTTCCTCTGTAAAGAGGATGTTTCTCTGCTCGATCGTTGGTGTGACATCCATCGCTGACAAGACATAAACAAAATGGCCCCCGGGTCTCTGAAGTCACCTGGAAGGTGTGAAGAAGACCTTGCCCTTCCAATCGTGAGTCCCTCTCCCTCGGGACAGCCACCCCTTCCTGTCCTGCTGCCTTTCTCCACCTGGGTTACCTTTGCTTTGTGACCCTTGTGTTTGCCGCCCTGTGAATTGGAGTTGGAGGGGCCTTGGCCCTCCACTATGTTATTGCCTGGTGCCCTCATGCCCCCCTTTCAGGGTGGGTGTGCCATCTCTCTAACATATGACGTCGGGTGCTGCTATGCCCTCATCCCGAGCTTTAACCTGCTGTTGGCCTGGCATTTATCCTCGCCTGAAGCCCATAACAAATTAAGCCCAGGCATAATTATTTACAAAATATTAATATTCAACATGCAAGTCCACACAGACGATCAGTAGCGTACGTGCTTCAACACTTCTGTCCTCCAGCACCCAGCTCATTCTAATGCCATCAGCTCTCTTTTCAACATTGTACTACTTTTGACTGGCCGCAACGGCCAGAAGGGGTTGTCGCCCCTTCGCTGCCCCCATCCTCCTCCTCTTTGCTTCTTCTTTTTTTCTTTTAATAAAACCATGCTCTCTCAATCCGTCGTTAAAATTCAATAATATGTCTGAGCCCACCTGAGATAGGTCAACCCCATCTTTATCGTAGTATCCTGGTACACCCCAATTTATTAGGCCATCCCTAAACATTGAGAAACATGCTCCCCTGCAAAACTTTGTCATGTCCATATTCCATTTTTTCTGGCACTTCTCCACAGCCATGTGTGAATTTGCACCCCTCCATATTTATCTGGGCACGATTCTGGCCATATGAGTCCACAAGCGCCCCCTTCCTCGCTCAATGCCCAGAACGTGGCGCACATTTCCTTAAGCAGCTGCCTTCTTCCCAGCTGTGCCACATCGTTCCCCCCCAGATGGGTTATTATTGTCTCTGGGGGTCACTCTTCACCCAGTAGCGGCTCTCTGACCTCCACCCGGCAATCCATGTGGGACCTTGTCCCAGGAAGCTCTTCTTATTATGCCTCTGAAGATGTTAACACCTCCCATCAGCGTACTGGAACTCTCTACCGGGAGGTCCCCTGCGAAAGAGTGTTTCACCGGCAGCCCTGATATGACAAAGCCACTGTCACATTAGGGTGTCGATCACCAGAGTCATTTTGAAGCATGCAGACATGGATAGTGGGTGCAGTTAGAGTACCACGAGATCAGGCTTAGGTCAAGAGAGGGGTTTTACTGTTTTGGATTCTGTCAGGCCTCCCTACGCATCCTTCCCTCTCCCCACTCTCTGCAGACACAGGCACTCTATATATGACATTGGAAGACAAGGTACACATGTCATAGCAGCCTGGATTGGACACTGACTACATTCTTGTTTTGGGCCAATCTGCTGTAGAATGTTGCCTTTATAAAGGCAGGAAATGTGGTCCTCAGTTGATTCATCTTTGGATTCTCAGAAGAAGGAGAGGAAGGATTCATTGGAAATGTGTTGGGAATGGTTAGTTTATACCAAAGTTCTCTGCCATAGAGCTGAAGACAGAAGGCTTCAGGGCAGAGGCAAGCTCTACTATCTAACCCACCCAAGGGCACATTTGGGGTGACCAGCTTGCGCAATCTAGCCAATCATTTTTGAAAAGTCTGCACTGTACCATTTGAGCACTTCGAGCGGACTCAACCTGTCTCAGCGCCCATGATCTCGTGGGACCACCAATTGAAACGGCTTGACACTGACTCGATCCAGAAAGAGCTCCAATAAGCCTGACTCGATGCTGCTGAGCCCCAATCACAATAGACATGCGCATTTGAAGAATCTTTGTCCCCCTTGTCTGCCTCGGCACCTCAGTAACTTTTAAGCCACCTTTCTTAGCCATTTAAAAGACATATCCTTGAACATTGAAATGTGCTGCTAAAATCATTGGCCAGCACCCCTGTCTTCACACTGAATGCCCCTTTATTCCCATAGTGTGTATTCTCTCCGTTTCCTTTAGAGAGGTGGGTCTTTATTGTTTTTAATTTGTTGTATGCACTGTACGTATTTCCTAAAGTTCCTGTTTTTGTAGAACCTTGGTTGGGCATTTATTCATGTTGGTACCACCATACTATTGGTGTTTGTGTGCAAATGTAACAGCTCAAACGCCTCAGAAAGAATTTAGACTGCCCTTTGCCACAGTTACCAAAAGAGGCATAGGGGGTATACCTGTCGGGTGTGTCGGCTTCCCCTTTATGACTGCGCTCATTGCTGGTTTAGTAGCAGTCTGGGGCTGAGTAGGTGTTTTGGACACTACTCACCCCTGTGCTCCTACAGAGCAATAGTCATTTCGTCACCCCGAATGTAAAATTTTCTGTTATGCCCCAGCAAGGTTTGTGCCATACAAAACACAATACATACATGCAATAAAACATGCCTGTGCTATGCTATAAGATCCTTGTGCACTGCCACAGTGAGGCGTTATGTATTGCCGTATGCTGAAATGAATGTACTACTGCTTGCAGACGGCGGCGAATCAAGTGCACAGTTTTACTTTGACTATGTACATGTTAAGAGCGTTGAAACAAAGTTTAAAAAAAACACATCAACGAATAGGTTATGATAATTTACAGCTATTTTTAAAGAAAACATTTAATGAATTCTATTTTTCCCTTTTAAAGAACTCCTTCGAGGCACTTCAGAGAAGTCACGTGGAATGTTTGCCTGCCCAATCCTGCCTGCTGCTGCTGCTTCCCATGATCACTTTGTTCTATGCTATCTATATTTGTCAGTCACCATCTCTCCAGGGGTTTTGTTTACTGTGAACCCCATTCGCGGTATTGCTGAGGCAGCTCCGGCTGTTTGTTGTCTAGACAGGGCCCCAGTCTGGTAATGTGAACTAGTCACAAGAAGGATAGTCTTGAAACGTGAGCGACGGAATATGTTCAATGTAGTGAGATGCGACATAAAATTATAGTCCTCTTTACCAGAAACCCAAAGAGGATGTAACAGTATATCCTTTAAATGTTGGCGTTCATGCGTACCCCAAAAAATATATGCACCTGGAGATGCCGGGGATTGAACCCGGGGCCTCATACATGCAAAGCATGCGCTCTACCACTGAGCTACATCCCCTCACCTAAAACACACCATCGTAATATCTGTGCCGTCCGACCCTCGGCCCAGTAATTCTGCAAATGAAATCTAGTTTGTAGAAAAGGTTCGGCAGTGAAATCGAAAGTGATAATCGATGCAGGACCGAGATTGTTTCTGCTATAGGGACTGCTGGTGGCTGTGCTACATCCCTTTACGATAACGTTCCACTAATGTTAGAGTCGGCACGGAGTTTTTTGTATGTGGGAACTGTTTTCATTCTCTATCTCTGTTCTACTTTGGGATGTTTCCTCTTTCGCCTCGCCACAGAAATCAGAAGGAATGTGTCAGGCTTTCGTTTGCCACCACATTCTCATCACCTGGTATAGAGCGAACTTCCCACAATCTTTCTTCTGTTTTATCTCTGTCCGCAGAATATCGATTTTCAGGGATTACAGCTGGCTTCACTAGCAGGAATATGTGTCACTGGTGTTGTGCCACAGAGGGCCGATCCAATAGCAAAGCACCACCACGTGACTGCTTGGCACCATGTGCTGCTGCTTTTAAACAAGCACTGGCAATGCCAACAGTTTGGACTTTTATCTAGGCCTGGGAAAGGCACTTGCCAGGCACCACCCTAGTGGTATTAACTGGCCACTGATGGTACCAGCAGCAAAATGGTGTGTGTACCTGGGTATCTAATAATAGTGCCGGCAAACGTCTAATACTTAAATCTTAAAACACAAGCCATCACAGTAGGCTTTGTCAATGCATGTTTTTATCAAGACTTCAGTGAAGGACACGCATGGTGCTTGTGAATGTAGACTTGGTTACGACATTTTAATTACACCGGTGGCACTTTACTCCTGCAATTAAGACATTAGCCCTCAGAAGACTGCTTTGAAAAAACACTGGCAGACATTTCGAGTGCAAAGCTAGATGGTAAGTCTTGATTAAAGTTAACTCAAAGAGTTCCCATAATTAGGAGTTTTGGGTCTGGAGGGGCAGGACTGGGTGGGAATGGCCACATGGCCATGGCAGTCAATGGGTGGGCAAATAACTAAACAACACTTACAAGCTTTGGTTCCCTCCTCAGATGCCTTTTTCCCCGATCTGGACTCTAATGCAATAGTTTCAGCATATAGGTGGGTGCCACCTAATAGCCCAAAGTAATAAAGGATCTAGGTGGCAACAGTGTCTGCCTCTCAGTGCTGGCACACTTAGGTGAGTGAGGGGAGGTGGCAGGCCCGTCTAGGGTCTGCCGCTGCCCACATCCTCTTCCTCTCTGTCCCATCCACCAAGTTATCTTTTTTTTATTTATTTTTTTACTTTTATTTATTTAGCTTGGCAGCACAGGAACAGGTGAGCTACATACAGGACAAGTATAATCAGAGCAATGCAGGTAATACAAACATATAAAGCAAATTCAAAACCAGTTTGTGCACATGTGGCAGACATCCAAGGTGGGTGTGGGGGCAGTGAGTGAACAATTCCGGAGGTTGTGCGGGAATAGCAGGGGGAGAGGACTGGAGATGTAGAGTCCGAGGCAGAATCAATGGGAGCCATGTATGAACGAAACCTTGACCAAACATCTCTGGGTCTTTAGTGGGTTGGCTGTTGTATAGCCCAGGATTCTTCGGTGTCCGATGCCCATGTGACCGCCCTGAGCCACTGTGCATGGGTGGGTGTGGTAGGCCGAAGCCAGCAGAGTAAAATAGAGCGTACAGCAAGTGGCATGCAAAGTCCAGCCAGGTTTTTGGAATCTCAGCGGAGCTCAGAAAAGTCATGGAAAAGACAACTCATTGGGGATAGGGTAATAGGGTGATCGAGGATAGCTGACATAGTAGCACATACTGCGCTCCAAAATTGAGTGAGACGGGGGCAGGACCAAATCATGTGGATATAGCCAGCGTTGTCGCAGCCACACCTGGGGCACCTTGGGGACAAGTCATTTGAAATGTGGTGTAGTCTGCTCGGGGTGTAGTGGTATCTGTGGTGCACCTTGAATTGGATCAATTTAAAGCGGGAGTTAAAGGATACCTGATGAATACATGCACACATTCGGGCCCATCGTTCATCTGTGATTTCGAGACCAAGGTCATCCCCCCAGGTATGTCTTAACTTGGTAAATGTAGGGGCCGATCTAGCCTGTACCAGGGTGTAGAGTCTGGAAACTTTGCCCCTCATGGGGGTGGGAGAGGTAAGCTCCGTAACTGCAGGTTCATCAGGTGGCAGCACTGGGAAACTGGGGTATTTGTGTTTAAGGATTTTCCGGAGGGGTGACTACTGAAGCCAAGCGGATGGTCTCCGCTTCAAGGACAGTGGAAGATCTGGCCACTCTATGAAGTTACCCTGTTCGAAGAAGTCCCATAGTTGTTCATATCCAGGCTCTGCCCACCGGCGAACGATGACGGGAGGTACATGTGGGACCTCCGGGAGGAAGTTCCAAAGTGGAAAGTTACCATGAAAGGGGTGGGCGATGCCTAGTAATTACCATGTTTTAGATAGGGCCAGAGAAGTAGAGGCCGCCGGGTCAAGTGAGTCTAATACCCTCGGCATGGGCGTGATAACCAGGGAGCAAATATCACGATCGCTGATCGATAGCTTTTCGAGTCTGACATGAGGTGGGGGTTCCAATGTTTTAAACAAGTGTGAAGTGTATTGGAGTTGGGACACCAGCCAGTACTTAAGGAAGTCAGGAGCACCGAAGCCGCCAACCTCCATCGGGATGGTCAAGGTCTTGAGTTTAAGCCGGACCATGTCTGAGTGCCAAAGAAAGGTATTAAGGGTACGAGTCAGCACCCGGAAGAACCAGCCGCTCGGCCACTGGGGGATATTGGCGAACCTGTACAGAAGCTGGGGTAATACTACCATTTTTAGTATCCCTATCCTGCCGGCAAGTGAGATCGGGAGCCTACTCCAGCGACTTTTGTCGTAAGGCTAGTGAGGTATTTTTGGTAGTTCTCTTCAAAAACCTGTTCGAATCGGCGAGACACTACTATGCCCAGGTAGGTAAAGCTTGACTGGGCCCATGTGAATCGCTGGGTATCAGGAGGGGGGCGTGTGCAGGCAGTGAGCGGCAAAAGGGTAGATTTAGAGCAATTTACTTTGAGGCCAGAAACTTGTCCAAAAAGGATATCTTCCAATATCGGAGCCAAATTGGTGTCGGGGGAACGGATGAAGAGAAGGGCATCATCAGCATACAGGGATACTATGTCCGCTAAAGGTTCCATCTCTATGGCAAAGACCAGAGGAGAGAAGGGACAGCCCTGCCTAGTGCCCCTAGTTATTTGGAAAAGGGGGGAGCATCGGTCCTCAGTACGAACCCTGGCCACTGGGTTGGAGTACAGCAGCCCGACCCAGGAAAGGAAGCGGGGCAGAATTTGCATTTTTTAAGAACCCGCCAGAGATTCTCCCACGAGACAGAATCGAAGGCTTTTTGCATATCGAGTGCCACTGCTACTGCATGCAGATTTGGGTTAATCCTGCTTATAATGTTGAAGAGACGCCTCAGGTTCAGAGAGGTGGAGCGTCCCGGAATAAATCCCGCTTGATCGGGGTGAATGATATGCGGCATGTAGGGGGCAAGGCGTAGGGCTAGTAATTTGGCGTACCCGTTGATAAGCGAGAGTGGACTATAAGAGCAGCATTGAGTGGGGGGTTTACCGGGCTTCAGCAAAACGGTTATTGTGGCTTCACAGAGCGAAGGGGGAAACAGACCTACCTCCACTGATTCCTCCCAGAGGGCCATTAGGCGAGGGAGTAGGAGTGATTTGAAGTGTTAATAGAATTCAACGGGAATGCCATCTGAGCCTGGGGATTTCCCTGATGAGAGTGAGTCTATGGCATCCAAGAATTCCCCGGTGGTGAATGGATTCTCGAGACATCCAATGGTCTCAGGGGAGAGGATCGAGAGGGGAAGCTTATCTAGGGAAGACTAGATCTCCCCTGTCGGGACATTGTCTGCATTGGCATATAGGGATTCGTAGAAAGAGAGGAATTCAGAGTTAATATCTTGCAGGGACGTGGCTAGGGTACCATCGGGTCTCTCCACTCCAGGGATGGGAGGGGCACCAAATTCTCGGTGGAGAAGCCTGGCCAGAAGATGGCCTGGGCGTTGACACTCGCCGTATTTCCTCGCAAGTCCCGGGCTGTCCAGGAACCTCAGTTCGCGGTCCGCAAGAAAACGGAATGTGTCAAGTTCCGTACCGATTGATGCCAGGAGTTCCGGAGTTTGGTGTAGCGAGCATTGAGCTTCCAGTGCGGACAGCATGGCTTTGCTTTCAGCAATATTTCTGTGAATTGTTTTAAGGATGCTGTTCTCCTTAGACAGGGCAATACCTCTTATATAAGCTTTGAAAGATTCCCAGAGGGTGGCCTGTGAGGACACTGTGTTGGTGTTAATTTCGAAGAACTCCTCAATGGCGGTCTCCAGCTCTGAGCTGAAGACGGGGTCGAGGAGAGAGTGAGGTTTCATTATCCAGTGTCTGCTGCGGTCACGATCCGGGCCCCAACAAAGGGTAATAGTCACCGGTGAATGAACAGAGAGGGTTCTGGGAAGGATCGATAGGTGAGATATGTTCCTTATAAGTATGTCACACACTAGCCATCTATCGATTCAGGAATATGAGTCATGCACCGAAGAGTAGAAGGAGTAGGAGCGGGAGTCGGGATAGAGAAGCCTCCATGCGTCCACCAGGGAAAGACTGGGGAGAGATGACAGTGTAGTGTAGGCTGCTTTGGAAAGTCGGCGAGGTCTGGAGCCGTATCTGTCAAGGTCTACGTCAAATATCGTATTAAAATCACCTCCCCAGAGGATTATTGTTAGCAGGAAGCTGTCAAGGAGAGACGTGAGATGTGAATAGAACTCCAGGTCGTCGATATTGGATCCATAGATGTTTAATAGGACCACCTCCTTATTCTGCAGACTACCATGGACTAACACATATCTGCCCAGGGGGTCGATCTGTGTAGATATGGGGTTACATTTAAGGCTCCTGTGAATTAGAGTCATAACTCCCCGGCTTTGGGTAGAATAATTAGTAAAGTACCTCTGAGGGCCCCACATTTTGGCAAATCTTTCACAATACTCGGTGTAGGCGTGCGTTTCTTGTAAAAACAGTATTTTGACCCAATGGCGTTTGGCCTGAAGCTGTAGTTGTTTCATCTTCTTATAGTTTCCCAGCCCCCGCACATTCCAACTCATGAATGTCAAGTTATCCTCAGTTGACAGTCCAGAGGTGGTCATTAGAAGTGACGGATTAACGGGGTGGTGCTCCCCATGATCGGTGCACCATTTGATCAGCCTTGCAATAATAACTGAACAATATTGCCCCATACTCTACCTCCCCTGTGGATACCAAGCCTTTTTTAACATAAAACCCAACAACGCCCACGCCCTCCGACGTCCCGCCCCCAAACAAACAGAGGAATGACAACCCCATGCCCAAACAACCAAATCCAAACCAATGGCATCAACGCCGGGGGGCCTGTGAGCTGGCCTGGCGGCGGTGCTCCGGACCGGAAGGCAATTTAAGGATAAGCATGGTGCCTAGTGATGACATCTTGTGCCACCCGGGTAGGACTCCACCTGGGTGGAAAGGGCATGATCGCAAAATATAGAAACAATTTTCTCACGTATGGGGGAAGTAGCCCCCTAATCAATCAACTAGACCAGGAAGGTGACTGAATTTAACAGCAACTAATAGAGTAAACTAGCAACAGTGGATGAGCGCTGCGGAGAGAAATTGAACCAGAGAGGCGTTCAGTGATAACTACGAGAGTCTCCCATGGGATTATGAGGCCAGCCCTAAGGACCAGAACATACATGTCATAGACCGAAAAACTCGAGTAGGCGGAAGACAGCCCCTTCTCACGCTCATCCACCGGGTAGACATTTCTGTACCAAGTCGGAGTCCCAAATCATGAACAATCAGCCAATAAACATAACATTGACAATGTGTGTTTCAAAAGGGGGTCAGCCGGGGAAATGTTCATCGATAAATCTGGAGGCCTCCTCAGGGATTGTGAAGAAGTAGACCTGGTTGGAATGTTCAATGCTCAATTTAGCGGGGTATAACATGGAGTATTTGACCTGCAGGTCTCGAAGCCTCCTCTTTACTGCCAGGAAGGTTTTGCGTTCACGTTGGACTGCCACCGAGAAATCAGGATATAGATGGATCCTGGCAGCGCCCAGAATGAGTTCACCCTTGGCTCTAGCCGGCCTGAGCAGGGCGTCACGGTCACGGAAGTTTAGAACTCTACCTATAATGGGTCGTAGTGGTGCACCCGGTCTGGGCTTTGCAGTGAGGGCACGGTGGGCTCTCTCGATCGCGAACTATGGGGAGAGTTTTGGAGTCTAACAATTTTAGTAGAGTGCACTCTAAGTAATCCTCCATGGGTACCTTTATGCCATCTTCGGGTACTCCGATAATGCGGAGGTTGTTACGTCTCCAGCGTGATTCGAGGTCCTCGTTCTTTTTCTCAACCTCGGCGACACGGCCAGAAAGTGTGGAGACCTCCGCCCTTAGAGAGCTCAAGTTATCCTTGGTGGTACTCACTCGTGTCTCGATCTCGGCAACCCGGCCGTCGGTCCTCTCCATATGAGCCTTGATAGAGGATATAGTGCCATTCATGTCGTCAAGCTCTCTGTGGAGCGTGGTGAACACCTCCCGGATGTATTCCATCATTTTTTGAGCGTCTGCCGGGTCCGAGGTCGAGGGGTTAGATGGTTCCTACCCGGACACCTCCCCCACCGGCCCCAACGGGGTTTTTGTGAAAATGTTAATTGAGCATTGCTTCTTTCCAGCTCCCTTGGTCATGGCACCAGGCGGAGGGTGGGCCCGAAGGCCTGGGCGGGCGGCAGGAGTGTCGAGGCAGGTCGGGAGGCAGAGGGCAGGACACAGAGGATGGTCGGACAGGCTATTCAGAGCATTCGGGCGCCCAGAGGACGACAGGGTTGAAGTGGAAAGTAGTGCTGTAATAGGATGTGGAGTCTCTGGTCACCACTGCCCGCCAGTTCGCAGGTCCGGGGGGATTCTCCCTGGCCGGCAGTGGTGTGAGGGCACTGAGTGGTCAGTGAGTGGATCCCCTGGTGTCGACCGCCCCGAAGATCACGGGTGAAGGCCAAGAACCGGAGATCAGTGTGCCGTGACAGGGGTGGAAGTAGGAGCAGCTATGGGCACTGATGTGGTTGAGCAAACTGGGGAGTCCACTTCCTGTGTCGGAGGAGAGGTCCGCCAAGGCTCCCAGCAAGGCAGTGGTGGACCACAGAGGGGTTAGCAGGACGCCCACGGCCAGGCAGCGAGGAGACAGTCACTGCAGGGGTCTTCGATCCCAGTATATCCAAGTAAAGCAGAGGGTCCAGTCACTGCGCGCCGCGGTAGGGGGGACCAGCCTGGTGCACCACTAACCATGGTCTGTGTGGTGTCCCAACTGATATATGTGGCGCAATGAGCGGGAGGTGTATCACCACGGCGAATACCCCATGCAGGCACTACGGTGGAGAGCAGTAGGATCCACACCAAGAGAAGAGGTCCCAATCCAAGGGCCAGCAGCGGGCAGCGTGTGCCAACACCTAAGTGGTGCACGGGTTAATAGATGACGGCGCCCGAGGAGTCTGTGTCCCCCCCGACAGGGCCCACCAGGTCGCGTTAGGAGCGGGGGCCCTGTGCGTCTGGCAGGGTAGCAGGGCAGCGGAGCGTGACGACAGCCACAGTGGGTCCCGGCACAGAAGGTCCAGGTTCCGGTCGTGAGTCCAGGGAGGGAGGCGACGCGTGCCAGCACCGGCAGCACTACAGTGCGGATGGGCAGAGTGTCTGGTGGGACCCGAAGGGACTCACCGCAGTAGCCAGGAGCGGGAGCGTCCTGCAATCCGGTCCCAGAACAGGAAGCCTCCTCTCCGGATCCACAAGAGGCACTGATAGGCAGCACGCCGCCCTGGGAGAGGCGGCGGAGCAACAGCTCTACATTTGGGGTTGCACCCCGGGGTCCAGTCAGGGGGCTGGTGTCTGCGCACAGGCCGCAACGGTTCCTCGAGGAGTGGGGAGAAGGTGACGCCGCACCGCACAGTGCCCCTCCCCCCAGTAGGCCCCGGATCCTCAGAGTCAAGCCAAATGACTCTGGAGCAGAGGAGCGGGGCAGAACGGCGCCAGCTCCCGGCCTAATTTCAAAGCACTGGATCTCTGCGATAGGGTTGATTCAGGACGCGGGGTTCGAGCAGCACACGCCCGGGTCCTGCAGCAATTTAATAGGGTGGCTGGCCCAGGTTTTAATAGGGCACCAAAGGAGGATTCAAACAGGAAGGCGCCCCACGAAGCGGAGTTCACAATCAGGCGGCCATCTTCTATGAGAGCTACAGCGCCCCCCTCCCCAACCAAGTTATCTGAGTTGTGATGTGATAGAGATGCACAGAGGGATACAGAGAAAAAAAAGATTTCAGTACAGGGAGACAGGATTCAGAATGAGAAGGCAAAAGAGTGGGGACATAATTGAAGAATGCATGAGGAAATAAAGTGGACTGAACTGGAAAACAAAAGGGATTTATACTGAATGGTAAGTGTTATTACTTGGCTAGACTAGCTAATTTGGTTGCATCCTGCCTGAAGCTATTTTCTGACATGGCATTGCATTTTTACTGGCATCAAGGGTAAATTAAAGCCAGTATGATGAGCGTTCCTATATCGCTATACTGGCATATATGGGTGCAGCCAGTCGTGACATGTTTTCTTATTGTGGCATGGCATTTTTACTGACAACGTCAGCAGGACTATGTTCTTATGTATGGATACTGGCATATAAGGGCAAACCACATCAAGGATAGTGGCCCATCACAGCCTCTGAGCGACTAGATCTCATTGCAGTACACTTGCTGTGGAAGCAGACACATGCATGTATGTACGCATGTACAAATGCGTAGACTGTGGCTAGTGTCTGCACTTTGCACAACCACATACACACTCTAATTTCACTTTCTTCTATCATTGGGCTTTGGTAGCTCTGCACTAGTGGTGGAGTTATGAGCTATTAATCCGCGGATTTATGTGCCTCTATTGCTCTTCTTAGGTACTCCTCCACTTATCGATGCTCCATGGAATGTGTCCCTGTTGAGTCTAGCATGATCTCTAGATTAAAAACTGTTACATAGTACCCACTGAACCCTTGCTTTTCAGCTCTTTTGTCTCATCACAAGTATAATCATCCAACCGATTCTTGAGGCCCTGCTTCGCTGTAGCTGTTCCAGGAGACACCTGGTCCTTTGCAAAAGAATAGTGCGAAAACCGTACAGAAACATCTGACCTCTTGAAGACTGGTGTGCACCTTACTTCCTCCCACTTTCCGGCAGGAGATTTATTTATTGATTACGGTAGCGCCACCCACGCTGCAGCATCGCGCTCTCCCTCTGTAAGGCGGCAGAGGTCCCTTAGCATCTACTCTCTTCTTGGGGCACATTTCTTCTGACCGGCGGCGGATGCCGCCTCTTCTGCATTTTACTTTTGCAGCGGATGCTGCTTCATGCGTGTTCTGGTTTGGAGCTGCTATCGCGGAGCTGGGCACTTTCTCCCTCGGCGGGAGCAGGCAAAACACTTGATGGCCGATGCCGCAGTGCTGCAGGCTGACCCGCACTCCGGCTGCACAAGCACCCTCTTCACACACGGCTGCGGCCAGGGAGGGTCTGCCGGTGGGTCACTGGGCATCCACTCTCTCCTTTTCTTGTGGCAGTGGGTGCTGCTTCCTTTTCTTTCTCCTGCGGGCAACAGATTGTGCTGCAGGGGTCCGTCTTCCTCGTCGCCATTGGTGGGGGGCGACAGTGGACACACGGCCAGCATCACAAGTGCTGGGGGTGCCAGCATCTTGGTAGATTGCCGGGATCACCCAGACTTTCTGTTGTTGCAGGACAGGATCCCAATGGCCCATGGGGACATGGGCCTGGGCGCACTGTGGATGCCGGGAGCATCCTGGATGGAGGGTGGCCTGGGTGGACCCAGGGCACCATGCTGAACTGGGGGGCCCCTATGGGACTCCCGAGAATGGGAACTTACCACCGTTGCTGGCACCCGTAATATCCCGGTAACACACGGATTTCAGGCACCGGTAATGGTAAGGTGAGTTTGCTGGTAGCCGGCCGGTGGCTCAGGCGGGTTACCGGCCAACTCATAATGAGGCCCAATGTCTTTTGGACTGACATACTCCTGCCCGTATTGGAAGTGAAAGAGCTTGAGGGACTGGTTAATCTTCTTTATGGCCAAAGCTGTCTGAACTGGTCAGGGTGCGGAGTAACAGCTCTCCTCTAGCCCTACACCAGCTTAGGTTTCCTAGGAGTCAGCCGTTAGTAAAACTCTATGTATGGAGCCACTGGTGATGATGGTTGACCAGCTGGGATTCTTCATGAAGCAGTGTGTGCAAGATGCCCATATTTATCTAATGGTGTCAACCGAGGAGAGCATCCGGCAGCTCAAACAACCCTCCCAGAACATTAGAGACTGGAAGAGGACAAACGCAGCCCTTCCAAGACTCAGTTCTTGTTCTATCCCTTAGCTCTGCCTGGGAGAGTTCACTTTACATATTGTTTCTGCGCCAATATATTCTACAGTTAAGTCCTGGGCTTCTTTGTGTTCCCAGACTGTCCCTTGCAAAGCATGTTGTATTCACTATCTAATCTGATGAACAAAATCTACAGCTACTGAAATGTATGTCACCTCTTTGCCTAAAGATGGTTTTAGGACAGTAGTTCAGGGACTGGTGTGATTAAGAGTGGACTGTATGAATTATCTTCTGTATTTCCACGCAAAGTCAAATCTGGCACCCCTAAGGCGGTCTAACATACTGAAGCCCTGCTTGTATATGCATTAAGGATGTTAGGTCAAATTTCTCCTGGTCACTGCGTCACAATGGGGGGCAAGCAACATGATAAATAAAGCTCTATATTGTTTTAAAAACTTTACAACTGTTCAGCCCAGTGTTTCTGTCTATTTGGATTAATTCATATTATATGTAATCAGGTCATCTAGAAGAAAAACGTTGATTCTCTATTAAAAACAAACATTAAAAAGTGGATCCTTTCCTTTTCTAAGGGGGCTTGTGCAGTGTGGAACGCATCTGAACCTGTGCTGTGCACTGTTACCGTGCACTCTGAATTCTCGTCCACCATGTTTTAAAAGACTTTTTGAGGAGTGCTCCTGCAGCTTGAATTGCAATTGGATGTTTTGGATTTATTAAGAAATTACTGTATTTGTGATTATTTAGTACGTGTATGTTGCAGTTCTCTATTTCTCTGGAAATTGCCCTCTGGTTCCTTTTGGGCGGGAAAAGTGTTCACAATACTAAATAACAATAATAAAGACAATTCCCTTGCATAAGATTGCTCAGGCCTGCTGTGGCCAGCACACAGCCATACTGCCCAGGCACCCTCTTGCAACCAACTCGTTAAAATGCCATTATCGGTCACAGGTTGATACATCTGTAGGGTTGGTCACAATATGCACAACCAGAAATACACTTCACACACGCATGCTCAAGCCCTCTAACGATATTCATTTTCTCTGAGACAAGTGATGACATTCAACCAATGGCGTTCCTGGGCTGCTGAGTTACTGGGGTGCCTTCTGGCTGCTCTGTGGTAATTGCATCGGCAGAGCCCCAAACCAACACATGGCAGAGGACACCTGGGAGACAGTCACACAGCTGTCTATTGAGTCTATGTGATGCTGGAAGCTCAAACAGGATGCATGTCTTTAAAGCACCGCATCCACGTGCTTCTCTCTGTCTTCCTCTGGCACGTGCACTGCTGTGCTATAGCCGCCATCCTGCGCCCCCTGTGTCATACTGGGCCCCCTATGTGTCGTCCTCTTTGGGTGTGTGATTCAAATTCATGTGGCTCTCTGGGCATTGCATTTTCCAGGGAAAACAATATCTCTTCTGTTGCTGATAAATCGTTCAGGTGTGTGGCGCATGGTATGAGGTGCATAGGTGGTGGTAGTGATCTAATACAGGGACACTCACCTGTGCCAGGTGCGGGCACAGGTGGTTGATGCAGCACTGGAGACAGATCCACGTTTACAAAGGATTTTGGATTGATTTGGGGCACTCAAAATGAAACAATACATTCCTTTAAAACTTCAAAAGATGGGGAGTGTCCATGGAGTAAGACATATATATTAACGGGATCTTGGTCGCAAGTTTAATCCAGTGTACAATGATCTGTCTGACTTCACTGGCATGGAAGGAGCCAGCTGGCTAAAATGTTACTGTGTTGATATGCCGTGCTTCAGCACCCCCTTCCATGCGCTATCATAATAATGGGAAAGAAAAGCACACGTACAGTTCCGTTTCCGTAGTGTAGTGGTTATCACGTTCGCCTCACACGCGAAAGGTCCCCGGTTCGAAACCGGGCGGAAACACTTTTAGCGAAAGCCTCTTTAATCCTCACTTTTCATCTTCCATAGTGAAGTCCATATGCACAACGTGATATGAACGAACACTATTTTAAAAACTATTTAGTAGCAAAATTAATACAGATTACATTTTTTATAGTGATAGTATGTAAAGAACACGGAACAAAATAAAGTCAGACGAAACTAAGACCGACTTTCGTTCATGATGTATTCGAATTGTAAATACTAGGAGCGGGAATGAATGAAATAAAGGGAAATAAAATTGAGATTCCGAAAAGCGTCTCATTTCAGTGAAAAATGTGAGGTTCCACCGAGATTTGAACTCGGATCGCTGGATTCAAAGTCCAGAGTGCTAACCATTACACCATGGAACCATACACTTAGTGCCACGGTACCCCTAATTTTTAGCTAAGCACAGGTGCCCTGAAATCTGCAGTACTACGAGATTTATGATAGCCTAATGCACCCTTTCCCGATATCAGTAATTCTTAATCATTGGGACTTTGTATTATACTTATGTCTTTGTAAAGAGCTTGTCACGGAGAATGAGTACCTCAGGGAGCACTGAGCAGAGGTTGAAACCCCTTAACATATGCACCTTACCATCTCACCTGCATGGGATTTCATGACTCTTTCTTGCCTTTGGACCACTCATAGAATACAGGCCTGGAAAATTATGTTAATTCCCCATTGCCGTCATGATGCCATTCTGGAAAATGACTTGAAATGGCTGTTGCATTGGGCTCTGTTCAGAAAAGACTCTTGGGTTTTCTCCTCAATTACCATATCTCCAAGTGAGATTAGGCAATTTAGTATCTAGCACAGTCTCTGAACATTTCGAATTTTACAGCTTGTGAAAGATTGATATGATTGTATGAGTGTGGATTATACACAACAGTATGATGTGTTGGCCTTACTACAATGAAATAGGAATAATGTAAGGAATAGTTGAAAAGACTCTTGCTGGGGTGGACTGGGTTGTTGGCTCTTCTGCCGAGTACACCAGGCTGCCCCAGTGCCCACCCATTGGTCTAGCACAAAGGCAATCTCACTAGAACCCATTGCTTGGTTCAAAACGGAGTGAAGATCCCAGGCACGTACCCCATATGTTTCAGTAAAGAGCCAGCCTCCCTTTGAACCATGCCTGCTGAGCCTCCTTAAAGCCCCACATCTTGTTCCAGTAGAGATTCAGCATTCTTGGGACACCCCCACCCCCTTGCCCAGCTGCCAAGTTTTCAGTCTATGTATGTGTGACATTTACATATTTGGAATGTACTTAACTGTTGGGGGGCCGCAGGTGGACACACTGCCGGCCTCTCACGTGCTGGGGGAGCCAGCACCTTGGTAGTTTGCCAGGATCACCCGAACTTACTATTGTTGCAGGCCGGGACCATGATGGCCCATGGGGACATGGGCTTGAGGTGCCGGGGGCACTGTGGATGCCGGGAGCATCCTGGGTGGAGGGTGGCCTGGGCGGACCCAGGGCACCATGCTGATGCAGGAGGCCCAGACCAGCGAGACCTGCCGGACCGTGATCACATGGTGTGGGCCTGCAGGCCAGGGCTGGGGACTGGCAGCTGAAAATATTTAACTGTTTCCAAAATCCAGGTCTCACTCCTGCAACCTTCCTGAACCTCCCGCTCAGGACGAATTGTGTATCTCTGGTTTTGGGCTGTGGGGAGTGACATTATCTAATTCTTTTCACCAGCCGGGGCTGGAAACTGCAAACGGGGGCTGCTCTTTTTCCAGCCCTATGTGTCCACCTGCCGTGTTAGGCTAAACACGGGGCTAATTGCTCATGGTCATTTCCTCTGTAAAGAGGATGTTTCTCTGCTCGATCGTTGGTGTGACATCCATCGCTGACAAGACATAAACAAAATGGCCCCCGGGTCTCTGAAGTCACCTGGAAGGTGTGAAGAAGACCTTGCCCTTCCAATCGTGAGTCCCTCTCCCTCGGGACAGCCACCCCTTCCTGTCCTGCTGCCTTTCTCCACCTGGGTTACCTTTGCTTTGTGACCCTTGTGTTTGCCGCCCTGTGAATTGGAGTTGGAGGGGCCTTGGCCCTCCACTATGTTATTGCCTGGTGCCCTCATGCCCCCCTTTCAGGGTGGGTGTGCCATCTCTCTAACATATGACGTCGGGTGCTGCTATGCCCTCATCCCGAGCTTTAACCTGCTGTTGGCCTGGCATTTATCCTCGCCTGAAGCCCATAACAAATTAAGCCCAGGCATAATTATTTACAAAATATTAATATTCAACATGCAAGTCCACACAGACGATCAGTAGCGTACGTGCTTCAACACTTCTGTCCTCCAGCACCCAGCTCATTCTAATGCCATCAGCTCTCTTTTCAACATTGTACTACTTTTGACTGGCCGCAACGGCCAGAAGGGGTTGTCGCCCCTTCGCTGCCCCCATCCTCCTCCTCTTTGCTTCTTCTTTTTTTCTTTTAATAAAACCATGCTCTCTCAATCCGTCGTTAAAATTCAATAATATGTCTGAGCCCACCTGAGATAGGTCAACCCCATCTTTATCGTAGTATCCTGGTACACCCCAATTTATTAGGCCATCCCTAAACATTGAGAAACATGCTCCCCTGCAAAACTTTGTCATGTCCATATTCCATTTTTTCTGGCACTTCTCCACAGCCATGTGTGAATTTGCACCCCTCCATATTTATCTGGGCACGATTCTGGCCATATGAGTCCACAAGCGCCCCCTTCCTCGCTCAATGCCCAGAACGTGGCGCACATTTCCTTAAGCAGCTGCCTTCTTCCCAGCTGTGCCACATCGTTCCCCCCCAGATGGGTTATTATTGTCTCTGGGGGTCACTCTTCACCCAGTAGCGGCTCTCTGACCTCCACCCGGCAATCCATGTGGGACCTTGTCCCAGGAAGCTCTTCTTATTATGCCTCTGAAGATGTTAACACCTCCCATCAGCGTACTGGAACTCTCTACCGGGAGGTCCCCTGCGAAAGAGTGTTTCACCGGCAGCCCTGATATGACAAAGCCACTGTCACATTAGGGTGTCGATCACCAGAGTCATTTTGAAGCATGCAGACATGGATAGTGGGTGCAGTTAGAGTACCACGAGATCAGGCTTAGGTCAAGAGAGGGGTTTTACTGTTTTGGATTCTGTCAGGCCTCCCTACGCATCCTTCCCTCTCCCCACTCTCTGCAGACACAGGCACTCTATATATGACATTGGAAGACAAGGTACACATGTCATAGCAGCCTGGATTGGACACTGACTACATTCTTGTTTTGGGCCAATCTGCTGTAGAATGTTGCCTTTATAAAGGCAGGAAATGTGGTCCTCAGTTGATTCATCTTTGGATTCTCAGAAGAAGGAGAGGAAGGATTCATTGGAAATGTGTTGGGAATGGTTAGTTTATACCAAAGTTCTCTGCCATAGAGCTGAAGACAGAAGGCTTCAGGGCAGAGGCAAGCTCTACTATCTAACCCACCCAAGGGCACATTTGGGGTGACCAGCTTGCGCAATCTAGCCAATCATTTTTGAAAAGTCTGCACTGTACCATTTGAGCACTTCGAGCGGACTCAACCTGTCTCAGCGCCCATGATCTCGTGGGACCACCAATTGAAACGGCTTGACACTGACTCGATCCAGAAAGAGCTCCAATAAGCCTGACTCGATGCTGCTGAGCCCCAATCACAATAGACATGCGCATTTGAAGAATCTTTGTCCCCCTTGTCTGCCTCGGCACCTCAGTAACTTTTAAGCCACCTTTCTTAGCCATTTAAAAGACATATCCTTGAACATTGAAATGTGCTGCTAAAATCATTGGCCAGCACCCCTGTCTTCACACTGAATGCCCCTTTATTCCCATAGTGTGTATTCTCTCCGTTTCCTTTAGAGAGGTGGGTCTTTATTGTTTTTAATTTGTTGTATGCACTGTACGTATTTCCTAAAGTTCCTGTTTTTGTAGAACCTTGGTTGGGCATTTATTCATGTTGGTACCACCATACTATTGGTGTTTGTGTGCAAATGTAACAGCTCAAACGCCTCAGAAAGAATTTAGACTGCCCTTTGCCACAGTTACCAAAAGAGGCATAGGGGGTATACCTGTCGGGTGTGTCGGCTTCCCCTTTATGACTGCGCTCATTGCTGGTTTAGTAGCAGTCTGGGGCTGAGTAGGTGTTTTGGACACTACTCACCCCTGTGCTCCTACAGAGCAATAGTCATTTCGTCACCCCGAATGTAAAATTTTCTGTTATGCCCCAGCAAGGTTTGTGCCATACAAAACACAATACATACATGCAATAAAACATGCCTGTGCTATGCTATAAGATCCTTGTGCACTGCCACAGTGAGGCGTTATGTATTGCCGTATGCTGAAATGAATGTACTACTGCTTGCAGACGGCGGCGAATCAAGTGCACAGTTTTACTTTGACTATGTACATGTTAAGAGCGTTGAAACAAAGTTTAAAAAAAACACATCAACGAATAGGTTATGATAATTTACAGCTATTTTTAAAGAAAACATTTAATGAATTCTATTTTTCCCTTTTAAAGAACTCCTTCGAGGCACTTCAGAGAAGTCACGTGGAATGTTTGCCTGCCCAATCCTGCCTGCTGCTGCTGCTTCCCATGATCACTTTGTTCTATGCTATCTATATTTGTCAGTCACCATCTCTCCAGGGGTTTTGTTTACTGTGAACCCCATTCGCGGTATTGCTGAGGCAGCTCCGGCTGTTTGTTGTCTAGACAGGGCCCCAGTCTGGTAATGTGAACTAGTCACAAGAAGGATAGTCTTGAAACGTGAGCGACGGAATATGTTCAATGTAGTGAGATGCGACATAAAATTATAGTCCTCTTTACCAGAAACCCAAAGAGGATGTAACAGTATATCCTTTAAATGTTGGCGTTCATGCGTACCCCAAAAAATATATGCACCTGGAGATGCCGGGGATTGAACCCGGGGCCTCATACATGCAAAGCATGCGCTCTACCACTGAGCTACATCCCCTCACCTAAAACACACCATCGTAATATCTGTGCCGTCCGACCCTCGGCCCAGTAATTCTGCAAATGAAATCTAGTTTGTAGAAAAGGTTCGGCAGTGAAATCGAAAGTGATAATCGATGCAGGACCGAGATTGTTTCTGCTATAGGGACTGCTGGTGGCTGTGCTACATCCCTTTACGATAACGTTCCACTAATGTTAGAGTCGGCACGGAGTTTTTTGTATGTGGGAACTGTTTTCATTCTCTATCTCTGTTCTACTTTGGGATGTTTCCTCTTTCGCCTCGCCACAGAAATCAGAAGGAATGTGTCAGGCTTTCGTTTGCCACCACATTCTCATCACCTGGTATAGAGCGAACTTCCCACAATCTTTCTTCTGTTTTATCTCTGTCCGCAGAATATCGATTTTCAGGGATTACAGCTGGCTTCACTAGCAGGAATATGTGTCACTGGTGTTGTGCCACAGAGGGCCGATCCAATAGCAAAGCACCACCACGTGACTGCTTGGCACCATGTGCTGCTGCTTTTAAACAAGCACTGGCAATGCCAACAGTTTGGACTTTTATCTAGGCCTGGGAAAGGCACTTGCCAGGCACCACCCTAGTGGTATTAACTGGCCACTGATGGTACCAGCAGCAAAATGGTGTGTGTACCTGGGTATCTAATAATAGTGCCGGCAAACGTCTAATACTTAAATCTTAAAACACAAGCCATCACAGTAGGCTTTGTCAATGCATGTTTTTATCAAGACTTCAGTGAAGGACACGCATGGTGCTTGTGAATGTAGACTTGGTTACGACATTTTAATTACACCGGTGGCACTTTACTCCTGCAATTAAGACATTAGCCCTCAGAAGACTGCTTTGAAAAAACACTGGCAGACATTTCGAGTGCAAAGCTAGATGGTAAGTCTTGATTAAAGTTAACTCAAAGAGTTCCCATAATTAGGAGTTTTGGGTCTGGAGGGGCAGGACTGGGTGGGAATGGCCACATGGCCATGGCAGTCAATGGGTGGGCAAATAACTAAACAACACTTACAAGCTTTGGTTCCCTCCTCAGATGCCTTTTTCCCCGATCTGGACTCTAATGCAATAGTTTCAGCATATAGGTGGGTGCCACCTAATAGCCCAAAGTAATAAAGGATCTAGGTGGCAACAGTGTCTGCCTCTCAGTGCTGGCACACTTAGGTGAGTGAGGGGAGGTGGCAGGCCCGTCTAGGGTCTGCCGCTGCCCACATCCTCTTCCTCTCTGTCCCATCCACCAAGTTATCTTTTTTTTATTTATTTTTTTACTTTTATTTATTTAGCTTGGCAGCACAGGAACAGGTGAGCTACATACAGGACAAGTATAATCAGAGCAATGCAGGTAATACAAACATATAAAGCAAATTCAAAACCAGTTTGTGCACATGTGGCAGACATCCAAGGTGGGTGTGGGGGCAGTGAGTGAACAATTCCGGAGGTTGTGCGGGAATAGCAGGGGGAGAGGACTGGAGATGTAGAGTCCGAGGCAGAATCAATGGGAGCCATGTATGAACGAAACCTTGACCAAACATCTCTGGGTCTTTAGTGGGTTGGCTGTTGTATAGCCCAGGATTCTTCGGTGTCCGATGCCCATGTGACCGCCCTGAGCCACTGTGCATGGGTGGGTGTGGTAGGCCGAAGCCAGCAGAGTAAAATAGAGCGTACAGCAAGTGGCATGCAAAGTCCAGCCAGGTTTTTGGAATCTCAGCGGAGCTCAGAAAAGTCATGGAAAAGACAACTCATTGGGGATAGGGTAATAGGGTGATCGAGGATAGCTGACATAGTAGCACATACTGCGCTCCAAAATTGAGTGAGACGGGGGCAGGACCAAATCATGTGGATATAGCCAGCGTTGTCGCAGCCACACCTGGGGCACCTTGGGGACAAGTCATTTGAAATGTGGTGTAGTCTGCTCGGGGTGTAGTGGTATCTGTGGTGCACCTTGAATTGGATCAATTTAAAGCGGGAGTTAAAGGATACCTGATGAATACATGCACACATTCGGGCCCATCGTTCATCTGTGATTTCGAGACCAAGGTCATCCCCCCAGGTATGTCTTAACTTGGTAAATGTAGGGGCCGATCTAGCCTGTACCAGGGTGTAGAGTCTGGAAACTTTGCCCCTCATGGGGGTGGGAGAGGTAAGCTCCGTAACTGCAGGTTCATCAGGTGGCAGCACTGGGAAACTGGGGTATTTGTGTTTAAGGATTTTCCGGAGGGGTGACTACTGAAGCCAAGCGGATGGTCTCCGCTTCAAGGACAGTGGAAGATCTGGCCACTCTATGAAGTTACCCTGTTCGAAGAAGTCCCATAGTTGTTCATATCCAGGCTCTGCCCACCGGCGAACGATGACGGGAGGTACATGTGGGACCTCCGGGAGGAAGTTCCAAAGTGGAAAGTTACCATGAAAGGGGTGGGCGATGCCTAGTAATTACCATGTTTTAGATAGGGCCAGAGAAGTAGAGGCCGCCGGGTCAAGTGAGTCTAATACCCTCGGCATGGGCGTGATAACCAGGGAGCAAATATCACGATCGCTGATCGATAGCTTTTCGAGTCTGACATGAGGTGGGGGTTCCAATGTTTTAAACAAGTGTGAAATGTATTGGAGTTGGGACACCAGCCAGTACTTAAGGAAGTCAGGAGCACCGAAGCCGCCAACCTCCATCGGGATGGTCAAGGTCTTGAGTTTAAGCCGGACCATGTCTGAGTGCCAAAGAAAGGTATTAAGGGTACGAGTCAGCACCCGGAAGAACCAGCCGCTCGGCCACTGGGGGATATTGGCGAACCTGTACAGAAGCTGGGGTAATACTACCATTTTTAGTATCCCTATCCTGCCGGCAAGTGAGATCGGGAGCCTACTCCAGCGACTTTTGTCGTAAGGCTAGTGAGGTATTTTTGGTAGTTCTCTTCAAAAACCTGTTCGAATCGGCGAGACACTACTATGCCCAGGTAGGTAAAGCTTGACTGGGCCCATGTGAATCGCTGGGTATCAGGAGGGGGGCGTGTGCAGGCAGTGAGCGGCAAAAGGGTAGATTTAGAGCAATTTACTTTGAGGCCAGAAACTTGTCCAAAAAGGATATCTTCCAATATCGGAGCCAAATTGGTGTCGGGGGAACGGATGAAGAGAAGGGCATCATCAGCATACAGGGATACTATGTCCGCTAAAGGTTCCATCTCTATGGCAAAGACCAGAGGAGAGAAGGGACAGCCCTGCCTAGTGCCCCTAGTTATTTGGAAAAGGGGGGAGCATCGGTCCTCAGTACGAACCCTGGCCACTGGGTTGGAGTACAGCAGCCCGACCCAGGAAAGGAAGCGGGGCAGAATTTGCATTTTTTAAGAACCCGCCAGAGATTCTCCCACGAGACAGAATCGAAGGCTTTTTGCATATCGAGTGCCACTGCTACTGCATGCAGATTTGGGTTAATCCTGCTTATAATGTTGAAGAGACGCCTCAGGTTCAGAGAGGTGGAGCGTCCCGGAATAAATCCCGCTTGATCGGGGTGAATGATATGCGGCATGTAGGGGGCAAGGCGTAGGGCTAGTAATTTGGCGTACCCGTTGATAAGCGAGAGTGGACTATAAGAGCAGCATTGAGTGGGGGGTTTACCGGGCTTCAGCAAAACGGTTATTGTGGCTTCACAGAGCGAAGGGGGAAACAGACCTACCTCCACTGATTCCTCCCAGAGGGCCATTAGGCGAGGGAGTAGGAGTGATTTGAAGTGTTAATAGAATTCAACGGGAATGCCATCTGAGCCTGGGGATTTCCCTGATGAGAGTGAGTCTATGGCATCCAAGAATTCCCCGGTGGTGAATGGATTCTCGAGACATCCAATGGTCTCAGGGGAGAGGATCGAGAGGGGAAGCTTATCTAGGGAAGACTAGATCTCCCCTGTCGGGACATTGTCTGCATTGGCATATAGGGATTCGTAGAAAGAGAGGAATTCAGAGTTAATATCTTGCAGGGACGTGGCTAGGGTACCATCGGGTCTCTCCACTCCAGGGATGGGAGGGGCACCAAATTCTCGGTGGAGAAGCCTGGCCAGAAGATGGCCTGGGCGTTGACACTCGCCGTATTTCCTCGCAAGTCCCGGGCTGTCCAGGAACCTCAGTTCGCGGTCCGCAAGAAAACGGAATGTGTCAAGTTCCGTACCGATTGATGCCAGGAGTTCCGGAGTTTGGTGTAGCGAGCATTGAGCTTCCAGTGCGGACAGCATGGCTTTGCTTTCAGCAATATTTCTGTGAATTGTTTTAAGGATGCTGTTCTCCTTAGACAGGGCAATACCTCTTATATAAGCTTTGAAAGATTCCCAGAGGGTGGCCTGTGAGGACACTGTGTTGGTGTTAATTTCGAAGAACTCCTCAATGGCGGTCTCCAGCTCTGAGCTGAAGACGGGGTCGAGGAGAGAGTGAGGTTTCATTATCCAGTGTCTGCTGCGGTCACGATCCGGGCCCCAACAAAGGGTAATAGTCACCGGTGAATGAACAGAGAGGGTTCTGGGAAGGATCGATAGGTGAGATATGTTCCTTATAAGTATGTCACACACTAGCCATCTATCGATTCAGGAATATGAGTCATGCACCGAAGAGTAGAAGGAGTAGGAGCGGGAGTCGGGATAGAGAAGCCTCCATGCGTCCACCAGGGAAAGACTGGGGAGAGATGACAGTGTAGTGTAGGCTGCTTTGGAAAGTCGGCGAGGTCTGGAGCCGTATCTGTCAAGGTCTACGTCAAATATCGTATTAAAATCACCTCCCCAGAGGATTATTGTTAGCAGGAAGCTGTCAAGGAGAGACGTGAGATGTGAATAGAACTCCAGGTCGTCGATATTGGATCCATAGATGTTTAATAGGACCACCTCCTTATTCTGCAGACTACCATGGACTAACACATATCTGCCCAGGGGGTCGATCTGTGTAGATATGGGGTTACATTTAAGGCTCCTGTGAATTAGAGTCATAACTCCCCGGCTTTGGGTAGAATAATTAGTAAAGTACCTCTGAGGGCCCCACATTTTGGCAAATCTTTCACAATACTCGGTGTAGGCGTGCGTTTCTTGTAAAAACAGTATTTTGACCCAATGGCGTTTGGCCTGAAGCTGTAGTTGTTTCATCTTCTTATAGTTTCCCAGCCCCCGCACATTCCAACTCATGAATGTCAAGTTATCCTCAGTTGACAGTCCAGAGGTGGTCATTAGAAGTGACGGATTAACGGGGTGGTGCTCCCCATGATCGGTGCACCATTTGATCAGCCTTGCAATAATAACTGAACAATATTGCCCCATACTCTACCTCCCCTGTGGATACCAAGCCTTTTTTAACATAAAACCCAACAACGCCCACCCCCTCCGACGTCCCGCCCCCAAACAAACAGAGGAATGACAACCCCATGCCCAAACAACCAAATCCAAACCAATGGCATCAACGCCGGGGGGCCTGTGAGCTGGCCTGGCGGCGGTGCTCCGGACCGGAAGGCAATTTAAGGATAAGCATGGTGCCTAGTGATGACATCTTGTGCCACCCGGGTAGGACTCCACCTGGGTGGAAAGGGCATGATCGCAAAATATAGAAACAATTTTCTCACGTATGGGGGAAGTAGCCCCCTAATCAATCAACTAGACCAGGAAGGTGACTGAATTTAACAGCAACTAATAGAGTAAACTAGCAACAGTGGATGAGCGCTGCGGAGAGAAATTGAACCAGAGAGGCGTTCAGTGATAACTACGAGAGTCTCCCATGGGATTATGAGGCCAGCCCTAAGGACCAGAACATACATGTCATAGACCGAAAAACTCGAGTAGGCGGAAGACAGCCCCTTCTCACGCTCATCCACCGGGTAGACATTTCTGTACCAAGTCGGAGTCCCAAATCATGAACAATCAGCCAATAAACATAACATTGACAATGTGTGTTTCAAAAGGGGGTCAGCCGGGGAAATGTTCATCGATAAATCTGGAGGCCTCCTCAGGGATTGTGAAGAAGTAGACCTGGTTGGAATGTTCAATGCTCAATTTAGCGGGGTATAACATGGAGTATTTGACCTGCAGGTCTCGAAGCCTCCTCTTTACTGCCAGGAAGGTTTTGCGTTCACGTTGGACTGCCACCGAGAAATCAGGATATAGATGGATCCTGGCAGCGCCCAGAATGAGTTCACCCTTGGCTCTAGCCGGCCTGAGCAGGGCGTCACGGTCACGGAAGTTTAGAACTCTACCTATAATGGGTCGTAGTGGTGCACCCGGTCTGGGCTTTGCAGTGAGGGCACGGTGGGCTCTCTCGATCGCGAACTATGGGGAGAGTTTTGGAGTCTAACAATTTTAGTAGAGTGCACTCTAAGTAATCCTCCATGGGTACCTTTATGCCATCTTCGGGTACTCCGATAATGCGGAGGTTGTTACGTCTCCAGCGTGATTCGAGGTCCTCGTTCTTTTTCTCAACCTCGGCGACACGGCCAGAAAGTGTGGAGACCTCCGCCCTTAGAGAGCTCAAGTTATCCTTGGTGGTACTCACTCGTGTCTCGATCTCGGCAACCCGGCCGTCGGTCCTCTCCATATGAGCCTTGATAGAGGATATAGTGCCATTCATGTCGTCAAGCTCTCTGTGGAGCGTGGTGAACACCTCCCGGATGTATTCCATCATTTTTTGAGCGTCTGCCGGGTCCGAGGTCGAGGGGTTAGATGGTTCCTACCCGGACACCTCCCCCACCGGCCCCAACGGGGTTTTTGTGAAAATGTTAATTGAGCATTGCTTCTTTCCAGCTCCCTTGGTCATGGCACCAGGCGGAGGGTGGGCCCGAAGGCCTGGGCGGGCGGCAGGAGTGTCGAGGCAGGTCGGGAGGCAGAGGGCAGGACACAGAGGATGGTCGGACAGGCTATTCAGAGCATTCGGGCGCCCAGAGGACGACAGGGTTGAAGTGGAAAGTAGTGCTGTAATAGGATGTGGAGTCTCTGGTCACCACTGCCCGCCAGTTCGCAGGTCCGGGGGGATTCTCCCTGGCCGGCAGTGGTATGAGGGCACTGAGTGGTCAGTGAGTGGATCCCCTGGTGTCGACCGCCCCGAAGATCACGGGTGAAGGCCAAGAACCGGAGATCAGTGTGCCGTGACAGGGGTGGAAGTAGGAGCAGCTATGGGCACTGATGTGGTTGAGCAAACTGGGGAGTCCACTTCCTGTGTCGGAGGAGAGGTCCGCCAAGGCTCCCAGCAAGGCAGTGGTGGACCACAGAGGGGTTAGCAGGACGCCCACGGCCAGGCAGCGAGGAGACAGTCACTGCAGGGGTCTTCGATCCCAGTATATCCAAGTAAAGCAGAGGGTCCAGTCACTGCGCGCCGCGGTAGGGGGGACCAGCCTGGTGCACCACTAACCATGGTCTGTGTGGTGTCCCAACTGATATATGTGGCGCAATGAGCGGGAGGTGTATCACCACGGCGAATACCCCATGCAGGCACTACGGTGGAGAGCAGTAGGATCCACACCAAGAGAAGAGGTCCCAATCCAAGGGCCAGCAGCGGGCAGCGTGTGCCAACACCTAAGTGGTGCACGGGTTAATAGATGACGGCGCCCGAGGAGTCTGTGTCCCCCCCGACAGGGCCCACCAGGTCGCGTTAGGAGCGGGGGCCCTGTGCGTCTGGCAGGGTAGCAGGGCAGCGGAGCGTGACGACAGCCACAGTGGGTCCCGGCACAGAAGGTCCAGGTTCCGGTCGTGAGTCCAGGGAGGGAGGCGACGCGTGCCAGCACCGGCAGCACTACAGTGCGGATGGGCAGAGTGTCTGGTGGGACCCGAAGGGACTCACCGCAGTAGCCAGGAGCGGGAGCGTCCCGCAATCCGGTCCCAGAACAGGAAGCCTCCTCTCCGGATCCACAAGAGGCACTGATAGGCAGCACGCCGCCCTGGGAGAGGCGGCGGAGCAACAGCTCTACATTTGGGGTTGCAGCCCGGGGTCCAGTCAGGGGGCTGGTGTCTGCGCACAGGCCGCAACGGTTCCTCGAGGAGTGGGGAGAAGGTGACGCCGCACCGCACAGTGCCCCTCCCCCCAGTAGGCCCCGGATCCTCAGAGTCAAGCCAAATGACTCTGGAGCAGAGGAGCGGGGCAGAACGGCGCCAGCTCCCGGCCCAATTTCAAAGCACTGGATCTCTGCGATAGGGTTGATTCAGGACGCGGGGTTCGAGCAGCACACGCCCGGGTCCTGCAGCAATTTAATAGGGTGGCTGGCCCAGGTTTTAATAGGGCACCAAAGGAGGATTCAAACAGGAAGGCGCCCCACGAAGCGGAGTTCACAATCAGGCGGCCATCTTCTATGAGAGCTACAGCGCCCCCCTCCCCAACCAAGTTATCTGAGTTGTGATGTGATAGAGATGCACAGAGGGATACAGAGAAAAAAAAGATTTCAGTACAGGGAGACAGGATTCAGAATGAGAAGGCAAAAGAGTGGGGACATAATTGAAGAATGCATGAGGAAATAAAGTGGACTGAACTGGAAAACAAAAGGGATTTATACTGAATGGTAAGTGTTATTACTTGGCTAGACTAGCTAATTTGGTTGCATCCTGCCTGAAGCTATTTTCTGACATGGCATTGCATTTTTACTGGCATCAAGGGTAAATTAAAGCCAGTATGATGAGCGTTCCTATATCGCTATACTGGCATATATGGGTGCAGCCAGTCGTGACATGTTTTCTTATTGTGGCATGGCATTTTTACTGACAACGTCAGCAGGACTATGTTCTTATGTATGGATACTGGCATATAAGGGCAAACCACATCAAGGATAGTGGCCCATCACAGCCTCTGAGCGACTAGATCTCATTGCAGTACACTTGCTGTGGAAGCAGACACATGCATGTATGTACGCATGTACAAATGCGTAGACTGTGGCTAGTGTCTGCACTTTGCACAACCACATACACACTCTAATTTCACTTTCTTCTATCATTGGGCTTTGGTAGCTCTGCACTAGTGGTGGAGTTATGAGCTATTAATCCGCGGATTTATGTGCCTCTATTGCTCTTCTTAGGTACTCCTCCACTTATCGATGCTCCATGGAATGTGTCCCTGTTGAGTCTAGCATGATCTCTAGATTAAAAACTGTTACATAGTACCCACTGAACCCTTGCTTTTCAGCTCTTTTGTCTCATCACAAGTATAATCATCCAACCGATTCTTGAGGCCCTGCTTCGCTGTAGCTGTTCCAGGAGACACCTGGTCCTTTGCAAAAGAATAGTGCGAAAACCGTACAGAAACATCTGACCTCTTGAAGACTGGTGTGCACCTTACTTCCTCCCACTTTCCGGCAGGAGATTTATTTATTGATTACGGTAGCGCCACCCACGCTGCAGCATCGCGCTCTCCCTCTGTAAGGCGGCAGAGGTCCCTTAGCATCTACTCTCTTCTTGGGGCACATTTCTTCTGACCGGCGGCGGATGCCGCCTCTTCTGCATTTTACTTTTGCAGCGGATGCTGCTTCATGCGTGTTCTGGTTTGGAGCTGCTATCGCGGAGCTGGGCACTTTCTCCCTCGGCGGGAGCAGGCAAAACACTTGATGGCCGATGCCGCAGTGCTGCAGGCTGACCCGCACTCCGGCTGCACAAGCACCCTCTTCACACACGGCTGCGGCCAGGGAGGGTCTGCCGGTGGGTCACTGGGCATCCACTCTCTCCTTTTCTTGTGGCAGTGGGTGCTGCTTCCTTTTCTTTCTCCTGCGGGCAACAGATTGTGCTGCAGGGGTCCGTCTTCCTCGTCGCCATTGGTGGGGGGCGACAGTGGACACACGGCCAGCATCACAAGTGCTGGGGGTGCCAGCATCTTGGTAGATTGCCGGGATCACCCAGACTTTCTGTTGTTGCAGGACAGGATCCCAATGGCCCATGGGGACATGGGCCTGGGCGCACTGTGGATGCCGGGAGCATCCTGGATGGAGGGTGGCCTGGGTGGACCCAGGGCACCATGCTGAACTGGGGGGCCCCTATGGGACTCCCGAGAATGGGAACTTACCACCGTTGCTGGCACCCGTAATATCCCGGTAACACACGGATTTCAGGCACCGGTAATGGTAAGGTGAGTTTGCTGGTAGCCGGCCGGTGGCTCAGGCGGGTTACCGGCCAACTCATAATGAGGCCCAATGTCTTTTGGACTGACATACTCCTGCCCGTATTGGAAGTGAAAGAGCTTGAGGGACTGGTTAATCTTCTTTATGGCCAAAGCTGTCTGAACTGGTCAGGGTGCGGAGTAACAGCTCTCCTCTAGCCCTACACCAGCTTAGGTTTCCTAGGAGTCAGCCGTTAGTAAAACTCTATGTATGGAGCCACTGGTGATGATGGTTGACCAGCTGGGATTCTTCATGAAGCAGTGTGTGCAAGATGCCCATATTTATCTAATGGTGTCAACCGAGGAGAGCATCCGGCAGCTCAAACAACCCTCCCAGAACATTAGAGACTGGAAGAGGACAAACGCAGCCCTTCCAAGACTCAGTTCTTGTTCTATCCCTTAGCTCTGCCTGGGAGAGTTCACTTTACATATTGTTTCTGCGCCAATATATTCTACAGTTAAGTCCTGGGCTTCTTTGTGTTCCCAGACTGTCCCTTGCAAAGCATGTTGTATTCACTATCTAATCTGATGAACAAAATCTACAGCTACTGAAATGTATGTCACCTCTTTGCCTAAAGATGGTTTTAGGACAGTAGTTCAGGGACTGGTGTGATTAAGAGTGGACTGTATGAATTATCTTCTGTATTTCCACGCAAAGTCAAATCTGGCACCCCTAAGGCGGTCTAACATACTGAAGCCCTGCTTGTATATGCATTAAGGATGTTAGGTCAAATTTCTCCTGGTCACTGCGTCACAATGGGGGGCAAGCAACATGATAAATAAAGCTCTATATTGTTTTAAAAACTTTACAACTGTTCAGCCCAGTGTTTCTGTCTATTTGGATTAATTCATATTATATGTAATCAGGTCATCTAGAAGAAAAACGTTGATTCTCTATTAAAAACAAACATTAAAAAGTGGATCCTTTCCTTTTCTAAGGGGGCTTGTGCAGTGTGGAACGCATCTGAACCTGTGCTGTGCACTGTTACCGTGCACTCTGAATTCTCGTCCACCATGTTTTAAAAGACTTTTTGAGGAGTGCTCCTGCAGCTTGAATTGCAATTGGATGTTTTGGATTTATTAAGAAATTACTGTATTTGTGATTATTTAGTACGTGTATGTTGCAGTTCTCTATTTCTCTGGAAATTGCCCTCTGGTTCCTTTTGGGCGGGAAAAGTGTTCACAATACTAAATAACAATAATAAAGACAATTCCCTTGCATAAGATTGCTCAGGCCTGCTGTGGCCAGCACACAGCCATACTGCCCAGGCACCCTCTTGCAACCAACTCGTTAAAATGCCATTATCGGTCACAGGTTGATACATCTGTAGGGTTGGTCACAATATGCACAACCAGAAATACACTTCACACACGCATGCTCAAGCCCTCTAACGATATTCATTTTCTCTGAGACAAGTGATGACATTCAACCAATGGCGTTCCTGGGCTGCTGAGTTACTGGGGTGCCTTCTGGCTGCTCTGTGGTAATTGCATCGGCAGAGCCCCAAACCAACACATGGCAGAGGACACCTGGGAGACAGTCGCACAGCTGTCTATTGAGTCTATGTGATGCTGGAAGCTCAAACAGGATGCATGTCTTTAAAGCACCGCATCCACGTGCTTCTCTCTGTCTTCCTCTGGCACGTGCACTGCTGTGCTATAGCCGCCATCCTGCGCCCCCTGTGTCATACTGGGCCCCCTATGTGTCGTCCTCTTTGGGTGTGTGATTCAAATTCATGTGGCTCTCTGGGCATTGCATTTTCCAGGGAAAACAATATCTCTTCTGTTGCTGATAAATCGTTCAGGTGTGTGGCGCATGGTATGAGGTGCATAGGTGGTGGTAGTGATCTAATACAGGGACACTCACCTGTGCCAGGTGCGGGCACAGGTGGTTGATGCAGCACTGGAGACAGATCCACGTTTACAAAGGATTTTGGATTGATTTGGGGCACTCAAAATGAAACAATACATTCCTTTAAAACTTCAAAAGATGGGGAGTGTCCATGGAGTAAGACATATATATTAACGGGATCTTGGTCGCAAGTTTAATCCAGTGTACAATGATCTGTCTGACTTCACTGGCATGGAAGGAGCCAGCTGGCTAAAATGTTACTGTGTTGATATGCCGTGCTTCAGCACCCCCTTCCATGCGCTATCATAATAATGGGAAAGAAAAGCACACGTACAGTTCCGTTTCCGTAGTGTAGTGGTTATCACGTTCGCCTCACACGCGAAAGGTCCCCGGTTCGAAACCGGGCGGAAACACTTTTAGCGAAAGCCTCTTTAATCCTCACTTTTCATCTTCCATAGTGAAGTCCATATGCACAACGTGATATGAACGAACACTATTTTAAAAACTATTTAGTAGCAAAATTAATACAGATTACATTTTTTATAGTGATAGTATGTAAAGAACACGGAACAAAATAAAGTCAGACGAAACTAAGACCGACTTTCGTTCATGATGTATTCGAATTGTAAATACTAGGAGCGGGAATGAATGAAATAAAGGGAAATAAAATTGAGATTCCGAAAAGCGTCTCATTTCAGTGAAAAATGTGAGGTTCCACCGAGATTTGAACTCGGATCGCTGGATTCAAAGTCCAGAGTGCTAACCATTACACCATGGAACCATACACTTAGTGCCACGGTACCCCTAATTTTTAGCTAAGCACAGGTGCCCTGAAATCTGCAGTACTACGAGATTTATGATAGCCTAATGCACCCTTTCCCGATATCAGTAATTCTTAATCATTGGGACTTTGTATTATACTTATGTCTTTGTAAAGAGCTTGTCACGGAGAATGAGTACCTCAGGGAGCACTGAGCAGAGGTTGAAACCCCTTAACATATGCACCTTACCATCTCACCTGCATGGGATTTCATGACTCTTTCTTGCCTTTGGACCACTCATAGAATACAGGCCTGGAAAATTATGTTAATTCCCCATTGCCGTCATGATGCCATTCTGGAAAATGACTTGAAATGGCTGTTGCATTGGGCTCTGTTCAGAAAAGACTCTTGGGTTTTCTCCTCAATTACCATATCTCCAAGTGAGATTAGGCAATTTAGTATCTAGCACAGTCTCTGAACATTTCGAATTTTACAGCTTGTGAAAGATTGATATGATTGTATGAGTGTGGATTATACACAACAGTATGATGTGTTGGCCTTACTACAATGAAATAGGAATAATGTAAGGAATAGTTGAAAAGACTCTTGCTGGGGTGGACTGGGTTGTTGGCTCTTCTGCCGAGTACACCAGGCTGCCCCAGTGCCCACCCATTGGTCTAGCACAAAGGCAATCTCACTAGAACCCATTGCTTGGTTCAAAACGGAGTGAAGATCCCAGGCACGTACCCCATATGTTTCAGTAAAGAGCCAGCCTCCCTTTGAACCATGCCTGCTGAGCCTCCTTAAAGCCCCACATCTTGTTCCAGTAGAGATTCAGCATTCTTGGGACACCCCCACCCCCTTGCCCAGCTGCCAAGTTTTCAGTCTATGTATGTGTGACATTTACATATTTGGAATGTACTTAACTGTTGGGGGGCCGCAGGTGGACACACTGCCGGCCTCTCACGTGCTGGGGGAGCCAGCACCTTGGTAGTTTGCCAGGATCACCCGAACTTACTATTGTTGCAGGCCGGGACCATGATGGCCCATGGGGACATGGGCTTGAGGTGCCGGGGGCACTGTGGATGCCGGGAGCATCCTGGGTGGAGGGTGGCCTGGGCGGACCCAGGGCACCATGCTGATGCAGGAGGCCCAGACCAGCGAGACCTGCCGGACCGTGATCACATGGTGTGGGCCTGCAGGCCAGGGCTGGGGACTGGCAGCTGAAAATATTTAACTGTTTCCAAAATCCAGGTCTCACTCCTGCAACCTTCCTGAACCTCCCGCTCAGGACGAATTGTGTATCTCTGGTTTTGGGCTGTGGGGAGTGACATTATCTAATTCTTTTCACCAGCCGGGGCTGGAAACTGCAAACGGGGGCTGCTCTTTTTCCAGCCCTATGTGTCCACCTGCCGTGTTAGGCTAAACACGGGGCTAATTGCTCATGGTCATTTCCTCTGTAAAGAGGATGTTTCTCTGCTCGATCGTTGGTGTGACATCCATCGCTGACAAGACATAAACAAAATGGCCCCCGGGTCTCTGAAGTCACCTGGAAGGTGTGAAGAAGACCTTGCCCTTCCAATCGTGAGTCCCTCTCCCTCGGGACAGCCACCCCTTCCTGTCCTGCTGCCTTTCTCCACCTGGGTTACCTTTGCTTTGTGACCCTTGTGTTTGCCGCCCTGTGAATTGGAGTTGGAGGGGCCTTGGCCCTCCACTATGTTATTGCCTGGTGCCCTCATGCCCCCCTTTCAGGGTGGGTGTGCCATCTCTCTAACATATGACGTCGGGTGCTGCTATGCCCTCATCCCGAGCTTTAACCTGCTGTTGGCCTGGCATTTATCCTCGCCTGAAGCCCATAACAAATTAAGCCCAGGCATAATTATTTACAAAATATTAATATTCAACATGCAAGTCCACACAGACGATCAGTAGCGTACGTGCTTCAACACTTCTGTCCTCCAGCACCCAGCTCATTCTAATGCCATCAGCTCTCTTTTCAACATTGTACTACTTTTGACTGGCCGCAACGGCCAGAAGGGGTTGTCGCCCCTTCGCTGCCCCCATCCTCCTCCTCTTTGCTTCTTCTTTTTTTCTTTTAATAAAACCATGCTCTCTCAATCCGTCGTTAAAATTCAATAATATGTCTGAGCCCACCTGAGATAGGTCAACCCCATCTTTATCGTAGTATCCTGGTACACCCCAATTTATTAGGCCATCCCTAAACATTGAGAAACATGCTCCCCTGCAAAACTTTGTCATGTCCATATTCCATTTTTTCTGGCACTTCTCCACAGCCATGTGTGAATTTGCACCCCTCCATATTTATCTGGGCACGATTCTGGCCATATGAGTCCACAAGCGCCCCCTTCCTCGCTCAATGCCCAGAACGTGGCGCACATTTCCTTAAGCAGCTGCCTTCTTCCCAGCTGTGCCACATCGTTCCCCCCCAGATGGGTTATTATTGTCTCTGGGGGTCACTCTTCACCCAGTAGCGGCTCTCTGACCTCCACCCGGCAATCCATGTGGGACCTTGTCCCAGGAAGCTCTTCTTATTATGCCTCTGAAGATGTTAACACCTCCCATCAGCGTACTGGAACTCTCTACCGGGAGGTCCCCTGCGAAAGAGTGTTTCACCGGCAGCCCTGATATGACAAAGCCACTGTCACATTAGGGTGTCGATCACCAGAGTCATTTTGAAGCATGCAGACATGGATAGTGGGTGCAGTTAGAGTACCACGAGATCAGGCTTAGGTCAAGAGAGGGGTTTTACTGTTTTGGATTCTGTCAGGCCTCCCTACGCATCCTTCCCTCTCCCCACTCTCTGCAGACACAGGCACTCTATATATGACATTGGAAGACAAGGTACACATGTCATAGCAGCCTGGATTGGACACTGACTACATTCTTGTTTTGGGCCAATCTGCTGTAGAATGTTGCCTTTATAAAGGCAGGAAATGTGGTCCTCAGTTGATTCATCTTTGGATTCTCAGAAGAAGGAGAGGAAGGATTCATTGGAAATGTGTTGGGAATGGTTAGTTTATACCAAAGTTCTCTGCCATAGAGCTGAAGACAGAAGGCTTCAGGGCAGAGGCAAGCTCTACTATCTAACCCACCCAAGGGCACATTTGGGGTGACCAGCTTGCGCAATCTAGCCAATCATTTTTGAAAAGTCTGCACTGTACCATTTGAGCACTTCGAGCGGACTCAACCTGTCTCAGCGCCCATGATCTCGTGGGACCACCAATTGAAACGGCTTGACACTGACTCGATCCAGAAAGAGCTCCAATAAGCCTGACTCGATGCTGCTGAGCCCCAATCACAATAGACATGCGCATTTGAAGAATCTTTGTCCCCCTTGTCTGCCTCGGCACCTCAGTAACTTTTAAGCCACCTTTCTTAGCCATTTAAAAGACATATCCTTGAACATTGAAATGTGCTGCTAAAATCATTGGCCAGCACCCCTGTCTTCACACTGAATGCCCCTTTATTCCCATAGTGTGTATTCTCTCCGTTTCCTTTAGAGAGGTGGGTCTTTATTGTTTTTAATTTGTTGTATGCACTGTACGTATTTCCTAAAGTTCCTGTTTTTGTAGAACCTTGGTTGGGCATTTATTCATGTTGGTACCACCATACTATTGGTGTTTGTGTGCAAATGTAACAGCTCAAACGCCTCAGAAAGAATTTAGACTGCCCTTTGCCACAGTTACCAAAAGAGGCATAGGGGGTATACCTGTCGGGTGTGTCGGCTTCCCCTTTATGACTGCGCTCATTGCTGGTTTAGTAGCAGTCTGGGGCTGAGTAGGTGTTTTGGACACTACTCACCCCTGTGCTCCTACAGAGCAATAGTCATTTCGTCACCCCGAATGTAAAATTTTCTGTTATGCCCCAGCAAGGTTTGTGCCATACAAAACACAATACATACATGCAATAAAACATGCCTGTGCTATGCTATAAGATCCTTGTGCACTGCCACAGTGAGGCGTTATGTATTGCCGTATGCTGAAATGAATGTACTACTGCTTGCAGACGGCGGCGAATCAAGTGCACAGTTTTACTTTGACTATGTACATGTTAAGAGCGTTGAAACAAAGTTTAAAAAAAACACATCAACGAATAGGTTATGATAATTTACAGCTATTTTTAAAGAAAACATTTAATGAATTCTATTTTTCCCTTTTAAAGAACTCCTTCGAGGCACTTCAGAGAAGTCACGTGGAATGTTTGCCTGCCCAATCCTGCCTGCTGCTGCTGCTTCCCATGATCACTTTGTTCTATGCTATCTATATTTGTCAGTCACCATCTCTCCAGGGGTTTTGTTTACTGTGAACCCCATTCGCGGTATTGCTGAGGCAGCTCCGGCTGTTTGTTGTCTAGACAGGGCCCCAGTCTGGTAATGTGAACTAGTCACAAGAAGGATAGTCTTGAAACGTGAGCGACGGAATATGTTCAATGTAGTGAGATGCGACATAAAATTATAGTCCTCTTTACCAGAAACCCAAAGAGGATGTAACAGTATATCCTTTAAATGTTGGCGTTCATGCGTACCCCAAAAAATATATGCACCTGGAGATGCCGGGGATTGAACCCGGGGCCTCATACATGCAAAGCATGCGCTCTACCACTGAGCTACATCCCCTCACCTAAAACACACCATCGTAATATCTGTGCCGTCCGACCCTCGGCCCAGTAATTCTGCAAATGAAATCTAGTTTGTAGAAAAGGTTCGGCAGTGAAATCGAAAGTGATAATCGATGCAGGACCGAGATTGTTTCTGCTATAGGGACTGCTGGTGGCTGTGCTACATCCCTTTACGATAACGTTCCACTAATGTTAGAGTCGGCACGGAGTTTTTTGTATGTGGGAACTGTTTTCATTCTCTATCTCTGTTCTACTTTGGGATGTTTCCTCTTTCGCCTCGCCACAGAAATCAGAAGGAATGTGTCAGGCTTTCGTTTGCCACCACATTCTCATCACCTGGTATAGAGCGAACTTCCCACAATCTTTCTTCTGTTTTATCTCTGTCCGCAGAATATCGATTTTCAGGGATTACAGCTGGCTTCACTAGCAGGAATATGTGTCACTGGTGTTGTGCCACAGAGGGCCGATCCAATAGCAAAGCACCACCACGTGACTGCTTGGCACCATGTGCTGCTGCTTTTAAACAAGCACTGGCAATGCCAACAGTTTGGACTTTTATCTAGGCCTGGGAAAGGCACTTGCCAGGCACCACCCTAGTGGTATTAACTGGCCACTGATGGTACCAGCAGCAAAATGGTGTGTGTACCTGGGTATCTAATAATAGTGCCGGCAAACGTCTAATACTTAAATCTTAAAACACAAGCCATCACAGTAGGCTTTGTCAATGCATGTTTTTATCAAGACTTCAGTGAAGGACACGCATGGTGCTTGTGAATGTAGACTTGGTTACGACATTTTAATTACACCGGTGGCACTTTACTCCTGCAATTAAGACATTAGCCCTCAGAAGACTGCTTTGAAAAAACACTGGCAGACATTTCGAGTGCAAAGCTAGATGGTAAGTCTTGATTAAAGTTAACTCAAAGAGTTCCCATAATTAGGAGTTTTGGGTCTGGAGGGGCAGGACTGGGTGGGAATGGCCACATGGCCATGGCAGTCAATGGGTGGGCAAATAACTAAACAACACTTACAAGCTTTGGTTCCCTCCTCAGATGCCTTTTTCCCCGATCTGGACTCTAATGCAATAGTTTCAGCATATAGGTGGGTGCCACCTAATAGCCCAAAGTAATAAAGGATCTAGGTGGCAACAGTGTCTGCCTCTCAGTGCTGGCACACTTAGGTGAGTGAGGGGAGGTGGCAGGCCCGTCTAGGGTCTGCCGCTGCCCACATCCTCTTCCTCTCTGTCCCATCCACCAAGTTATCTTTTTTTTATTTATTTTTTTACTTTTATTTATTTAGCTTGGCAGCACAGGAACAGGTGAGCTACATACAGGACAAGTATAATCAGAGCAATGCAGGTAATACAAACATATAAAGCAAATTCAAAACCAGTTTGTGCACATGTGGCAGACATCCAAGGTGGGTGTGGGGGCAGTGAGTGAACAATTCCGGAGGTTGTGCGGGAATAGCAGGGGGAGAGGACTGGAGATGTAGAGTCCGAGGCAGAATCAATGGGAGCCATGTATGAACGAAACCTTGACCAAACATCTCTGGGTCTTTAGTGGGTTGGCTGTTGTATAGCCCAGGATTCTTCGGTGTCCGATGCCCATGTGACCGCCCTGAGCCACTGTGCATGGGTGGGTGTGGTAGGCCGAAGCCAGCAGAGTAAAATAGAGCGTACAGCAAGTGGCATGCAAAGTCCAGCCAGGTTTTTGGAATCTCAGCGGAGCTCAGAAAAGTCATGGAAAAGACAACTCATTGGGGATAGGGTAATAGGGTGATCGAGGATAGCTGACATAGTAGCACATACTGCGCTCCAAAATTGAGTGAGACGGGGGCAGGACCAAATCATGTGGATATAGCCAGCGTTGTCGCAGCCACACCTGGGGCACCTTGGGGACAAGTCATTTGAAATGTGGTGTAGTCTGCTCGGGGTGTAGTGGTATCTGTGGTGCACCTTGAATTGGATCAATTTAAAGCGGGAGTTAAAGGATACCTGATGAATACATGCACACATTCGGGCCCATCGTTCATCTGTGATTTCGAGACCAAGGTCATCCCCCCAGGTATGTCTTAACTTGGTAAATGTAGGGGCCGATCTAGCCTGTACCAGGGTGTAGAGTCTGGAAACTTTGCCCCTCATGGGGGTGGGAGAGGTAAGCTCCGTAACTGCAGGTTCATCAGGTGGCAGCACTGGGAAACTGGGGTATTTGTGTTTAAGGATTTTCCGGAGGGGTGACTACTGAAGCCAAGCGGATGGTCTCCGCTTCAAGGACAGTGGAAGATCTGGCCACTCTATGAAGTTACCCTGTTCGAAGAAGTCCCATAGTTGTTCATATCCAGGCTCTGCCCACCGGCGAACGATGACGGGAGGTACATGTGGGACCTCCGGGAGGAAGTTCCAAAGTGGAAAGTTACCATGAAAGGGGTGGGCGATGCCTAGTAATTACCATGTTTTAGATAGGGCCAGAGAAGTAGAGGCCGCCGGGTCAAGTGAGTCTAATACCCTCGGCATGGGCGTGATAACCAGGGAGCAAATATCACGATCGCTGATCGATAGCTTTTCGAGTCTGACATGAGGTGGGGGTTCCAATGTTTTAAACAAGTGTGAAGTGTATTGGAGTTGGGACACCAGCCAGTACTTAAGGAAGTCAGGAGCACCGAAGCCGCCAACCTCCATCGGGATGGTCAAGGTCTTGAGTTTAAGCCGGACCATGTCTGAGTGCCAAAGAAAGGTATTAAGGGTACGAGTCAGCACCCGGAAGAACCAGCCGCTCGGCCACTGGGGGATATTGGCGAACCTGTACAGAAGCTGGGGTAATACTACCATTTTTAGTATCCCTATCCTGCCGGCAAGTGAGATCGGGAGCCTACTCCAGCGACTTTTGTCGTAAGGCTAGTGAGGTATTTTTGGTAGTTCTCTTCAAAAACCTGTTCGAATCGGCGAGACACTACTATGCCCAGGTAGGTAAAGCTTGACTGGGCCCATGTGAATCGCTGGGTATCAGGAGGGGGGCGTGTGCAGGCAGTGAGCGGCAAAAGGGTAGATTTAGAGCAATTTACTTTGAGGCCAGAAACTTGTCCAAAAAGGATATCTTCCAATATCGGAGCCAAATTGGTGTCGGGGGAACGGATGAAGAGAAGGGCATCATCAGCATACAGGGATACTATGTCCGCTAAAGGTTCCATCTCTATGGCAAAGACCAGAGGAGAGAAGGGACAGCCCTGCCTAGTGCCCCTAGTTATTTGGAAAAGGGGGGAGCATCGGTCCTCAGTACGAACCCTGGCCACTGGGTTGGAGTACAGCAGCCCGACCCAGGAAAGGAAGCGGGGCAGAATTTGCATTTTTTAAGAACCCGCCAGAGATTCTCCCACGAGACAGAATCGAAGGCTTTTTGCATATCGAGTGCCACTGCTACTGCATGCAGATTTGGGTTAATCCTGCTTATAATGTTGAAGAGACGCCTCAGGTTCAGAGAGGTGGAGCGTCCCGGAATAAATCCCGCTTGATCGGGGTGAATGATATGCGGCATGTAGGGGGCAAGGCGTAGGGCTAGTAATTTGGCGTACCCGTTGATAAGCGAGAGTGGACTATAAGAGCAGCATTGAGTGGGGGGTTTACCGGGCTTCAGCAAAACGGTTATTGTGGCTTCACAGAGCGAAGGGGGAAACAGACCTACCTCCACTGATTCCTCCCAGAGGGCCATTAGGCGAGGGAGTAGGAGTGATTTGAAGTGTTAATAGAATTCAACGGGAATGCCATCTGAGCCTGGGGATTTCCCTGATGAGAGTGAGTCTATGGCATCCAAGAATTCCCCGGTGGTGAATGGATTCTCGAGACATCCAATGGTCTCAGGGGAGAGGATCGAGAGGGGAAGCTTATCTAGGGAAGACTAGATCTCCCCTGTCGGGACATTGTCTGCATTGGCATATAGGGATTCGTAGAAAGAGAGGAATTCAGAGTTAATATCTTGCAGGGACGTGGCTAGGGTACCATCGGGTCTCTCCACTCCAGGGATGGGAGGGGCACCAAATTCTCGGTGGAGAAGCCTGGCCAGAAGATGGCCTGGGCGTTGACACTCGCCGTATTTCCTCGCAAGTCCCGGGCTGTCCAGGAACCTCAGTTCGCGGTCCGCAAGAAAACGGAATGTGTCAAGTTCCGTACCGATTGATGCCAGGAGTTCCGGAGTTTGGTGTAGCGAGCATTGAGCTTCCAGTGCGGACAGCATAGCTTTGCTTTCAGCAATATTTCTGTGAATTGTTTTAAGGATGCTGTTCTCCTTAGACAGGGCAATACCTCTTATATAAGCTTTGAAAGATTCCCAGAGGGTGGCCTGTGAGGACACTGTGTTGGTGTTAATTTCGAAGAACTCCTCAATGGCGGTCTCCAGCTCTGAGCTGAAGACGGGGTCGAGGAGAGAGTGAGGTTTCATTATCCAGTGTCTGCTGCGGTCACGATCCGGGCCCCAACAAAGGGTAATAGTCACCGGTGAATGAACAGAGAGGGTTCTGGGAAGGATCGATAGGTGAGATATGTTCCTTATAAGTATGTCACACACTAGCCATCTATCGATTCAGGAATATGAGTCATGCACCGAAGAGTAGAAGGAGTAGGAGCGGGAGTCGGGATAGAGAAGCCTCCATGCGTCCACCAGGGAAAGACTGGGGAGAGATGACAGTGTAGTGTAGGCTGCTTTGGAAAGTCGGCGAGGTCTGGAGCCGTATCTGTCAAGGTCTAC
Source organism: Ambystoma mexicanum (assembly GCF_040938575.1). NCBI lineage: Eukaryota > Metazoa > Chordata > Amphibia > Caudata > Ambystomatidae > Ambystoma > Ambystoma mexicanum. Next base: position 1,647,290 of record NW_027182323.1, read on the forward strand.
GTCAAATATCGTATTAAAATCACCTCCCCAGAGGATTATTGTTAGCAGGAAGCTGTCAAGGAGAGACGTGAGATGTGAATAGAACTCCAGGTCGTCGATATTGGATCCATAGATGTTTAATAGGACCACCTCCTTATTCTGCAGACTACCATGGACTAACACATATCTGCCCAGGGGGTCGATCTGTGTAGATATGGGGTTACATTTAAGGCTCCTGTGAATTAGAGTCATAACTCCCCGGCTTTGGGTAGAATAATTAGTAAAGTACCTCTGAGGGCCCCACATTTTGGCAAATCTTTCACAATACTCGGTGTAGGCGTGCGTTTCTTGTAAAAACAGTATTTTGACCCAATGGCGTTTGGCCTGAAGCTGTAGTTGTTTCATCTTCTTATAGTTTCCCAGCCCCCGCACATTCCAACTCATGAATGTCAAGTTATCCTCAGTTGACAGTCCAGAGGTGGTCATTAGAAGTGACGGATTAACGGGGTGGTGCTCCCCATGATCGGTGCACCATTTGATCAGCCTTGCAATAATAACTGAACAATATTGCCCCATACTCTACCTCCCCTGTGGATACCAAGCCTTTTTTAACATAAAACCCAACAACGCCCACCCCCTCCGACGTCCCGCCCCCAAACAAACAGAGGAATGACAACCCCATGCCCAAACAACCAAATCCAAACCAATGGCATCAACGCCGGGGGGCCTGTGAGCTGGCCTGGCGGCGGTGCTCCGGACCGGAAGGCAATTTAAGGATAAGCATGGTGCCTAGTGATGACATCTTGTGCCACCCGGGTAGGACTCCACCTGGGTGGAAAGGGCATGATCGCAAAATATAGAAACAATTTTCTCACGTATGGGGGAAGTAGCCCCCTAATCAATCAACTAGACCAGGAAGGTGACTGAATTTAACAGCAACTAATAGAGTAAACTAGCAACAGTGGATGAGCGCTGCGGAGAGAAATTGAACCAGAGAGGCGTTCAGTGATAACTACGAGAGTCTCCCATGGGATTATGAGGCCAGCCCTAAGGACCAGAACATACATGTCATAGACCGAAAAACTCGAGTAGGCGGAAGACAGCCCCTTCTCACGCTCATCCACCGGGTAGACATTTCTGTACCAAGTCGGAGTCCCAAATCATGAACAATCAGCCAATAAACATAACATTGACAATGTGTGTTTCAAAAGGGGGTCAGCCGGGGAAATGTTCATCGATAAATCTGGAGGCCTCCTCAGGGATTGTGAAGAAGTAGACCTGGTTGGAATGTTCAATGCTCAATTTAGCGGGGTATAACATGTAGTATTTGACCTGCAGGTCTCGAAGCCTCCTCTTTACTGCCAGGAAGGTTTTGCGTTCACGTTGGACTGCCACCGAGAAATCAGGATATAGATGGATCCTGGCAGCGCCCAGAATGAGTTCACCCTTGGCTCTAGCCGGCCTGAGCAGGGCGTCACGGTCACGGAAGTTTAGAACTCTACCTATAATGGGTCGTAGTGGTGCACCCGGTCTGGGCTTTGCAGTGAGGGCACGGTGGGCTCTCTCGATCGCGAACTATGGGGAGAGTTTTGGAGTCTAACAATTTTAGTAGAGTGCACTCTAAGTAATCCTCCATGGGTACCTTTATGCCATCTTCGGGTACTCCGATAATGCGGAGGTTGTTACGTCTCCAGCGTGATTCGAGGTCCTCGTTCTTTTTCTCAACCTCGGCGACACGGCCAGAAAGTGTGGAGACCTCCGCCCTTAGAGAGCTCAAGTTATCCTTGGTGGTACTCACTCGTGTCTCGATCTCGGCAACCCGGCCGTCGGTCCTCTCCATATGAGCCTTGATAGAGGATATAGTGCCATTCATGTCGTCAAGCTCTCTGTGGAGCGTGGTGAACACCTCCCGGATGTATTCCATCATTTTTTGAGCGTCTGCCGGGTCCGAGGTCGAGGGGTTAGATGGTTCCTACCCGGACACCTCCCCCACCGGCCCCAACGGGGTTTTTGTGAAAATGTTAATTGAGCATTGCTTCTTTCCAGCTCCCTTGGTCATGGCACCAGGCGGAGGGTGGGCCCGAAGGCCTGGGCGGGCGGCAGGAGTGTCGAGGCAGGTCGGGAGGCAGAGGGCAGGACACAGAGGATGGTCGGACAGGCTATTCAGAGCATTCGGGCGCCCAGAGGACGACAGGGTTGAAGTGGAAAGTAGTGCTGTAATAGGATGTGGAGTCTCTGGTCACCACTGCCCGCCAGTTCGCAGGTCCGGGGGGATTCTCCCTGGCCGGCAGTGGTGTGAGGGCACTGAGTGGTCAGTGAGTGGATCCCCTGGTGTCGACCGCCCCGAAGATCACGGGTGAAGGCCAAGAACCGGAGATCAGTGTGCCGTGACAGGGGTGGAAGTAGGAGCAGCTATGGGCACTGATGTGGTTGAGCAAACTGGGGAGTCCACTTCCTGTGTCGGAGGAGAGGTCCGCCAAGGCTCCCAGCAAGGCAGTGGTGGACCACAGAGGGGTTAGCAGGACGCCCACGGCCAGGCAGCGAGGAGACAGTCACTGCAGGGGTCTTCGATCCCAGTATATCCAAGTAAAGCAGAGGGTCCAGTCACTGCGCGCCGCGGTAGGGGGGACCAGCCTGGTGCACCACTAACCATGGTCTGTGTGGTGTCCCAACTGATATATGTGGCGCAATGAGCGGGAGGTGTATCACCACGGCGAATACCCCATGCAGGCACTACGGTGGAGAGCAGTAGGATCCACACCAAGAGAAGAGGTCCCAATCCAAGGGCCAGCAGCGGGCAGCGTGTGCCAACACCTAAGTGGTGCACGGGTTAATAGATGACGGCGCCCGAGGAGTCTGTGTCCCCCCCGACAGGGCCCACCAGGTCGCGTTAGGAGCGGGGGCCCTGTGCGTCTGGCAGGGTAGCAGGGCAGCGGAGCGTGACGACAGCCACAGTGGGTCCCGGCACAGAAGGTCCAGGTTCCGGTCGTGAGTCCAGGGAGGGAGGCGACGCGTGCCAGCACCGGCAGCACTACAGTGCGGATGGGCAGAGTGTCTGGTGGGACCCGAAGGGACTCACCGCAGTAGCCAGGAGCGGGAGCGTCCCGCAATCCGGTCCCAGAACAGGAAGCCTCCTCTCCGGATCCACAAGAGGCACTGATAGGCAGCACGCCGCCCTGGGAGAGGCGGCGGAGCAACAGCTCTACATTTGGGGTTGCACCCCGGGGTCCAGTCAGGGGGCTGGTGTCTGCGCACAGGCCGCAACGGTTCCTCGAGGAGTGGGGAGAAGGTGACGCCGCACCGCACAGTGCCCCTCCCCCCAGTAGGCCCCGGATCCTCAGAGTCAAGCCAAATGACTCTGGAGCAGAGGAGCGGGGCAGAACGGCGCCAGCTCCCGGCCCAATTTCAAAGCACTGGATCTCTGCGATAGGGTTGATTCAGGACGCGGGGTTCGAGCAGCACACGCCCGGGTCCTGCAGCAATTTAATAGGGTGGCTGGCCCAGGTTTTAATAGGGCACCAAAGGAGGATTCAAACAGGAAGGCGCCCCACGAAGCGGAGTTCACAATCAGGCGGCCATCTTCTATGAGAGCTACAGCGCCCCCCTCCCCAACCAAGTTATCTGAGTTGTGATGTGATAGAGATGCACAGAGGGATACAGAGAAAAAAAAGATTTCAGTACAGGGAGACAGGATTCAGAATGAGAAGGCAAAAGAGTGGGGACATAATTGAAGAATGCATGAGGAAATAAAGTGGACTGAACTGGAAAACAAAAGGGATTTATACTGAATGGTAAGTGTTATTACTTGGCTAGACTAGCTAATTTGGTTGCATCCTGCCTGAAGCTATTTTCTGACATGGCATTGCATTTTTACTGGCATCAAGGGTAAATTAAAGCCAGTATGATGAGCGTTCCTATATCGCTATACTGGCATATATGGGTGCAGCCAGTCGTGACATGTTTTCTTATTGTGGCATGGCATTTTTACTGACAACGTCAGCAGGACTATGTTCTTATGTATGGATACTGGCATATAAGGGCAAACCACATCAAGGATAGTGGCCCATCACAGCCTCTGAGCGACTAGATCTCATTGCAGTACACTTGCTGTGGAAGCAGACACATGCATGTATGTACGCATGTACAAATGCGTAGACTGTGGCTAGTGTCTGCACTTTGCACAACCACATACACACTCTAATTTCACTTTCTTCTATCATTGGGCTTTGGTAGCTCTGCACTAGTGGTGGAGTTATGAGCTATTAATCCGCGGATTTATGTGCCTCTATTGCTCTTCTTAGGTACTCCTCCACTTATCGATGCTCCATGGAATGTGTCCCTGTTGAGTCTAGCATGATCTCTAGATTAAAAACTGTTACATAGTACCCACTGAACCCTTGCTTTTCAGCTCTTTTGTCTCATCACAAGTATAATCATCCAACCGATTCTTGAGGCCCTGCTTCGCTGTAGCTGTTCCAGGAGACACCTGGTCCTTTGCAAAAGAATAGTGCGAAAACCGTACAGAAACATCTGACCTCTTGAAGACTGGTGTGCACCTTACTTCCTCCCACTTTCCGGCAGGAGATTTATTTATTGATTACGGTAGCGCCACCCACGCTGCAGCATCGCGCTCTCCCTCTGTAAGGCGGCAGAGGTCCCTTAGCATCTACTCTCTTCTTGGGGCACATTTCTTCTGACCGGCGGCGGATGCCGCCTCTTCTGCATTTTACTTTTGCAGCGGATGCTGCTTCATGCGTGTTCTGGTTTGGAGCTGCTATCGCGGAGCTGGGCACTTTCTCCCTCGGCGGGAGCAGGCAAAACACTTGATGGCCGATGCCGCAGTGCTGCAGGCTGACCCGCACTCCGGCTGCACAAGCACCCTCTTCACACACGGCTGCGGCCAGGGAGGGTCTGCCGGTGGGTCACTGGGCATCCACTCTCTCCTTTTCTTGTGGCAGTGGGTGCTGCTTCCTTTTCTTTCTCCTGCGGGCAACAGATTGTGCTGCAGGGGTCCGTCTTCCTCGTCGCCATTGGTGGGGGGCGACAGTGGACACACGGCCAGCATCACAAGTGCTGGGGGTGCCAGCATCTTGGTAGATTGCCGGGATCACCCAGACTTTCTGTTGTTGCAGGACAGGATCCCAATGGCCCATGGGGACATGGGCCTGGGCGCACTGTGGATGCCGGGAGCATCCTGGATGGAGGGTGGCCTGGGTGGACCCAGGGCACCATGCTGAACTGGGGGGCCCCTATGGGACTCCCGAGAATGGGAACTTACCACCGTTGCTGGCACCCGTAATATCCCGGTAACACACGGATTTCAGGCACCGGTAATGGTAAGGTGAGTTTGCTGGTAGCCGGCCGGTGGCTCAGGCGGGTTACCGGCCAACTCATAATGAGGCCCAATGTCTTTTGGACTGACATACTCCTGCCCGTATTGGAAGTGAAAGAGCTTGAGGGACTGGTTAATCTTCTTTATGGCCAAAGCTGTCTGAACTGGTCAGGGTGCGGAGTAACAGCTCTCCTCTAGCCCTACACCAGCTTAGGTTTCCTAGGAGTCAGCCGTTAGTAAAACTCTATGTATGGAGCCACTGGTGATGATGGTTGACCAGCTGGGATTCTTCATGAAGCAGTGTGTGCAAGATGCCCATATTTATCTAATGGTGTCAACCGAGGAGAGCATCCGGCAGCTCAAACAACCCTCCCAGAACATTAGAGACTGGAAGAGGACAAACGCAGCCCTTCCAAGACTCAGTTCTTGTTCTATCCCTTAGCTCTGCCTGGGAGAGTTCACTTTACATATTGTTTCTGCGCCAATATATTCTACAGTTAAGTCCTGGGCTTCTTTGTGTTCCCAGACTGTCCCTTGCAAAGCATGTTGTATTCACTATCTAATCTGATGAACAAAATCTACAGCTACTGAAATGTATGTCACCTCTTTGCCTAAAGATGGTTTTAGGACAGTAGTTCAGGGACTGGTGTGATTAAGAGTGGACTGTATGAATTATCTTCTGTATTTCCACGCAAAGTCAAATCTGGCACCCCTAAGGCGGTCTAACATACTGAAGCCCTGCTTGTATATGCATTAAGGATGTTAGGTCAAATTTCTCCTGGTCACTGCGTCACAATGGGGGGCAAGCAACATGATAAATAAAGCTCTATATTGTTTTAAAAACTTTACAACTGTTCAGCCCAGTGTTTCTGTCTATTTGGATTAATTCATATTATATGTAATCAGGTCATCTAGAAGAAAAACGTTGATTCTCTATTAAAAACAAACATTAAAAAGTGGATCCTTTCCTTTTCTAAGGGGGCTTGTGCAGTGTGGAACGCATCTGAACCTGTGCTGTGCACTGTTACCGTGCACTCTGAATTCTCGTCCACCATGTTTTAAAAGACTTTTTGAGGAGTGCTCCTGCAGCTTGAATTGCAATTGGATGTTTTGGATTTATTAAGAAATTACTGTATTTGTGATTATTTAGTACGTGTATGTTGCAGTTCTCTATTTCTCTGGAAATTGCCCTCTGGTTCCTTTTGGGCGGGAAAAGTGTTCACAATACTAAATAACAATAATAAAGACAATTCCCTTGCATAAGATTGCTCAGGCCTGCTGTGGCCAGCACACAGCCATACTGCCCAGGCACCCTCTTGCAACCAACTCGTTAAAATGCCATTATCGGTCACAGGTTGATACATCTGTAGGGTTGGTCACAATATGCACAACCAGAAATACACTTCACACACGCATGCTCAAGCCCTCTAACGATATTCATTTTCTCTGAGACAAGTGATGACATTCAACCAATGGCGTTCCTGGGCTGCTGAGTTACTGGGGTGCCTTCTGGCTGCTCTGTGGTAATTGCATCGGCAGAGCCCCAAACCAACACATGGCAGAGGACACCTGGGAGACAGTCACACAGCTGTCTATTGAGTCTATGTGATGCTGGAAGCTCAAACAGGATGCATGTCTTTAAAGCACCGCATCCACGTGCTTCTCTCTGTCTTCCTCTGGCACGTGCACTGCTGTGCTATAGCCGCCATCCTGCGCCCCCTGTGTCATACTGGGCCCCCTATGTGTCGTCCTCTTTGGGTGTGTGATTCAAATTCATGTGGCTCTCTGGGCATTGCATTTTCCAGGGAAAACAATATCTCTTCTGTTGCTGATAAATCGTTCAGGTGTGTGGCGCATGGTATGAGGTGCATAGGTGGTGGTAGTGATCTAATACAGGGACACTCACCTGTGCCAGGTGCGGGCACAGGTGGTTGATGCAGCACTGGAGACAGATCCACGTTTACAAAGGATTTTGGATTGATTTGGGGCACTCAAAATGAAACAATACATTCCTTTAAAACTTCAAAAGATGGGGAGTGTCCATGGAGTAAGACATATATATTAACGGGATCTTGGTCGCAAGTTTAATCCAGTGTACAATGATCTGTCTGACTTCACTGGCATGGAAGGAGCCAGCTGGCTAAAATGTTACTGTGTTGATATGCCGTGCTTCAGCACCCCCTTCCATGCGCTATCATAATAATGGGAAAGAAAAGCACACGTACAGTTCCGTTTCCGTAGTGTAGTGGTTATCACGTTCGCCTCACACGCGAAAGGTCCCCGGTTCGAAACCGGGCGGAAACACTTTTAGCGAAAGCCTCTTTAATCCTCACTTTTCATCTTCCATAGTGAAGTCCATATGCACAACGTGATATGAACGAACACTATTTTAAAAACTATTTAGTAGCAAAATTAATACAGATTACATTTTTTATAGTGATAGTATGTAAAGAACACGGAACAAAATAAAGTCAGACGAAACTAAGACCGACTTTCGTTCATGATGTATTCGAATTGTAAATACTAGGAGCGGGAATGAATGAAATAAAGGGAAATAAAATTGAGATTCCGAAAAGCGTCTCATTTCAGTGAAAAATGTGAGGTTCCACCGAGATTTGAACTCGGATCGCTGGATTCAAAGTCCAGAGTGCTAACCATTACACCATGGAACCATACACTTAGTGCCACGGTACCCCTAATTTTTAGCTAAGCACAGGTGCCCTGAAATCTGCAGTACTACGAGATTTATGATAGCCTAATGCACCCTTTCCCGATATCAGTAATTCTTAATCATTGGGACTTTGTATTATACTTATGTCTTTGTAAAGAGCTTGTCACGGAGAATGAGTACCTCAGGGAGCACTGAGCAGAGGTTGAAACCCCTTAACATATGCACCTTACCATCTCACCTGCATGGGATTTCATGACTCTTTCTTGCCTTTGGACCACTCATAGAATACAGGCCTGGAAAATTATGTTAATTCCCCATTGCCGTCATGATGCCATTCTGGAAAATGACTTGAAATGGCTGTTGCATTGGGCTCTGTTCAGAAAAGACTCTTGGGTTTTCTCCTCAATTACCATATCTCCAAGTGAGATTAGGCAATTTAGTATCTAGCACAGTCTCTGAACATTTCGAATTTTACAGCTTGTGAAAGATTGATATGATTGTATGAGTGTGGATTATACACAACAGTATGATGTGTTGGCCTTACTACAATGAAATAGGAATAATGTAAGGAATAGTTGAAAAGACTCTTGCTGGGGTGGACTGGGTTGTTGGCTCTTCTGCCGAGTACACCAGGCTGCCCCAGTGCCCACCCATTGGTCTAGCACAAAGGCAATCTCACTAGAACCCATTGCTTGGTTCAAAACGGAGTGAAGATCCCAGGCACGTACCCCATATGTTTCAGTAAAGAGCCAGCCTCCCTTTGAACCATGCCTGCTGAGCCTCCTTAAAGCCCCACATCTTGTTCCAGTAGAGATTCAGCATTCTTGGGACACCCCCACCCCCTTGCCCAGCTGCCAAGTTTTCAGTCTATGTATGTGTGACATTTACATATTTGGAATGTACTTAACTGTTGGGGGGCCGCAGGTGGACACACTGCCGGCCTCTCACGTGCTGGGGGAGCCAGCACCTTGGTAGTTTGCCAGGATCACCCGAACTTACTATTGTTGCAGGCCGGGACCATGATGGCCCATGGGGACATGGGCTTGAGGTGCCGGGGGCACTGTGGATGCCGGGAGCATCCTGGGTGGAGGGTGGCCTGGGCGGACCCAGGGCACCATGCTGATGCAGGAGGCCCAGACCAGCGAGACCTGCCGGACCGTGATCACATGGTGTGGGCCTGCAGGCCAGGGCTGGGGACTGGCAGCTGAAAATATTTAACTGTTTCCAAAATCCAGGTCTCACTCCTGCAACCTTCCTGAACCTCCCGCTCAGGACGAATTGTGTATCTCTGGTTTTGGGCTGTGGGGAGTGACATTATCTAATTCTTTTCACCAGCCGGGGCTGGAAACTGCAAACGGGGGCTGCTCTTTTTCCAGCCCTATGTGTCCATCTGCCGTGTTAGGCTAAACACGGGGCTAATTGCTCATGGTCATTTCCTCTGTAAAGAGGATGTTTCTCTGCTCGATCGTTGGTGTGACATCCATCGCTGACAAGACATAAACAAAATGGCCCCCGGGTCTCTGAAGTCACCTGGAAGGTGTGAAGAAGACCTTGCCCTTCCAATCGTGAGTCCCTCTCCCTCGGGACAGCCACCCCTTCCTGTCCTGCTGCCTTTCTCCACCTGGGTTACCTTTGCTTTGTGACCCTTGTGTTTGCCGCCCTGTGAATTGGAGTTGGAGGGGCCTTGGCCCTCCACTATGTTATTGCCTGGTGCCCTCATGCCCCCCTTTCAGGGTGGGTGTGCCATCTCTCTAACATATGACGTCGGGTGCTGCTATGCCCTCATCCCGAGCTTTAACCTGCTGTTGGCCTGGCATTTATCCTCGCCTGAAGCCCATAACAAATTAAGCCCAGGCATAATTATTTACAAAATATTAATATTCAACATGCAAGTCCACACAGACGATCAGTAGCGTACGTGCTTCAACACTTCTGTCCTCCAGCACCCAGCTCATTCTAATGCCATCAGCTCTCTTTTCAACATTGTACTACTTTTGACTGGCCGCAACGGCCAGAAGGGGTTGTCGCCCCTTCGCTGCCCCCATCCTCCTCCTCTTTGCTTCTTCTTTTTTTCTTTTAATAAAACCATGCTCTCTCAATCCGTCGTTAAAATTCAATAATATGTCTGAGCCCACCTGAGATAGGTCAACCCCATCTTTATCGTAGTATCCTGGTACACCCCAATTTATTAGGCCATCCCTAAACATTGAGAAACATGCTCCCCTGCAAAACTTTGTCATGTCCATATTCCATTTTTTCTGGCACTTCTCCACAGCCATGTGTGAATTTGCACCCCTCCATATTTATCTGGGCACGATTCTGGCCATATGAGTCCACAAGCGCCCCCTTCCTCGCTCAATGCCCAGAACGTGGCGCACATTTCCTTAAGCAGCTGCCTTCTTCCCAGCTGTGCCACATCGTTCCCCCCCAGATGGGTTATTATTGTCTCTGGGGGTCACTCTTCACCCAGTAGCGGCTCTCTGACCTCCACCCGGCAATCCATGTGGGACCTTGTCCCAGGAAGCTCTTCTTATTATGCCTCTGAAGATGTTAACACCTCCCATCAGCGTACTGGAACTCTCTACCGGGAGGTCCCCTGCGAAAGAGTGTTTCACCGGCAGCCCTGATATGACAAAGCCACTGTCACATTAGGGTGTCGATCACCAGAGTCATTTTGAAGCATGCAGACATGGATAGTGGGTGCAGTTAGAGTACCACGAGATCAGGCTTAGGTCAAGAGAGGGGTTTTACTGTTTTGGATTCTGTCAGGCCTCCCTACGCATCCTTCCCTCTCCCCACTCTCTGCAGACACAGGCACTCTATATATGACATTGGAAGACAAGGTACACATGTCATAGCAGCCTGGATTGGACACTGACTACATTCTTGTTTTGGGCCAATCTGCTGTAGAATGTTGCCTTTATAAAGGCAGGAAATGTGGTCCTCAGTTGATTCATCTTTGGATTCTCAGAAGAAGGAGAGGAAGGATTCATTGGAAATGTGTTGGGAATGGTTAGTTTATACCAAAGTTCTCTGCCATAGAGCTGAAGACAGAAGGCTTCAGGGCAGAGGCAAGCTCTACTATCTAACCCACCCAAGGGCACATTTGGGGTGACCAGCTTGCGCAATCTAGCCAATCATTTTTGAAAAGTCTGCACTGTACCATTTGAGCACTTCGAGCGGACTCAACCTGTCTCAGCGCCCATGATCTCGTGGGACCACCAATTGAAACGGCTTGACACTGACTCGATCCAGAAAGAGCTCCAATAAGCCTGACTCGATGCTGCTGAGCCCCAATCACAATAGACATGCGCATTTGAAGAATCTTTGTCCCCCTTGTCTGCCTCGGCACCTCAGTAACTTTTAAGCCACCTTTCTTAGCCATTTAAAAGACATATCCTTGAACATTGAAATGTGCTGCTAAAATCATTGGCCAGCACCCCTGTCTTCACACTGAATGCCCCTTTATTCCCATAGTGTGTATTCTCTCCGTTTCCTTTAGAGAGGTGGGTCTTTATTGTTTTTAATTTGTTGTATGCACTGTACGTATTTCCTAAAGTTCCTGTTTTTGTAGAACCTTGGTTGGGCATTTATTCATGTTGGTACCACCATACTATTGGTGTTTGTGTGCAAATGTAACAGCTCAAACGCCTCAGAAAGAATTTAGACTGCCCTTTGCCACAGTTACCAAAAGAGGCATAGGGGGTATACCTGTCGGGTGTGTCGGCTTCCCCTTTATGACTGCGCTCATTGCTGGTTTAGTAGCAGTCTGGGGCTGAGTAGGTGTTTTGGACACTACTCACCCCTGTGCTCCTACAGAGCAATAGTCATTTCGTCACCCCGAATGTAAAATTTTCTGTTATGCCCCAGCAAGGTTTGTGCCATACAAAACACAATACATACATGCAATAAAACATGCCTGTGCTATGCTATAAGATCCTTGTGCACTGCCACAGTGAGGCGTTATGTATTGCCGTATGCTGAAATGAATGTACTACTGCTTGCAGACGGCGGCGAATCAAGTGCACAGTTTTACTTTGACTATGTACATGTTAAGAGCGTTGAAACAAAGTTTAAAAAAAACACATCAACGAATAGGTTATGATAATTTACAGCTATTTTTAAAGAAAACATTTAATGAATTCTATTTTTCCCTTTTAAAGAACTCCTTCGAGGCACTTCAGAGAAGTCACGTGGAATGTTTGCCTGCCCAATCCTGCCTGCTGCTGCTGCTTCCCATGATCACTTTGTTCTATGCTATCTATATTTGTCAGTCACCATCTCTCCAGGGGTTTTGTTTACTGTGAACCCCATTCGCGGTATTGCTGAGGCAGCTCCGGCTGTTTGTTGTCTAGACAGGGCCCCAGTCTGGTAATGTGAACTAGTCACAAGAAGGATAGTCTTGAAACGTGAGCGACGGAATATGTTCAATGTAGTGAGATGCGACATAAAATTATAGTCCTCTTTACCAGAAACCCAAAGAGGATGTAACAGTATATCCTTTAAATGTTGGCGTTCATGCGTACCCCAAAAAATATATGCACCTGGAGATGCCGGGGATTGAACCCGGGGCCTCATACATGCAAAGCATGCGCTCTACCACTGAGCTACATCCCCTCACCTAAAACACACCATCGTAATATCTGTGCCGTCCGACCCTCGGCCCAGTAATTCTGCAAATGAAATCTAGTTTGTAGAAAAGGTTCGGCAGTGAAATCGAAAGTGATAATCGATGCAGGACCGAGATTGTTTCTGCTATAGGGACTGCTGGTGGCTGTGCTACATCCCTTTACGATAACGTTCCACTAATGTTAGAGTCGGCACGGAGTTTTTTGTATGTGGGAACTGTTTTCATTCTCTATCTCTGTTCTACTTTGGGATGTTTCCTCTTTCGCCTCGCCACAGAAATCAGAAGGAATGTGTCAGGCTTTCGTTTGCCACCACATTCTCATCACCTGGTATAGAGCGAACTTCCCACAATCTTTCTTCTGTTTTATCTCTGTCCGCAGAATATCGATTTTCAGGGATTACAGCTGGCTTCACTAGCAGGAATATGTGTCACTGGTGTTGTGCCACAGAGGGCCGATCCAATAGCAAAGCACCACCACGTGACTGCTTGGCACCATGTGCTGCTGCTTTTAAACAAGCACTGGCAATGCCAACAGTTTGGACTTTTATCTAGGCCTGGGAAAGGCACTTGCCAGGCACCACCCTAGTGGTATTAACTGGCCACTGATGGTACCAGCAGCAAAATGGTGTGTGTACCTGGGTATCTAATAATAGTGCCGGCAAACGTCTAATACTTAAATCTTAAAACACAAGCCATCACAGTAGGCTTTGTCAATGCATGTTTTTATCAAGACTTCAGTGAAGGACACGCATGGTGCTTGTGAATGTAGACTTGGTTACGACATTTTAATTACACCGGTGGCACTTTACTCCTGCAATTAAGACATTAGCCCTCAGAAGACTGCTTTGAAAAAACACTGGCAGACATTTCGAGTGCAAAGCTAGATGGTAAGTCTTGATTAAAGTTAACTCAAAGAGTTCCCATAATTAGGAGTTTTGGGTCTGGAGGGGCAGGACTGGGTGGGAATGGCCACATGGCCATGGCAGTCAATGGGTGGGCAAATAACTAAACAACACTTACAAGCTTTGGTTCCCTCCTCAGATGCCTTTTTCCCCGATCTGGACTCTAATGCAATAGTTTCAGCATATAGGTGGGTGCCACCTAATAGCCCAAAGTAATAAAGGATCTAGGTGGCAACAGTGTCTGCCTCTCAGTGCTGGCACACTTAGGTGAGTGAGGGGAGGTGGCAGGCCCGTCTAGGGTCTGCCGCTGCCCACATCCTCTTCCTCTCTGTCCCATCCACCAAGTTATCTTTTTTTTATTTATTTTTTTACTTTTATTTATTTAGCTTGGCAGCACAGGAACAGGTGAGCTACATACAGGACAAGTATAATCAGAGCAATGCAGGTAATACAAACATATAAAGCAAATTCAAAACCAGTTTGTGCACATGTGGCAGACATCCAAGGTGGGTGTGGGGGCAGTGAGTGAACAATTCCGGAGGTTGTGCGGGAATAGCAGGGGGAGAGGACTGGAGATGTAGAGTCCGAGGCAGAATCAATGGGAGCCATGTATGAACGAAACCTTGACCAAACATCTCTGGGTCTTTAGTGGGTTGGCTGTTGTATAGCCCAGGATTCTTCGGTGTCCGATGCCCATGTGACCGCCCTGAGCCACTGTGCATGGGTGGGTGTGGTAGGCCGAAGCCAGCAGAGTAAAATAGAGCGTACAGCAAGTGGCATGCAAAGTCCAGCCAGGTTTTTGGAATCTCAGCGGAGCTCAGAAAAGTCATGGAAAAGACAACTCATTGGGGATAGGGTAATAGGGTGATCGAGGATAGCTGACATAGTAGCACATACTGCGCTCCAAAATTGAGTGAGACGGGGGCAGGACCAAATCATGTGGATATAGCCAGCGTTGTCGCAGCCACACCTGGGGCACCTTGGGGACAAGTCATTTGAAATGTGGTGTAGTCTGCTCGGGGTGTAGTGGTATCTGTGGTGCACCTTGAATTGGATCAATTTAAAGCGGGAGTTAAAGGATACCTGATGAATACATGCACACATTCGGGCCCATCGTTCATCTGTGATTTCGAGACCAAGGTCATCCCCCCAGGTATGTCTTAACTTGGTAAATGTAGGGGCCGATCTAGCCTGTACCAGGGTGTAGAGTCTGGAAACTTTGCCCCTCATGGGGGTGGGAGAGGTAAGCTCCGTAACTGCAGGTTCATCAGGTGGCAGCACTGGGAAACTGGGGTATTTGTGTTTAAGGATTTTCCGGAGGGGTGACTACTGAAGCCAAGCGGATGGTCTCCGCTTCAAGGACAGTGGAAGATCTGGCCACTCTATGAAGTTACCCTGTTCGAAGAAGTCCCATAGTTGTTCATATCCAGGCTCTGCCCACCGGCGAACGATGACGGGAGGTACATGTGGGACCTCCGGGAGGAAGTTCCAAAGTGGAAAGTTACCATGAAAGGGGTGGGCGATGCCTAGTAATTACCATGTTTTAGATAGGGCCAGAGAAGTAGAGGCCGCCGGGTCAAGTGAGTCTAATACCCTCGGCATGGGCGTGATAACCAGGGAGCAAATATCACGATCGCTGATCGATAGCTTTTCGAGTCTGACATGAGGTGGGGGTTCCAATGTTTTAAACAAGTGTGAAGTGTATTGGAGTTGGGACACCAGCCAGTACTTAAGGAAGTCAGGAGCACCGAAGCCGCCAACCTCCATCGGGATGGTCAAGGTCTTGAGTTTAAGCCGGACCATGTCTGAGTGCCAAAGAAAGGTATTAAGGGTACGAGTCAGCACCCGGAAGAACCAGCCGCTCGGCCACTGGGGGATATTGGCGAACCTGTACAGAAGCTGGGGTAATACTACCATTTTTAGTATCCCTATCCTGCCGGCAAGTGAGATCGGGAGCCTACTCCAGCGACTTTTGTCGTAAGGCTAGTGAGGTATTTTTGGTAGTTCTCTTCAAAAACCTGTTCGAATCGGCGAGACACTACTATGCCCAGGTAGGTAAAGCTTGACTGGGCCCATGTGAATCGCTGGGTATCAGGAGGGGGGCGTGTGCAGGCAGTGAGCGGCAAAAGGGTAGATTTAGAGCAATTTACTTTGAGGCCAGAAACTTGTCCAAAAAGGATATCTTCCAATATCGGAGCCAAATTGGTGTCGGGGGAACGGATGAAGAGAAGGGCATCATCAGCATACAGGGATACTATGTCCGCTAAAGGTTCCATCTCTATGGCAAAGACCAGAGGAGAGAAGGGACAGCCCTGCCTAGTGCCCCTAGTTATTTGGAAAAGGGGGGAGCATCGGTCCTCAGTACGAACCCTGGCCACTGGGTTGGAGTACAGCAGCCCGACCCAGGAAAGGAAGCGGGGCAGAATTTGCATTTTTTAAGAACCCGCCAGAGATTCTCCCACGAGACAGAATCGAAGGCTTTTTGCATATCGAGTGCCACTGCTACTGCATGCAGATTTGGGTTAATCCTGCTTATAATGTTGAAGAGACGCCTCAGGTTCAGAGAGGTGGAGCGTCCCGGAATAAATCCCGCTTGATCGGGGTGAATGATATGCGGCATGTAGGGGGCAAGGCGTAGGGCTAGTAATTTGGCGTACCCGTTGATAAGCGAGAGTGGACTATAAGAGCAGCATTGAGTGGGGGGTTTACCGGGCTTCAGCAAAACGGTTATTGTGGCTTCACAGAGCGAAGGGGGAAACAGACCTACCTCCACTGATTCCTCCCAGAGGGCCATTAGGCGAGGGAGTAGGAGTGATTTGAAGTGTTAATAGAATTCAACGGGAATGCCATCTGAGCCTGGGGATTTCCCTGATGAGAGTGAGTCTATGGCATCCAAGAATTCCCCGGTGGTGAATGGATTCTCGAGACATCCAATGGTCTCAGGGGAGAGGATCGAGAGGGGAAGCTTATCTAGGGAAGACTAGATCTCCCCTGTCGGGACATTGTCTGCATTGGCATATAGGGATTCGTAGAAAGAGAGGAATTCAGAGTTAATATCTTGCAGGGACGTGGCTAGGGTACCATCGGGTCTCTCCACTCCAGGGATGGGAGGGGCACCAAATTCTCGGTGGAGAAGCCTGGCCAGAAGATGGCCTGGGCGTTGACACTCGCCGTATTTCCTCGCAAGTCCCGGGCTGTCCAGGAACCTCAGTTCGCGGTCCGCAAGAAAACGGAATGTGTCAAGTTCCGTACCGATTGATGCCAGGAGTTCCGGAGTTTGGTGTAGCGAGCATTGAGCTTCCAGTGCGGACAGCATGGCTTTGCTTTCAGCAATATTTCTGTGAATTGTTTTAAGGATGCTGTTCTCCTTAGACAGGGCAATACCTCTTATATAAGCTTTGAAAGATTCCCAGAGGGTGGCCTGTGAGGACACTGTGTTGGTGTTAATTTCGAAGAACTCCTCAATGGCGGTCTCCAGCTCTGAGCTGAAGACGGGGTCGAGGAGAGAGTGAGGTTTCATTATCCAGTGTCTGCTGCGGTCACGATCCGGGCCCCAACAAAGGGTAATAGTCACCGGTGAATGAACAGAGAGGGTTCTGGGAAGGATCGATAGGTGAGATATGTTCCTTATAAGTATGTCACACACTAGCCATCTATCGATTCAGGAATATGAGTCATGCACCGAAGAGTAGAAGGAGTAGGAGCGGGAGTCGGGATAGAGAAGCCTCCATGCGTCCACCAGGGAAAGACTGGGGAGAGATGACAGTGTAGTGTAGGCTGCTTTGGAAAGTCGGCGAGGTCTGGAGCCGTATCTGTCAAGGTCTACGTCAAATATCGTATTAAAATCACCTCCCCAGAGGATTATTGTTAGCAGGAAGCTGTCAAGGAGAGACGTGAGATGTGAATAGAACTCCAGGTCGTCGATATTGGATCCATAGATGTTTAATAGGACCACCTCCTTATTCTGCAGACTACCATGGACTAACACATATCTGCCCAGGGGGTCGATCTGTGTAGATATGGGGTTACATTTAAGGCTCCTGTGAATTAGAGTCATAACTCCCCGGCTTTGGGTAGAATAATTAGTAAAGTACCTCTGAGGGCCCCACATTTTGGCAAATCTTTCACAATACTCGGTGTAGGCGTGCGTTTCTTGTAAAAACAGTATTTTGACCCAATGGCGTTTGGCCTGAAGCTGTAGTTGTTTCATCTTCTTATAGTTTCCCAGCCCCCGCACATTCCAACTCATGAATGTCAAGTTATCCTCAGTTGACAGTCCAGAGGTGGTCATTAGAAGTGACGGATTAACGGGGTGGTGCTCCCCATGATCGGTGCACCATTTGATCAGCCTTGCAATAATAACTGAACAATATTGCCCCATACTCTACCTCCCCTGTGGATACCAAGCCTTTTTTAACATAAAACCCAACAACGCCCACCCCCTCCGACGTCCCGCCCCCAAACAAACAGAGGAATGACAACCCCATGCCCAAACAACCAAATCCAAACCAATGGCATCAACGCCGGGGGGCCTGTGAGCTGGCCTGGCGGCGGTGCTCCGGACCGGAAGGCAATTTAAGGATAAGCATGGTGCCTAGTGATGACATCTTGTGCCACCCGGGTAGGACTCCACCTGGGTGGAAAGGGCATGATCGCAAAATATAGAAACAATTTTCTCACGTATGGGGGAAGTAGCCCCCTAATCAATCAACTAGACCAGGAAGGTGACTGAATTTAACAGCAACTAATAGAGTAAACTAGCAACAGTGGATGAGCGCTGCGGAGAGAAATTGAACCAGAGAGGCGTTCAGTGATAACTACGAGAGTCTCCCATGGGATTATGAGGCCAGCCCTAAGGACCAGAACATACATGTCATAGACCGAAAAACTCGAGTAGGCGGAAGACAGCCCCTTCTCACGCTCATCCACCGGGTAGACATTTCTGTACCAAGTCGGAGTCCCAAATCATGAACAATCAGCCAATAAACATAACATTGACAATGTGTGTTTCAAAAGGGGGTCAGCCGGGGAAATGTTCATCGATAAATCTGGAGGCCTCCTCAGGGATTGTGAAGAAGTAGACCTGGTTGGAATGTTCAATGCTCAATTTAGCGGGGTATAACATGGAGTATTTGACCTGCAGGTCTCGAAGCCTCCTCTTTACTGCCAGGAAGGTTTTGCGTTCACGTTGGACTGCCACCGAGAAATCAGGATATAGATGGATCCTGGCAGCGCCCAGAATGAGTTCACCCTTGGCTCTAGCCGGCCTGAGCAGGGCGTCACGGTCACGGAAGTTTAGAACTCTACCTATAATGGGTCGTAGTGGTGCACCCGGTCTGGGCTTTGCAGTGAGGGCACGGTGGGCTCTCTCGATCGCGAACTATGGGGAGAGTTTTGGAGTCTAACAATTTTAGTAGAGTGCACTCTAAGTAATCCTCCATGGGTACCTTTATGCCATCTTCGGGTACTCCGATAATGCGGAGGTTGTTACGTCTCCAGCGTGATTCGAGGTCCTCGTTCTTTTTCTCAACCTCGGCGACACGGCCAGAAAGTGTGGAGACCTCCGCCCTTAGAGAGCTCAAGTTATCCTTGGTGGTACTCACTCGTGTCTCGATCTCGGCAACCCGGCCGTCGGTCCTCTCCATATGAGCCTTGATAGAGGATATAGTGCCATTCATGTCGTCAAGCTCTCTGTGGAGCGTGGTGAACACCTCCCGGATGTATTCCATCATTTTTTGAGCGTCTGCCGGGTCCGAGGTCGAGGGGTTAGATGGTTCCTACCCGGACACCTCCCCCACCGGCCCCAACGGGGTTTTTGTGAAAATGTTAATTGAGCATTGCTTCTTTCCAGCTCCCTTGGTCATGGCACCAGGCGGAGGGTGGGCCCGAAGGCCTGGGCGGGCGGCAGGAGTGTCGAGGCAGGTCGGGAGGCAGAGGGCAGGACACAGAGGATGGTCGGACAGGCTATTCAGAGCATTCGGGCGCCCAGAGGACGACAGGGTTGAAGTGGAAAGTAGTGCTGTAATAGGATGTGGAGTCTCTGGTCACCACTGCCCGCCAGTTCGCAGGTCCGGGGGGATTCTCCCTGGCCGGCAGTGGTATGAGGGCACTGAGTGGTCAGTGAGTGGATCCCCTGGTGTCGACCGCCCCGAAGATCACGGGTGAAGGCCAAGAACCGGAGATCAGTGTGCCGTGACAGGGGTGGAAGTAGGAGCAGCTATGGGCACTGATGTGGTTGAGCAAACTGGGGAGTCCACTTCCTGTGTCGGAGGAGAGGTCCGCCAAGGCTCCCAGCAAGGCAGTGGTGGACCACAGAGGGGTTAGCAGGACGCCCACGGCCAGGCAGCGAGGAGACAGTCACTGCAGGGGTCTTCGATCCCAGTATATCCAAGTAAAGCAGAGGGTCCAGTCACTGCGCGCCGCGGTAGGGGGGACCAGCCTGGTGCACCACTAACCATGGTCTGTGTGGTGTCCCAACTGATATATGTGGCGCAATGAGCGGGAGGTGTATCACCACGGCGAATACCCCATGCAGGCACTACGGTGGAGAGCAGTAGGATCCACACCAAGAGAAGAGGTCCCAATCCAAGGGCCAGCAGCGGGCAGCGTGTGCCAACACCTAAGTGGTGCACGGGTTAATAGATGACGGCGCCCGAGGAGTCTGTGTCCCCCCCGACAGGGCCCACCAGGTCGCGTTAGGAGCGGGGGCCCTGTGCGTCTGGCAGGGTAGCAGGGCAGCGGAGCGTGACGACAGCCACAGTGGGTCCCGGCACAGAAGGTCCAGGTTCCGGTCGTGAGTCCAGGGAGGGAGGCGACGCGTGCCAGCACCGGCAGCACTACAGTGCGGATGGGCAGAGTGTCTGGTGGGACCCGAAGGGACTCACCGCAGTAGCCAGGAGCGGGAGCGTCCCGCAATCCGGTCCCAGAACAGGAAGCCTCCTCTCCGGATCCACAAGAGGCACTGATAGGCAGCACGCCGCCCTGGGAGAGGCGGCGGAGCAACAGCTCTACATTTGGGGTTGCAGCCCGGGGTCCAGTCAGGGGGCTGGTGTCTGCGCACAGGCCGCAACGGTTCCTCGAGGAGTGGGGAGAAGGTGACGCCGCACCGCACAGTGCCCCTCCCCCCAGTAGGCCCCGGATCCTCAGAGTCAAGCCAAATGACTCTGGAGCAGAGGAGCGGGGCAGAACGGCGCCAGCTCCCGGCCCAATTTCAAAGCACTGGATCTCTGCGATAGGGTTGATTCAGGACGCGGGGTTCGAGCAGCACACGCCCGGGTCCTGCAGCAATTTAATAGGGTGGCTGGCCCAGGTTTTAATAGGGCACCAAAGGAGGATTCAAACAGGAAGGCGCCCCACGAAGCGGAGTTCACAATCAGGCGGCCATCTTCTATGAGAGCTACAGCGCCCCCCTCCCCAACCAAGTTATCTGAGTTGTGATGTGATAGAGATGCACAGAGGGATACA
The DNA here is from genome assembly GCF_040938575.1 of Ambystoma mexicanum. NCBI lineage: Eukaryota > Metazoa > Chordata > Amphibia > Caudata > Ambystomatidae > Ambystoma > Ambystoma mexicanum. Next base: position 1,668,268 of record NW_027182323.1, read on the forward strand.
GAGAAAAAAAAGATTTCAGTACAGGGAGACAGGATTCAGAATGAGAAGGCAAAAGAGTGGGGACATAATTGAAGAATGCATGAGGAAATAAAGTGGACTGAACTGGAAAACAAAAGGGATTTATACTGAATGGTAAGTGTTATTACTTGGCTAGACTAGCTAATTTGGTTGCATCCTGCCTGAAGCTATTTTCTGACATGGCATTGCATTTTTACTGGCATCAAGGGTAAATTAAAGCCAGTATGATGAGCGTTCCTATATCGCTATACTGGCATATATGGGTGCAGCCAGTCGTGACATGTTTTCTTATTGTGGCATGGCATTTTTACTGACAACGTCAGCAGGACTATGTTCTTATGTATGGATACTGGCATATAAGGGCAAACCACATCAAGGATAGTGGCCCATCACAGCCTCTGAGCGACTAGATCTCATTGCAGTACACTTGCTGTGGAAGCAGACACATGCATGTATGTACGCATGTACAAATGCGTAGACTGTGGCTAGTGTCTGCACTTTGCACAACCACATACACACTCTAATTTCACTTTCTTCTATCATTGGGCTTTGGTAGCTCTGCACTAGTGGTGGAGTTATGAGCTATTAATCCGCGGATTTATGTGCCTCTATTGCTCTTCTTAGGTACTCCTCCACTTATCGATGCTCCATGGAATGTGTCCCTGTTGAGTCTAGCATGATCTCTAGATTAAAAACTGTTACATAGTACCCACTGAACCCTTGCTTTTCAGCTCTTTTGTCTCATCACAAGTATAATCATCCAACCGATTCTTGAGGCCCTGCTTCGCTGTAGCTGTTCCAGGAGACACCTGGTCCTTTGCAAAAGAATAGTGCGAAAACCGTACAGAAACATCTGACCTCTTGAAGACTGGTGTGCACCTTACTTCCTCCCACTTTCCGGCAGGAGATTTATTTATTGATTACGGTAGCGCCACCCACGCTGCAGCATCGCGCTCTCCCTCTGTAAGGCGGCAGAGGTCCCTTAGCATCTACTCTCTTCTTGGGGCACATTTCTTCTGACCGGCGGCGGATGCCGCCTCTTCTGCATTTTACTTTTGCAGCGGATGCTGCTTCATGCGTGTTCTGGTTTGGAGCTGCTATCGCGGAGCTGGGCACTTTCTCCCTCGGCGGGAGCAGGCAAAACACTTGATGGCCGATGCCGCAGTGCTGCAGGCTGACCCGCACTCCGGCTGCACAAGCACCCTCTTCACACACGGCTGCGGCCAGGGAGGGTCTGCCGGTGGGTCACTGGGCATCCACTCTCTCCTTTTCTTGTGGCAGTGGGTGCTGCTTCCTTTTCTTTCTCCTGCGGGCAACAGATTGTGCTGCAGGGGTCCGTCTTCCTCGTCGCCATTGGTGGGGGGCGACAGTGGACACACGGCCAGCATCACAAGTGCTGGGGGTGCCAGCATCTTGGTAGATTGCCGGGATCACCCAGACTTTCTGTTGTTGCAGGACAGGATCCCAATGGCCCATGGGGACATGGGCCTGGGCGCACTGTGGATGCCGGGAGCATCCTGGATGGAGGGTGGCCTGGGTGGACCCAGGGCACCATGCTGAACTGGGGGGCCCCTATGGGACTCCCGAGAATGGGAACTTACCACCGTTGCTGGCACCCGTAATATCCCGGTAACACACGGATTTCAGGCACCGGTAATGGTAAGGTGAGTTTGCTGGTAGCCGGCCGGTGGCTCAGGCGGGTTACCGGCCAACTCATAATGAGGCCCAATGTCTTTTGGACTGACATACTCCTGCCCGTATTGGAAGTGAAAGAGCTTGAGGGACTGGTTAATCTTCTTTATGGCCAAAGCTGTCTGAACTGGTCAGGGTGCGGAGTAACAGCTCTCCTCTAGCCCTACACCAGCTTAGGTTTCCTAGGAGTCAGCCGTTAGTAAAACTCTATGTATGGAGCCACTGGTGATGATGGTTGACCAGCTGGGATTCTTCATGAAGCAGTGTGTGCAAGATGCCCATATTTATCTAATGGTGTCAACCGAGGAGAGCATCCGGCAGCTCAAACAACCCTCCCAGAACATTAGAGACTGGAAGAGGACAAACGCAGCCCTTCCAAGACTCAGTTCTTGTTCTATCCCTTAGCTCTGCCTGGGAGAGTTCACTTTACATATTGTTTCTGCGCCAATATATTCTACAGTTAAGTCCTGGGCTTCTTTGTGTTCCCAGACTGTCCCTTGCAAAGCATGTTGTATTCACTATCTAATCTGATGAACAAAATCTACAGCTACTGAAATGTATGTCACCTCTTTGCCTAAAGATGGTTTTAGGACAGTAGTTCAGGGACTGGTGTGATTAAGAGTGGACTGTATGAATTATCTTCTGTATTTCCACGCAAAGTCAAATCTGGCACCCCTAAGGCGGTCTAACATACTGAAGCCCTGCTTGTATATGCATTAAGGATGTTAGGTCAAATTTCTCCTGGTCACTGCGTCACAATGGGGGGCAAGCAACATGATAAATAAAGCTCTATATTGTTTTAAAAACTTTACAACTGTTCAGCCCAGTGTTTCTGTCTATTTGGATTAATTCATATTATATGTAATCAGGTCATCTAGAAGAAAAACGTTGATTCTCTATTAAAAACAAACATTAAAAAGTGGATCCTTTCCTTTTCTAAGGGGGCTTGTGCAGTGTGGAACGCATCTGAACCTGTGCTGTGCACTGTTACCGTGCACTCTGAATTCTCGTCCACCATGTTTTAAAAGACTTTTTGAGGAGTGCTCCTGCAGCTTGAATTGCAATTGGATGTTTTGGATTTATTAAGAAATTACTGTATTTGTGATTATTTAGTACGTGTATGTTGCAGTTCTCTATTTCTCTGGAAATTGCCCTCTGGTTCCTTTTGGGCGGGAAAAGTGTTCACAATACTAAATAACAATAATAAAGACAATTCCCTTGCATAAGATTGCTCAGGCCTGCTGTGGCCAGCACACAGCCATACTGCCCAGGCACCCTCTTGCAACCAACTCGTTAAAATGCCATTATCGGTCACAGGTTGATACATCTGTAGGGTTGGTCACAATATGCACAACCAGAAATACACTTCACACACGCATGCTCAAGCCCTCTAACGATATTCATTTTCTCTGAGACAAGTGATGACATTCAACCAATGGCGTTCCTGGGCTGCTGAGTTACTGGGGTGCCTTCTGGCTGCTCTGTGGTAATTGCATCGGCAGAGCCCCAAACCAACACATGGCAGAGGACACCTGGGAGACAGTCGCACAGCTGTCTATTGAGTCTATGTGATGCTGGAAGCTCAAACAGGATGCATGTCTTTAAAGCACCGCATCCACGTGCTTCTCTCTGTCTTCCTCTGGCACGTGCACTGCTGTGCTATAGCCGCCATCCTGCGCCCCCTGTGTCATACTGGGCCCCCTATGTGTCGTCCTCTTTGGGTGTGTGATTCAAATTCATGTGGCTCTCTGGGCATTGCATTTTCCAGGGAAAACAATATCTCTTCTGTTGCTGATAAATCGTTCAGGTGTGTGGCGCATGGTATGAGGTGCATAGGTGGTGGTAGTGATCTAATACAGGGACACTCACCTGTGCCAGGTGCGGGCACAGGTGGTTGATGCAGCACTGGAGACAGATCCACGTTTACAAAGGATTTTGGATTGATTTGGGGCACTCAAAATGAAACAATACATTCCTTTAAAACTTCAAAAGATGGGGAGTGTCCATGGAGTAAGACATATATATTAACGGGATCTTGGTCGCAAGTTTAATCCAGTGTACAATGATCTGTCTGACTTCACTGGCATGGAAGGAGCCAGCTGGCTTAAATGTTACTGTGTTGATATGCCGTGCTTCAGCACCCCCTTCCATGCGCTATCATAATAATGGGAAAGAAAAGCACACGTACAGTTCCGTTTCCGTAGTGTAGTGGTTATCACGTTCGCCTCACACGCGAAAGGTCCCCGGTTCGAAACCGGGCGGAAACACTTTTAGCGAAAGCCTCTTTAATCCTCACTTTTCATCTTCCATAGTGAAGTCCATATGCACAACGTGATATGAACGAACACTATTTTAAAAACTATTTAGTAGCAAAATTAATACAGATTACATTTTTTATAGTGATAGTATGTAAAGAACACGGAACAAAATAAAGTCAGACGAAACTAAGACCGTCTTTCGTTCATGATGTATTCGAATTGTAAATACTAGGAGCGGGAATGAATGAAATAAAGGGAAATAAAATTGAGATTCCGAAAAGCGTCTCATTTCAGTGAAAAATGTGAGGTTCCACCGAGATTTGAACTCGGATCGCTGGATTCAAAGTCCAGAGTGCTAACCATTACACCATGGAACCATACACTTAGTGTCACGGTACCCCTAATTTTTAGCTAAGCACAGGTGCCCTGAAATCTGCAGTACTACGAGATTTATGATAGCCTAATGCACCCTTTCCCGATATCAGTAATTCTTAATCATTGGGACTTTGTATTATACTTATGTCTTTGTAAAGAGCTTGTCACGGAGAATGAGTACCTCAGGGAGCACTGAGCAGAGGTTGAAACCCCTTAACATATGCACCTTACCATCTCACCTGCATGGGATTTCATGACTCTTTCTTGCCTTTGGACCACTCATAGAATACAGGCCTGGAAAATTATGTTAATTCCCCATTGCCGTCATGATGCCATTCTGGAAAATGACTTGAAATGGCTGTTGCATTGGGCTCTGTTCAGAAAAGACTCTTGGGTTTTCTCCTCAATTACCATATCTCCAAGTGAGATTAGGCAATTTAGTATCTAGCACAGTCTCTGAACATTTCGAATTTTACAGCTTGTGAAAGATTGATATGATTGTATGAGTGTGGATTATACACAACAGTATGATGTGTTGGCCTTACTACAATGAAATAGGAATAATGTAAGGAATAGTTGAAAAGACTCTTGCTGGGGTGGACTGGGTTGTTGGCTCTTCTGCCGAGTACACCAGGCTGCCCCAGTGCCCACCCATTGGTCTAGCACAAAGGCAATCTCACTAGAACCCATTGCTTGGTTCAAAACGGAGTGAAGATCCCAGGCACGTACCCCATATGTTTCAGTAAAGAGCCAGCCTCCCTTTGAACCATGCCTGCTGAGCCTCCTTAAAGCCCCACATCTTGTTCCAGTAGAGATTCAGCATTCTTGGGACACCCCCACCCCCTTGCCCAGCTGCCAAGTTTTCAGTCTATGTATGTGTGACATTTACATATTTGGAATGTACTTAACTGTTGGGGGGCCGCAGGTGGACACACTGCCGGCCTCTCACGTGCTGGGGGAGCCAGCACCTTGGTAGTTTGCCAGGATCACCCGAACTTACTATTGTTGCAGGCCGGGACCATGATGGCCCATGGGGACATGGGCTTGAGGTGCCGGGGGCACTGTGGATGCCGGGAGCATCCTGGGTGGAGGGTGGCCTGGGCGGACCCAGGGCACCATGCTGATGCAGGAGGCCCAGACCAGCGAGACCTGCCGGACCGTGATCACATGGTGTGGGCCTGCAGGCCAGGGCTGGGGACTGGCAGCTGAAAATATTTAACTGTTTCCAAAATCCAGGTCTCACTCCTGCAACCTTCCTGAACCTCCCGCTCAGGACGAATTGTGTATCTCTGGTTTTGGGCTGTGGGGAGTGACATTATCTAATTCTTTTCACCAGCCGGGGCTGGAAACTGCAAACGGGGGCTGCTCTTTTTCCAGCCCTATGTGTCCACCTGCCGTGTTAGGCTAAACACGGGGCTAATTGCTCATGGTCATTTCCTCTGTAAAGAGGATGTTTCTCTGCTCGATCGTTGGTGTGACATCCATCGCTGACAAGACATAAACAAAATGGCCCCCGGGTCTCTGAAGTCACCTGGAAGGTGTGAAGAAGACCTTGCCCTTCCAATCGTGAGTCCCTCTCCCTCGGGACAGCCACCCCTTCCTGTCCTGCTGCCTTTCTCCACCTGGGTTACCTTTGCTTTGTGACCCTTGTGTTTGCCGCCCTGTGAATTGGAGTTGGAGGGGCCTTGGCCCTCCACCATGTTATTGCCTGGTGCCCTCATGCCCCCCTTTCAGGGTGGGTGTGCCATCTCTCTAACATATGACGTCGGGTGCTGCTATGCCCTCATCCCGAGCTTTAACCTGCTGTTGGCCTGGCATTTATCCTCGCCTGAAGCCCATAACAAATTAAGCCCAGGCATAATTATTTACAAAATATTAATATTCAACATGCAAGTCCACACAGACGATCAGTAGCGTACGTGCTTCAACACTTCTGTCCTCCAGCACCCAGCTCATTCTAATGCCATCAGCTCTCTTTTCAACATTGTACTACTTTTGACTGGCCGCAACGGCCAGAAGGGGTTGTCGCCCCTTCGCTGCCCCCATCCTCCTCCTCTTTGCTTCTTCTTTTTTTCTTTTAATAAAACCATGCTCTCTCAATCCGTCGTTAAAATTCAATAATATGTCTGAGCCCACCTGAGATAGGTCAACCCCATCTTTATCGTAGTATCCTGGTACACCCCAATTTATTAGGCCATCCCTAAACATTGAGAAACATGCTCCCCTGCAAAACTTTGTCATGTCCATATTCCATTTTTTCTGGCACTTCTCCACAGCCATGTGTGAATTTGCACCCCTCCATATTTATCTGGGCACGATTCTGGCCATATGAGTCCACAAGCGCCCCCTTCCTCGCTCAATGCCCAGAACGTGGCGCACATTTCCTTAAGCAGCTGCCTTCTTCCCAGCTGTGCCACATCGTTCCCCCCCAGATGGGTTATTATTGTCTCTGGGGGTCACTCTTCACCCAGTAGCGGCTCTCTGACCTCCACCCGGCAATCCATGTGGGACCTTGTCCCAGGAAGCTCTTCTTATTATGCCTCTGAAGATGTTAACACCTCCCATCAGCGTACTGGAACTCTCTACCGGGAGGTCCCCTGCGAAAGAGTGTTTCACCGGCAGCCCTGATATGACAAAGCCACTGTCACATTAGGGTGTCGATCACCAGAGTCATTTTGAAGCATGCAGACATGGATAGTGGGTGCAGTTAGAGTACCACGAGATCAGGCTTAGGTCAAGAGAGGGGTTTTACTGTTTTGGATTCTGTCAGGCCTCCCTACGCATCCTTCCCTCTCCCCACTCTCTGCAGACACAGGCACTCTATATATGACATTGGAAGACAAGGTACACATGTCATAGCAGCCTGGATTGGACACTGACTACATTCTTGTTTTGGGCCAATCTGCTGTAGAATGTTGCCTTTATAAAGGCAGGAAATGTGGTCCTCAGTTGATTCATCTTTGGATTCTCAGAAGAAGGAGAGGAAGGATTCATTGGAAATGTGTTGGGAATGGTTAGTTTATACCAAAGTTCTCTGCCATAGAGCTGAAGACAGAAGGCTTCAGGGCAGAGGCAAGCTCTACTATCTAACCCACCCAAGGGCACATTTGGGGTGACCAGCTTGCGCAATCTAGCCAATCATTTTTGAAAAGTCTGCACTGTACCATTTGAGCACTTCGAGCGGACTCAACCTGTCTCAGCGCCCATGATCTCGTGGGACCACCAATTGAAACGGCTTGACACTGACTCGATCCAGAAAGAGCTCCAATAAGCCTGACTCGATGCTGCTGAGGCCCAATCACAATAGACATGCGCATTTGAAGAATCTTTGTCCCCCTTGTCTGCCTCGGCACCTCAGTAACTTTTAAGCCACCTTTCTTAGCCATTTAAAAGACATATCCTTGAACATTGAAATGTGCTGCTAAAATCATTGGCCAGCACCCCTGTCTTCACACTGAATGCCCCTTTATTCCCATAGTGTGTATTCTCTCCGTTTCCTTTAGAGAGGTGGGTCTTTATTGTTTTTAATTTGTTGTATGCACTGTACGTATTTCCTAAAGTTCCTGTTTTTGTAGAACCTTGGTTGGGCATTTATTCATGTTGGTACCACCATACTATTGGTGTTTGTGTGCAAATGTAACAGCTCAAACGCCTCAGAAAGAATTTAGACTGCCCTTTGCCACAGTTACCAAAAGAGGCATAGGGGGTATACCTGTCGGGTGTGTCGGCTTCCCCTTTATGACTGCGCTCATTGCTGGTTTAGTAGCAGTCTGGGGCTGAGTAGGTGTTTTGGACACTACTCACCCCTGTGCTCCTACAGAGCAATAGTCATTTCGTCACCCCGAATGTAAAATTTTCTGTTATGCCCCAGCAAGGTTTGTGCCATACAAAACACAATACATACATGCAATAAAACATGCCTGTGCTATGCTATAAGATCCTTGTGCACTGCCACAGTGAGGCGTTATGTATTGCCGTATGCTGAAATGAATGTACTACTGCTTGCAGACGGCGGCGAATCAAGTGCACAGTTTTACTTTGACTATGTACATGTTAAGAGCGTTGAAACAAAGTTTAAAAAAAACACATCAACGAATAGGTTATGATAATTTACAGCTATTTTTAAAGAAAACATTTAATGAATTCTATTTTTCCCTTTTAAAGAACTCCTTCGAGGCACTTCAGAGAAGTCACGTGGAATGTTTGCCTGCCCAATCCTGCCTGCTGCTGCTGCTTCCCATGATCACTTTGTTCTATGCTATCTATATTTGTCAGTCACCATCTCTCCAGGGGTTTTGTTTACTGTGAACCCCATTCGCGGTATTGCTGAGGCAGCTCCGGCTGTTTGTTGTCTAGACAGGGCCCCAGTCTGGTAATGTGAACTAGTCACAAGAAGGATAGTCTTGAAACGTGAGCGACGGAATATGTTCAATGTAGTGAGATGCGACATAAAATTATAGTCCTCTTTACCAGAAACCCAAAGAGGATGTAACAGTATATCCTTTAAATGTTGGCGTTCATGCGTACCCCAAAAAATATATGCACCTGGAGATGCCGGGGATTGAACCCGGGGCCTCATACATGCAAAGCATGCGCTCTACCACTGAGCTACATCCCCTCACCTAAAACACACCATCGTAATATCTGTGCCGTCCGACCCTCGGCCCAGTAATTCTGCAAATGAAATCTAGTTTGTAGAAAAGGTTCGGCAGTGAAATCGAAAGTGATAATCGATGCAGGACCGAGATTGTTTCTGCTATAGGGACTGCTGGTGGCTGTGCTACATCCCTTTACGATAACGTTCCACTAATGTTAGAGTCGGCACGGAGTTTTTTGTATGTGGGAACTGTTTTCATTCTCTATCTCTGTTCTACTTTGGGATGTTTCCTCTTTCGCCTCGCCACAGAAATCAGAAGGAATGTGTCAGGCTTTCGTTTGCCACCACATTCTCATCACCTGGTATAGAGCGAACTTCCCACAATCTTTCTTCTGTTTTATCTCTGTCCGCAGAATATCGATTTTCAGGGATTACAGCTGGCTTCACTAGCAGGAATATGTGTCACTGGTGTTGTGCCACAGAGGGCCGATCCAATAGCAAAGCACCACCACGTGACTGCTTGGCACCATGTGCTGCTGCTTTTAAACAAGCACTGGCAATGCCAACAGTTTGGACTTTTATCTAGGCCTGGGAAAGGCACTTGCCAGGCACCACCCTAGTGGTATTAACTGGCCACTGATGGTACCAGCAGCAAAATGGTGTGTGTACCTGGGTATCTAATAATAGTGCCGGCAAACGTCTAATACTTAAATCTTAAAACACAAGCCATCACAGTAGGCTTTGTCAATGCATGTTTTTATCAAGACTTCAGTGAAGGACACGCATGGTGCTTGTGAATGTAGACTTGGTTACGACATTTTAATTACACCGGTGGCACTTTACTCCTGCAATTAAGACATTAGCCCTCAGAAGACTGCTTTGAAAAAACACTGGCAGACATTTCGAGTGCAAAGCTAGATGGTAAGTCTTGATTAAAGTTAACTCAAAGAGTTCCCATAATTAGGAGTTTTGGGTCTGGAGGGGCAGGACTGGGTGGGAATGGCCACATGGCCATGGCAGTCAATGGGTGGGCAAATAACTAAACAACACTTACAAGCTTTGGTTCCCTCCTCAGATGCCTTTTTCCCCGATCTGGACTCTAATGCAATAGTTTCAGCATATAGGTGGGTGCCACCTAATAGCCCAAAGTAATAAAGGATCTAGGTGGCAACAGTGTCTGCCTCTCAGTGCTGGCACACTTAGGTGAGTGAGGGGAGGTGGCAGGCCCGTCTAGGGTCTGCCGCTGCCCACATCCTCTTCCTCTCTGTCCCATCCACCAAGTTATCTTTTTTTTATTTATTTTTTTACTTTTATTTATTTAGCTTGGCAGCACAGGAACAGGTGAGCTACATACAGGACAAGTATAATCAGAGCAATGCAGGTAATACAAACATATAAAGCAAATTCAAAACCAGTTTGTGCACATGTGGCAGACATCCAAGGTGGGTGTGGGGGCAGTGAGTGAACAATTCCGGAGGTTGTGCGGGAATAGCAGGGGGAGAGGACTGGAGATGTAGAGTCCGAGGCAGAATCAATGGGAGCCATGTATGAACGAAACCTTGACCAAACATCTCTGGGTCTTTAGTGGGTTGGCTGTTGTATAGCCCAGGATTCTTCGGTGTCCGATGCCCATGTGACCGCCCTGAGCCACTGTGCATGGGTGGGTGTGGTAGGCCGAAGCCAGCAGAGTAAAATAGAGCGTACAGCAAGTGGCATGCAAAGTCCAGCCAGGTTTTTGGAATCTCAGCGGAGCTCAGAAAAGTCATGGAAAAGACAACTCATTGGGGATAGGGTAATAGGGTGATCGAGGATAGCTGACATAGTAGCACATACTGCGCTCCAAAATTGAGTGAGACGGGGGCAGGACCAAATCATGTGGATATAGCCAGCGTTGTCGCAGCCACACCTGGGGCACCTTGGGGACAAGTCATTTGAAATGTGGTGTAGTCTGCTCGGGGTGTAGTGGTATCTGTGGTGCACCTTGAATTGGATCAATTTAAAGCGGGAGTTAAAGGATACCTGATGAATACATGCACACATTCGGGCCCATCGTTCATCTGTGATTTCGAGACCAAGGTCATCCCCCCAGGTATGTCTTAACTTGGTAAATGTAGGGGCCGATCTAGCCTGTACCAGGGTGTAGAGTCTGGAAACTTTGCCCCTCATGGGGGTGGGAGAGGTAAGCTCCGTAACTGCAGGTTCATCAGGTGGCAGCACTGGGAAACTGGGGTATTTGTGTTTAAGGATTTTCCGGAGGGGTGACTACTGAAGCCAAGCGGATGGTCTCCGCTTCAAGGACAGTGGAAGATCTGGCCACTCTATGAAGTTACCCTGTTCGAAGAAGTCCCATAGTTGTTCATATCCAGGCTCTGCCCACCGGCGAACGATGACGGGAGGTACATGTGGGACCTCCGGGAGGAAGTTCCAAAGTGGAAAGTTACCATGAAAGGGGTGGGCGATGCCTAGTAATTACCATGTTTTAGATAGGGCCAGAGAAGTAGAGGCCGCCGGGTCAAGTGAGTCTAATACCCTCGGCATGGGCGTGATAACCAGGGAGCAAATATCACGATCGCTGATCGATAGCTTTTCGAGTCTGACATGAGGTGGGGGGTCCAATGTTTTAAACAAGTGTGAAGTGTATTGGAGTTGGGACACCAGCCAGTACTTAAGGAAGTCAGGAGCACCGAAGCCGCCAACCTCCATCGGGATGGTCAAGGTCTTGAGTTTAAGCCGGACCATGTCTGAGTGCCAAAGAAAGGTATTAAGGGTACGAGTCAGCACCCGGAAGAACCAGCCGCTCGGCCACTGGGGGATATTGGCGAACCTGTACAGAAGCTGGGGTAATACTACCATTTTTAGTATCCCTATCCTGCCGGCAAGTGAGATCGGGAGCCTACTCCAGCGACTTTTGTCGTAAGGCTAGTGAGGTATTTTTGGTAGTTCTCTTCAAAAACCTGTTCGAATCGGCGAGACACTACTATGCCCAGGTAGGTAAAGCTTGACTGGGCCCATGTGAATCGCTGGGTATCAGGAGGGGGGCGTGTGCAGGCAGTGAGCGGCAAAAGGGTAGATTTAGAGCAATTTACTTTGAGGCCAGAAACTTGTCCAAAAAGGATATCTTCCAATATCGGAGCCAAATTGGTGTCGGGGGAACGGATGAAGAGAAGGGCATCATCAGCATACAGGGATACTATGTCCGCTAAAGGTTCCATCTCTATGGCAAAGACCAGAGGAGAGAAGGGACAGCCCTGCCTAGTGCCCCTAGTTATTTGGAAAAGGGGGGAGCATCGGTCCTCAGTACGAACCCTGGCCACTGGGTTGGAGTACAGCAGCCCGACCCAGGAAAGGAAGCGGGGCAGAATTTGCATTTTTTAAGAACCCGCCAGAGATTCTCCCACGAGACAGAATCGAAGGCTTTTTGCATATCGAGTGCCACTGCTACTGCATGCAGATTTGGGTTAATCCTGCTTATAATGTTGAAGAGACGCCTCAGGTTCAGAGAGGTGGAGCGTCCCGGAATAAATCCCGCTTGATCGGGGTGAATGATATGCGGCATGTAGGGGGCAAGGCGTAGGGCTAGTAATTTGGCGTACCCGTTGATAAGCGAGAGTGGACTATAAGAGCAGCATTGAGTGGGGGGTTTACCGGGCTTCAGCAAAACGGTTATTGTGGCTTCACAGAGCGAAGGGGGAAACAGACCTACCTCCACTGATTCCTCCCAGAGGGCCATTAGGCGAGGGAGTAGGAGTGATTTGAAGTGTTAATAGAATTCAACGGGAATGCCATCTGAGCCTGGGGATTTCCCTGATGAGAGTGAGTCTATGGCATCCAAGAATTCCCCGGTGGTGAATGGATTCTCGAGACATCCAATGGTCTCAGGGGAGAGGATCGAGAGGGGAAGCTTATCTAGGGAAGACTAGATCTCCCCTGTCGGGACATTGTCTGCATTGGCATATAGGGATTCGTAGAAAGAGAGGAATTCAGAGTTAATATCTTGCAGGGACGTGGCTAGGGTACCATCGGGTCTCTCCACTCCAGGGATGGGAGGGGCACCAAATTCTCGGTGGAGAAGCCTGGCCAGAAGATGGCCTGGGCGTTGACACTCGCCGTATTTCCTCGCAAGTCCCGGGCTGTCCAGGAACCTCAGTTCGCGGTCCGCAAGAAAACGGAATGTGTCAAGTTCCGTACCGATTGATGCCAGGAGTTCCGGAGTTTGGTGTAGCGAGCATTGAGCTTCCAGTGCGGACAGCATGGCTTTGCTTTCAGCAATATTTCTGTGAATTGTTTTAAGGATGCTGTTCTCCTTAGACAGGGCAATACCTCTTATATAAGCTTTGAAAGATTCCCAGAGGGTGGCCTGTGAGGACACTGTGTTGGTGTTAATTTCGAAGAACTCCTCAATGGCGGTCTCCAGCTCTGAGCTGAAGACGGGGTCGAGGAGAGAGTGAGGTTTCATTATCCAGTGTCTGCTGCGGTCACGATCCGGGCCCCAACAAAGGGTAATAGTCACCGGTGAATGAACAGAGAGGGTTCTGGGAAGGATCGATAGGTGAGATATGTTCCTTATAAGTATGTCACACACTAGCCATCTATCGATTCAGGAATATGAGTCATGCACCGAAGAGTAGAAGGAGTAGGAGCGGGAGTCGGGATAGAGAAGCCTCCATGCGTCCACCAGGGAAAGACTGGGGAGAGATGACAGTGTAGTGTAGGCTGCTTTGGAAAGTCGGCGAGGTCTGGAGCCGTATCTGTCAAGGTCTACGTCAAATATCGTATTAAAATCACCTCCCCAGAGGATTATTGTTAGCAGGAAGCTGTCAAGGAGAGACGTGAGATGTGAATAGAACTCCAGGTCGTCGATATTGGATCCATAGATGTTTAATAGGACCACCTCCTTATTCTGCAGACTACCATGGACTAACACATATCTGCCCAGGGGGTCGATCTGTGTAGATATGGGGTTACATTTAAGGCTCCTGTGAATTAGAGTCATAACTCCCCGGCTTTGGGTAGAATAATTAGTAAAGTACCTCTGAGGGCCCCACATTTTGGCAAATCTTTCACAATACTCGGTGTAGGCGTGCGTTTCTTGTAAAAACAGTATTTTGACCCAATGGCGTTTGGCCTGAAGCTGTAGTTGTTTCATCTTCTTATAGTTTCCCAGCCCCCGCACATTCCAACTCATGAATGTCAAGTTATCCTCAGTTGACAGTCCAGAGGTGGTCATTAGAAGTGACGGATTAACGGGGTGGTGCTCCCCATGATCGGTGCACCATTTGATCAGCCTTGCAATAATAACTGAACAATATTGCCCCATACTCTACCTCCCCTGTGGATACCAAGCCTTTTTTAACATAAAACCCAACAACGCCCACCCCCTCCGACGTCCCGCCCCCAAACAAACAGAGGAATGACAACCCCATGCCCAAACAACCAAATCCAAACCAATGGCATCAACGCCGGGGGGCCTGTGAGCTGGCCTGGCGGCGGTGCTCCGGACCGGAAGGCAATTTAAGGATAAGCATGGTGCCTAGTGATGACATCTTGTGCCACCCGGGTAGGACTCCACCTGGGTGGAAAGGGCATGATCGCAAAATATAGAAACAATTTTCTCACGTATGGGGGAAGTAGCCCCCTAATCAATCAACTAGACCAGGAAGGTGACTGAATTTAACAGCAACTAATAGAGTAAACTAGCAACAGTGGATGAGCGCTGCGGAGAGAAATTGAACCAGAGAGGCGTTCAGTGATAACTACGAGAGTCTCCCATGGGATTATGAGGCCAGCCCTAAGGACCAGAACATACATGTCATAGACCGAAAAACTCGAGTAGGCGGAAGACAGCCCCTTCTCACGCTCATCCACCGGGTAGACATTTCTGTACCAAGTCGGAGTCCCAAATCATGAACAATCAGCCAATAAACATAACATTGACAATGTGTGTTTCAAAAGGGGGTCAGCCGGGGAAATGTTCATCGATAAATCTGGAGGCCTCCTCAGGGATTGTGAAGAAGTAGACCTGGTTGGAATGTTCAATGCTCAATTTAGCGGGGTATAACATGGAGTATTTGACCTGCAGGTCTCGAAGCCTCCTCTTTACTGCCAGGAAGGTTTTGCGTTCACGTTGGACTGCCACCGAGAAATCAGGATATAGATGGATCCTGGCAGCGCCCAGAATGAGTTCACCCTTGGCTCTAGCCGGCCTGAGCAGGGCGTCACGGTCACGGAAGTTTAGAACTCTACCTATAATGGGTCGTAGTGGTGCACCCGGTCTGGGCTTTGCAGTGAGGGCACGGTGGGCTCTCTCGATCGCGAACTATGGGGAGAGTTTTGGAGTCTAACAATTTTAGTAGAGTGCACTCTAAGTAATCCTCCATGGGTACCTTTATGCCATCTTCGGGTACTCCGATAATAAGGAGGTTGTTACGTCTCCAGCGTGATTCGAGGTCCTCGTTCTTTTTCTCAACCTCGGCGACACGGCCAGAAAGTGTGGAGACCTCCGCCCTTAGAGAGCTCAAGTTATCCTTGGTGGTACTCACTCGTGTCTCGATCTCGGCAACCCGGCCGTCGGTCCTCTCCATATGAGCCTTGATAGAGGATATAGTGCCATTCATGTCGTCAAGCTCTCTGTGGAGCGTGGTGAACACCTCCCGGATGTATTCCATCATTTTTTGAGCGTCTGCCGGGTCCGAGGTCGAGGGGTTAGATGGTTCCTACCCGGACACCTCCCCCACCGGCCCCAACGGGGTTTTTGTGAAAATGTTAATTGAGCATTGCTTCTTTCCAGCTCCCTTGGTCATGGCACCAGGCGGAGGGTGGGCCCGAAGGCCTGGGCGGGCGGCAGGAGTGTCGAGGCAGGTCGGGAGGCAGAGGGCAGGACACAGAGGATGGTCGGACAGGCTATTCAGAGCATTCGGGCGCCCAGAGGACGACAGGGTTGAAGTGGAAAGTAGTGCTGTAATAGGATGTGGAGTCTCTGGTCACCACTGCCCGCCAGTTCGCAGGTCCGGGGGGATTCTCCCTGGCCGGCAGTGGTATGAGGGCACTGAGTGGTCAGTGAGTGGATCCCCTGGTGTCGACCGCCCCGAAGATCACGGGTGAAGGCCAAGAACCGGAGATCAGTGTGCCGTGACAGGGGTGGAAGTAGGAGCAGCTATGGGCACTGATGTGGTTGAGCAAACTGGGGAGTCCACTTCCTGTGTCGGAGGAGAGGTCCGCCAAGGCTCCCAGCAAGGCAGTGGTGGACCACAGAGGGGTTAGCAGGACGCCCACGGCCAGGCAGCGAGGAGACAGTCACTGCAGGGGTCTTCGATCCCAGTATATCCAAGTAAAGCAGAGGGTCCAGTCACTGCGCGCCGCGGTAGGGGGGACCAGCCTGGTGCACCACTAACCATGGTCTGTGTGGTGTCCCAACTGATATATGTGGCGCAATGAGCGGGAGGTGTATCACCACGGCGAATACCCCATGCAGGCACTACGGTGGAGAGCAGTAGGATCCACACCAAGAGAAGAGGTCCCAATCCAAGGGCCAGCAGCGGGCAGCGTGTGCCAACACCTAAGTGGTGCACGGGTTAATAGATGACGGCGCCCGAGGAGTCTGTGTCCCCCCCGACAGGGCCCACCAGGTCGCGTTAGGAGCGGGGGCCCTGTGCGTCTGGCAGGGTAGCAGGGCAGCGGAGCGTGACGACAGCCACAGTGGGTCCCGGCACAGAAGGTCCAGGTTCCGGTCGTGAGTCCAGGGAGGGAGGCGACGCGTGCCAGCACCGGCAGCACTACAGTGCGGATGGGCAGAGTGTCTGGTGGGACCCGAAGGGACTCACCGCAGTAGCCAGGAGCGGGAGCGTCCCGCAATCCGGTCCCAGAACAGGAAGCCTCCTCTCCGGATCCACAAGAGGCACTGATAGGCAGCACGCCGCCCTGGGAGAGGCGGCGGAGCAACAGCTCTACATTTGGGGTTGCAGCCCGGGGTCCAGTCAGGGGGCTGGTGTCTGCGCACAGGCCGCAACGGTTCCTCGAGGAGTGGGGAGAAGGTGACGCCGCACCGCACAGTGCCCCTCCCCCCAGTAGGCCCCGGATCCTCAGAGTCAAGCCAAATGACTCTGGAGCAGAGGAGCGGGGCAGAACGGCGCCAGCTCCCGGCCCAATTTCAAAGCACTGGATCTCTGCGATAGGGTTGATTCAGGACGCGGGGTTCGAGCAGCACACGCCCGGGTCCTGCAGCAATTTAATAGGGTGGCTGGCCCAGGTTTTAATAGGGCACCAAAGGAGGATTCAAACAGGAAGGCGCCCCACGAAGCGGAGTTCACAATCAGGCGGCCATCTTCTATGAGAGCTACAGCGCCCCCCTCCCCAACCAAGTTATCTGAGTTGTGATGTGATAGAGATGCACAGAGGGATACAGAGAAAAAAAAGATTTCAGTACAGGGAGACAGGATTCAGAATGAGAAGGCAAAAGAGTGGGGACATAATTGAAGAATGCATGAGGAAATAAAGTGGACTGAACTGGAAAACAAAAGGGATTTATACTGAATGGTAAGTGTTATTACTTGGCTAGACTAGCTAATTTGGTTGCATCCTGCCTGAAGCTATTTTCTGACATGGCATTGCATTTTTACTGGCATCAAGGGTAAATTAAAGCCAGTATGATGAGCGTTCCTATATCGCTATACTGGCATATATGGGTGCAGCCAGTCGTGACATGTTTTCTTATTGTGGCATGGCATTTTTACTGACAACGTCAGCAGGACTATGTTCTTATGTATGGATACTGGCATATAAGGGCAAACCACATCAAGGATAGTGGCCCATCACAGCCTCTGAGCGACTAGATCTCATTGCAGTACACTTGCTGTGGAAGCAGACACATGCATGTATGTACGCATGTACAAATGCGTAGACTGTGGCTAGTGTCTGCACTTTGCACAACCACATACACACTCTAATTTCACTTTCTTCTATCATTGGGCTTTGGTAGCTCTGCACTAGTGGTGGAGTTATGAGCTATTAATCCGCGGATTTATGTGCCTCTATTGCTCTTCTTAGGTACTCCTCCACTTATCGATGCTCCATGGAATGTGTCCCTGTTGAGTCTAGCATGATCTCTAGATTAAAAACTGTTACATAGTACCCACTGAACCCTTGCTTTTCAGCTCTTTTGTCTCATCACAAGTATAATCATCCAACCGATTCTTGAGGCCCTGCTTCGCTGTAGCTGTTCCAGGAGACACCTGGTCCTTTGCAAAAGAATAGTGCGAAAACCGTACAGAAACATCTGACCTCTTGAAGACTGGTGTGCACCTTACCTCCTCCCACTTTCCGGCAGGAGATTTATTTATTGATTACGGTAGCGCCACCCACGCTGCAGCATCGCGCTCTCCCTCTGTAAGGCGGCAGAGGTCCCTTAGCATCTACTCTCTTCTTGGGGCACATTTCTTCTGACCGGCGGCGGATGCCGCCTCTTCTGCATTTTACTTTTGCAGCGGATGCTGCTTCATGCGTGTTCTGGTTTGGAGCTGCTATCGCGGAGCTGGGCACTTTCTCCCTCGGCGGGAGCAGGCAAAACACTTGATGGCCGATGCCGCAGTGCTGCAGGCTGACCCGCACTCCGGCTGCACAAGCACCCTCTTCACACACGGCTGCGGCCAGGGAGGGTCTGCCGGTGGGTCACTGGGCATCCACTCTCTCCTTTTCTTGTGGCAGTGGGTGCTGCTTCCTTTTCTTTCTCCTGCGGGCAACAGATTGTGCTGCAGGGGTCCGTCTTCCTCGTCGCCATTGGTGGGGGGCGACAGTGGACACACGGCCAGCATCACAAGTGCTGGGGGTGCCAGCATCTTGGTAGATTGCCGGGATCACCCAGACTTTCTGTTGTTGCAGGACAGGATCCCAATGGCCCATGGGGACATGGGCCTGGGCGCACTGTGGATGCCGGGAGCATCCTGGATGGAGGGTGGCCTGGGTGGACCCAGGGCACCATGCTGAACTGGGGGGCCCCTATGGGACTCCCGAGAATGGGAACTTACCACCGTTGCTGGCACCCGTAATATCCCGGTAACACACGGATTTCAGGCACCGGTAATGGTAAGGTGAGTTTGCTGGTAGCCGGCCGGTGGCTCAGGCGGGTTACCGGCCAACTCATAATGAGGCCCAATGTCTTTTGGACTGACATACTCCTGCCCGTATTGGAAGTGAAAGAGCTTGAGGGACTGGTTAATCTTCTTTATGGCCAAAGCTGTCTGAACTGGTCAGGGTGCGGAGTAACAGCTCTCCTCTAGCCCTACACCAGCTTAGGTTTCCTAGGAGTCAGCCGTTAGTAAAACTCTATGTATGGAGCCACTGGTGATGATGGTTGACCAGCTGGGATTCTTCATGAAGCAGTGTGTGCAAGATGCCCATATTTATCTAATGGTGTCAACCGAGGAGAGCATCCGGCAGCTCAAACAACCCTCCCAGAACATTAGAGACTGGAAGAGGACAAACGCAGCCCTTCCAAGACTCAGTTCTTGTTCTATCCCTTAGCTCTGCCTGGGAGAGTTCACTTTACATATTGTTTCTGCGCCAATATATTCTACAGTTAAGTCCTGGGCTTCTTTGTGTTCCCAGACTGTCCCTTGCAAAGCATGTTGTATTCACTATCTAATCTGATGAACAAAATCTACAGCTACTGAAATGTATGTCACCTCTTTGCCTAAAGATGGTTTTAGGACAGTAGTTCAGGGACTGGTGTGATTAAGAGTGGACTGTATGAATTATCTTCTGTATTTCCACGCAAAGTCAAATCTGGCACCCCTAAGGCGGTCTAACATACTGAAGCCCTGCTTGTATATGCATTAAGGATGTTAGGTCAAATTTCTCCTGGTCACTGCGTCACAATGGGGGGCAAGCAACATGATAAATAAAGCTCTATATTGTTTTAAAAACTTTACAACTGTTCAGCCCAGTGTTTCTGTCTATTTGGATTAATTCATATTATATGTAATCAGGTCATCTAGAAGAAAAACGTTGATTCTCTATTAAAAACAAACATTAAAAAGTGGATCCTTTCCTTTTCTAAGGGGGCTTGTGCAGTGTGGAACGCATCTGAACCTGTGCTGTGCACTGTTACCGTGCACTCTGAATTCTCGTCCACCATGTTTTAAAAGACTTTTTGAGGAGTGCTCCTGCAGCTTGAATTGCAATTGGATGTTTTGGATTTATTAAGAAATTACTGTATTTGTGATTATTTAGTACGTGTATGTTGCAGTTCTCTATTTCTCTGGAAATTGCCCTCTGGTTCCTTTTGGGCGGGAAAAGTGTTCACAATACTAAATAACAATAATAAAGACAATTCCCTTGCATAAGATTGCTCAGGCCTGCTGTGGCCAGCACACAGCCATACTGCCCAGGCACCCTCTTGCAACCAACTCGTTAAAATGCCATTATCGGTCACAGGTTGATACATCTGTAGGGTTGGTCACAATATGCACAACCAGAAATACACTTCACACACGCATGCTCAAGCCCTCTAACGATATTCATTTTCTCTGAGACAAGTGATGACATTCAACCAATGGCGTTCCTGGGCTGCTGAGTTACTGGGGTGCCTTCTGGCTGCTCTGTGGTAATTGCATCGGCAGAGCCCCAAACCAACACATGGCAGAGGACACCTGGGAGACAGTCGCACAGCTGTCTATTGAGTCTATGTGATGCTGGAAGCTCAAACAGGATGCATGTCTTTAAAGCACCGCATCCACGTGCTTCTCTCTGTCTTCCTCTGGCACGTGCACTGCTGTGCTATAGCCGCCATCCTGCGCCCCCTGTGTCATACTGGGCCCCCTATGTGTCGTCCTCTTTGGGTGTGTGATTCAAATTCATGTGGCTCTCTGGGCATTGCATTTTCCAGGGAAAACAATATCTCTTCTGTTGCTGATAAATCGTTCAGGTGTGTGGCGCATGGTATGAGGTGCATAGGTGGTGGTAGTGATCTAATACAGGGACACTCACCTGTGCCAGGTGCGGGCACAGGTGGTTGATGCAGCACTGGAGACAGATCCACGTTTACAAAGGATTTTGGATTGATTTGGGGCACTCAAAATGAAACAATACATTCCTTTAAAACTTCAAAAGATGGGGAGTGTCCATGGAGTAAGACATATATATTAACGGGATCTTGGTCGCAAGTTTAATCCAGTGTACAATGATCTGTCTGACTTCACTGGCATGGAAGGAGCCAGCTGGCTTAAATGTTACTGTGTTGATATGCCGTGCTTCAGCACCCCCTTCCATGCGCTATCATAATAATGGGAAAGAAAAGCACACGTACAGTTCCGTTTCCGTAGTGTAGTGGTTATCACGTTCGCCTCACACGCGAAAGGTCCCCGGTTCGAAACCGGGCGGAAACACTTTTAGCGAAAGCCTCTTTAATCCTCACTTTTCATCTTCCATAGTGAAGTCCATATGCACAACGTGATATGAACGAACACTATTTTAAAAACTATTTAGTAGCAAAATTAATACAGATTACATTTTTTATAGTGATAGTATGTAAAGAACACGGAACAAAATAAAGTCAGACGAAACTAAGACCGTCTTTCGTTCATGATGTATTCGAATTGTAAATACTAGGAGCGGGAATGAATGAAATAAAGGGAAATAAAATTGAGATTCCGAAAAGCGTCTCATTTCAGTGAAAAATGTGAGGTTCCACCGAGATTTGAACTCGGATCGCTGGATTCAAAGTCCAGAGTGCTAACCATTACACCATGGAACCATACACTTAGTGTCACGGTACCCCTAATTTTTAGCTAAGCACAGGTGCCCTGAAATCTGCAGTACTACGAGATTTATGATAGCCTAATGCACCCTTTCCCGATATCAGTAATTCTTAATCATTGGGACTTTGTATTATACTTATGTCTTTGTAAAGAGCTTGTCACGGAGAATGAGTACCTCAGGGAGCACTGAGCAGAGGTTGAAACCCCTTAACATATGCACCTTACCATCTCACCTGCATGGGATTTCATGACTCTTTCTTGCCTTTGGACCACTCATAGAATACAGGCCTGGAAAATTATGTTAATTCCCCATTGCCGTCATGATGCCATTCTGGAAAATGACTTGAAATGGCTGTTGCATTGGGCTCTGTTCAGAAAAGACTCTTGGGTTTTCTCCTCAATTACCATATCTCCAAGTGAGATTAGGCAATTTAGTATCTAGCACAGTCTCTGAACATTTCGAATTTTACAGCTTGTGAAAGATTGATATGATTGTATGAGTGTGGATTATACACAACAGTATGATGTGTTGGCCTTACTACAATGAAATAGGAATAATGTAAGGAATAGTTGAAAAGACTCTTGCTGGGGTGGACTGGGTTGTTGGCTCTTCTGCCGAGTACACCAGGCTGCCCCAGTGCCCACCCATTGGTCTAGCACAAAGGCAATCTCACTAGAACCCATTGCTTGGTTCAAAACGGAGTGAAGATCCCAGGCACGTACCCCATATGTTTCAGTAAAGAGCCAGCCTCCCTTTGAACCATGCCTGCTGAGCCTCCTTAAAGCCCCACATCTTGTTCCAGTAGAGATTCAGCATTCTTGGGACACCCCCACCCCCTTGCCCAGCTGCCAAGTTTTCAGTCTATGTATGTGTGACATTTACATATTTGGAATGTACTTAACTGTTGGGGGGCCGCAGGTGGACACACTGCCGGCCTCTCACGTGCTGGGGGAGCCAGCACCTTGGTAGTTTGCCAGGATCACCCGAACTTACTATTGTTGCAGGCCGGGACCATGATGGCCCATGGGGACATGGGCTTGAGGTGCCGGGGGCACTGTGGATGCCGGGAGCATCCTGGGTGGAGGGTGGCCTGGGCGGACCCAGGGCACCATGCTGATGCAGGAGGCCCAGACCAGCGAGACCTGCCGGACCGTGATCACATGGTGTGGGCCTGCAGGCCAGGGCTGGGGACTGGCAGCTGAAAATATTTAACTGTTTCCAAAATCCAGGTCTCACTCCTGCAACCTTCCTGAACCTCCCGCTCAGGACGAATTGTGTATCTCTGGTTTTGGGCTGTGGGGAGTGACATTATCTAATTCTTTTCACCAGCCGGGGCTGGAAACTGCAAACGGGGGCTGCTCTTTTTCCAGCCCTATGTGTCCACCTGCCGTGTTAGGCTAAACAAGGGGCTAATTGCTCATGGTCATTTCCTCTGTAAAGAGGATGTTTCTCTGCTCGATCGTTGGTGTGACATCCATCGCTGACAAGACATAAACAAAATGGCCCCCGGGTCTCTGAAGTCACCTGGAAGGTGTGAAGAAGACCTTGCCCTTCCAATCGTGAGTCCCTCTCCCTCGGGACAGCCACCCCTTCCTGTCCTGCTGCCTTTCTCCACCTGGGTTACCTTTGCTTTGTGACCCTTGTGTTTGCCGCCCTGTGAATTGGAGTTGGAGGGGCCTTGGCCCTCCACCATGTTATTGCCTGGTGCCCTCATGCCCCCCTTTCAGGGTGGGTGTGCCATCTCTCTAACATATGACGTCGGGTGCTGCTATGCCCTCATCCCGAGCTTTAACCTGCTGTTGGCCTGGCATTTATCCTCGCCTGAAGCCCATAACAAATTAAGCCCAGGCATAATTATTTACAAAATATTAATATTCAACATGCAAGTCCACACAGACGATCAGTAGCGTACGTGCTTCAACACTTCTGTCCTCCAGCACCCAGCTCATTCTAATGCCATCAGCTCTCTTTTCAACATTGTACTACTTTTGACTGGCCGCAACGGCCAGAAGGGGTTGTCGCCCCTTCGCTGCCCCCATCCTCCTCCTCTTTGCTTCTTCTTTTTTTCTTTTAATAAAACCATGCTCTCTCAATCCGTCGTTAAAATTCAATAATATGTCTGAGCCCACCTGAGATAGGTCAACCCCATCTTTATCGTAGTATCCTGGTACACCCCAATTTATTAGGCCATCCCTAAACATTGAGAAACATGCTCCCCTGCAAAACTTTGTCATGTCCATATTCCATTTTTTCTGGCACTTCTCCACAGCCATGTGTGAATTTGCACCCCTCCATATTTATCTGGGCACGATTCTGGCCATATGAGTCCACAAGCGCCCCCTTCCTCGCTCAATGCCCAGAACGTGGCGCACATTTCCTTAAGCAGCTGCCTTCTTCCCAGCTGTGCCACATCGTTCCCCCCCAGATGGGTTATTATTGTCTCTGGGGGTCACTCTTCACCCAGTAGCGGCTCTCTGACCTCCACCCGGCAATCCATGTGGGACCTTGTCCCAGGAAGCTCTTCTTATTATGCCTCTGAAGATGTTAACACCTCCCATCAGCGTACTGGAACTCTCTACCGGGAGGTCCCCTGCGAAAGAGTGTTTCACCGGCAGCCCTGATATGACAAAGCCACTGTCACATTAGGGTGTCGATCACCAGAGTCATTTTGAAGCATGCAGACATGGATAGTGGGTGCAGTTAGAGTACCACGAGATCAGGCTTAGGTCAAGAGAGGGGTTTTACTGTTTTGGATTCTGTCAGGCCTCCCTACGCATCCTTCCCTCTCCCCACTCTCTGCAGACACAGGCACTCTATATATGACATTGGAAGACAAGGTACACATGTCATAGCAGCCTGGATTGGACACTGACTACATTCTTGTTTTGGGCCAATCTGCTGTAGAATGTTGCCTTTATAAAGGCAGGAAATGTGGTCCTCAGTTGATTCATCTTTGGATTCTCAGAAGAAGGAGAGGAAGGATTCATTGGAAATGTGTTGGGAATGGTTAGTTTATACCAAAGTTCTCTGCCATAGAGCTGAAGACAGAAGGCTTCAGGGCAGAGGCAAGCTCTACTATCTAACCCACCCAAGGGCACATTTGGGGTGACCAGCTTGCGCAATCTAGCCAATCATTTTTGAAAAGTCTGCACTGTACCATTTGAGCACTTCGAGCGGACTCAACCTGTCTCAGCGCCCATGATCTCGTGGGACCACCAATTGAAACGGCTTGACACTGACTCGATCCAGAAAGAGCTCCAATAAGCCTGACTCGATGCTGCTGAGGCCCAATCACAATAGACATGCGCATTTGAAGAATCTTTGTCCCCCTTGTCTGCCTCGGCACCTCAGTAACTTTTAAGCCACCTTTCTTAGCCATTTAAAAGACATATCCTTGAACATTGAAATGTGCTGCTAAAATCATTGGCCAGCACCCCTGTCTTCACACTGAATGCCCCTTTATTCCCATAGTGTGTATTCTCTCCGTTTCCTTTAGAGAGGTGGGTCTTTATTGTTTTTAATTTGTTGTATGCACTGTACGTATTTCCTAAAGTTCCTGTTTTTGTAGAACCTTGGTTGGGCATTTATTCATGTTGGTACCACCATACTATTGGTGTTTGTGTGCAAATGTAACAGCTCAAACGCCTCAGAAAGAATTTAGACTGCCCTTTGCCACAGTTACCAAAAGAGGCATAGGGGGTATACCTGTCGGGTGTGTCGGCTTCCCCTTTATGACTGCGCTCATTGCTGGTTTAGTAGCAGTCTGGGGCTGAGTAGGTGTTTTGGACACTACTCACCCCTGTGCTCCTACAGAGCAATAGTCATTTCGTCACCCCGAATGTAAAATTTTCTGTTATGCCCCAGCAAGGTTTGTGCCATACAAAACACAATACATACATGCAATAAAACATGCCTGTGCTATGCTATAAGATCCTTGTGCACTGCCACAGTGAGGCGTTATGTATTGCCGTATGCTGAAATGAATGTACTACTGCTTGCAGACGGCGGCGAATCAAGTGCACAGTTTTACTTTGACTATGTACATGTTAAGAGCGTTGAAACAAAGTTTAAAAAAAACACATCAACGAATAGGTTATGATAATTTACAGCTATTTTTAAAGAAAACATTTAATGAATTCTATTTTTCCCTTTTAAAGAACTCCTTCGAGGCACTTCAGAGAAGTCACGTGGAATGTTTGCCTGCCCAATCCTGCCTGCTGCTGCTGCTTCCCATGATCACTTTGTTCTATGCTATCTATATTTGTCAGTCACCATCTCTCCAGGGGTTTTGTTTACTGTGAACCCCATTCGCGGTATTGCTGAGGCAGCTCCGGCTGTTTGTTGTCTAGACAGGGCCCCAGTCTGGTAATGTGAACTAGTCACAAGAAGGATAGTCTTGAAACGTGAGCGACGGAATATGTTCAATGTAGTGAGATGCGACATAAAATTATAGTCCTCTTTACCAGAAACCCAAAGAGGATGTAACAGTATATCCTTTAAATGTTGGCGTTCATGCGTACCCCAAAAAATATATGCACCTGGAGATGCCGGGGATTGAACCCGGGGCCTCATACATGCAAAGCATGCGCTCTACCACTGAGCTACATCCCCTCACCTAAAACACACCATCGTAATATCTGTGCCGTCCGACCCTCGGCCCAGTAATTCTGCAAATGAAATCTAGTTTGTAGAAAAGGTTCGGCAGTGAAATCGAAAGTGATAATCGATGCAGGACCGAGATTGTTTCTGCTATAGGGACTGCTGGTGGCTGTGCTACATCCCTTTACGATAACGTTCCACTAATGTTAGAGTCGGCACGGAGTTTTTTGTATGTGGGAACTGTTTTCATTCTCTATCTCTGTTCTACTTTGGGATGTTTCCTCTTTCGCCTCGCCACAGAAATCAGAAGGAATGTGTCAGGCTTTCGTTTGCCACCACATTCTCATCACCTGGTATAGAGCGAACTTCCCACAATCTTTCTTCTGTTTTATCTCTGTCCGCAGAATATCGATTTTCAGGGATTACAGCTGGCTTCACTAGCAGGAATATGTGTCACTGGTGTTGTGCCACAGAGGGCCGATCCAATAGCAAAGCACCACCACGTGACTGCTTGGCACCATGTGCTGCTGCTTTTAAACAAGCACTGGCAATGCCAACAGTTTGGACTTTTATCTAGGCCTGGGAAAGGCACTTGCCAGGCACCACCCTAGTGGTATTAACTGGCCACTGATGGTACCAGCAGCAAAATGGTGTGTGTACCTGGGTATCTAATAATAGTGCCGGCAAACGTCTAATACTTAAATCTTAAAACACAAGCCATCACAGTAGGCTTTGTCAATGCATGTTTTTATCAAGACTTCAGTGAAGGACACGCATGGTGCTTGTGAATGTAGACTTGGTTACGACATTTTAATTACACCGGTGGCACTTTACTCCTGCAATTAAGACATTAGCCCTCAGAAGACTGCTTTGAAAAAACACTGGCAGACATTTCGAGTGCAAAGCTAGATGGTAAGTCTTGATTAAAGTTAACTCAAAGAGTTCCCATAATTAGGAGTTTTGGGTCTGGAGGGGCAGGACTGGGTGGGAATGGCCACATGGCCATGGCAGTCAATGGGTGGGCAAATAACTAAACAACACTTACAAGCTTTGGTTCCCTCCTCAGATGCCTTTTTCCCTGATCTGGACTCTAATGCAATAGTTTCAGCATATAGGTGGGTGCCACCTAATAGCCCAAAGTAATAAAGGATCTAGGTGGCAACAGTGTCTGCCTCTCAGTGCTGGCACACTTAGGTGAGTGAGGGGAGGTGGCAGGCCCGTCTAGGGTCTGCCGCTGCCCACATCCTCTTCCTCTCTGTCCCATCCACCAAGTTATCTTTTTTTTATTTATTTTTTTACTTTTATTTATTTAGCTTGGCAGCACAGGAACAGGTGAGCTACATACAGGACAAGTATAATCAGAGCAATGCAGGTAATACAAACATATAAAGCAAATTCAAAACCAGTTTGTGCACATGTGGCAGACATCCAAGGTGGGTGTGGGGGCAGTGAGTGAACAATTCCGGAGGTTGTGCGGGAATAGCAGGGGGAGAGGACTGGAGATGTAGAGTCCGAGGCAGAATCAATGGGAGCCATGTATGAACGAAACCTTGACCAAACATCTCTGGGTCTTTAGTGGGTTGGCTGTTGTATAGCCCAGGATTCTTCGGTGTCCGATGTCCATGTGACCGCCCTGAGCCACTGTGCATGGGTGGGTGTGGTAGGCCGAAGCCAGCAGAGTAAAATAGAGCGTACAGCAAGTGGCATGCAAAGTCCAGCCAGGTTTTTGGAATCTCAGCGGAGCTCAGAAAAGTCATGGAAAAGACAACTCATTGGGGATAGGGTAATAGGGTGATCGAGGATAGCTGACATAGTAGCACATACTGCGCTCCAAAATTGAGTGAGACGGGGGCAGGACCAAATCATGTGGATATAGCCAGCGTTGTCGCAGCCACACCTGGGGCACCTTGGGGACAAGTCATTTGAAATGTGGTGTAGTCTGCTCGGGGTGTAGTGGTATCTGTGGTGCACCTTGAATTGGATCAATTTAAAGCGGGAGTTAAAGGATACCTGATGAATACATGCACACATTCGGGCCCATCGTTCATCTGTGATTTCGAGACCAAGGTCATCCCCCCAGGTATGTCTTAACTTGGTAAATGTAGGGGCCGATCTAGCCTGTACCAGGGTGTAGAGTCTGGAAACTTTGCCCCTCATGGGGGTGGGAGAGGTAAGCTCCGTAACTGCAGGTTCATCAGGTGGCAGCACTGGGAAACTGGGGTATTTGTGTTTAAGGATTTTCCGGAGGGGTGACTACTGAAGCCAAGCGGATGGTCTCCGCTTCAAGGACAGTGGAAGATCTGGCCACTCTATGAAGTTACCCTGTTCGAAGAAGTCCCATAGTTGTTCATATCCAGGCTCTGCCCACCGGCGAACGATGACGGGAGGTACATGTGGGACCTCCGGGAGGAAGTTCCAAAGTGGAAAGTTACCATGAAAGGGGTGGGCGATGCCTAGTAATTACCATGTTTTAGATAGGGCCAGAGAAGTAGAGGCCGCCGGGTCAAGTGAGTCTAATACCCTCGGCATGGGCGTGATAACCAGGGAGCAAATATCACGATCGCTGATCGATAGCTTTTCGAGTCTGACATGAGGTGGGGGGTCCAATGTTTTAAACAAGTGTGAAGTGTATTGGAGTTGGGACACCAGCCAGTACTTAAGGAAGTCAGGAGCACCGAAGCCGCCAACCTCCATCGGGATGGTCAAGGTCTTGAGTTTAAGCCGGACCATGTCTGAGTGCCAAAGAAAGGTATTAAGGGTACGAGTCAGCACCCGGAAGAACCAGCCGCTCGGCCACTGGGGGATATTGGCGAACCTGTACAGAAGCTGGGGTAATACTACCATTTTTAGTATCCCTATCCTGCCGGCAAGTGAGATCGGGAGCCTACTCCAGCGACTTTTGTCGTAAGGCTAGTGAGGTATTTTTGGTAGTTCTCTTCAAAAACCTGTTCGAATCGGCGAGACACTACTATGCCCAGGTAGGTAAAGCTTGACTGGGCCCATGTGAATCGCTGGGTATCAGGAGGGGGGCGTGTGCAGGCAGTGAGCGGCAAAAGGGTAGATTTAGAGCAATTTACTTTGAGGCCAGAAACTTGTCCAAAAAGGATATCTTCCAATATCGGAGCCAAATTGGTGTCGGGGGAACGGATGAAGAGAAGGGCATCATCAGCATACAGGGATACTATGTCCGCTAAAGGTTCCATCTCTATGGCAAAGACCAGAGGAGAGAAGGGACAGCCCTGCCTAGTGCCCCTAGTTATTTGGAAAAGGGGGGAGCATCGGTCCTCAGTACGAACCCTGGCCACTGGGTTGGAGTACAGCAGCCCGACCCAGGAAAGGAAGCGGGGCAGAATTTGCATTTTTTAAGAACCCGCCAGAGATTCTCCCACGAGACAGAATCGAAGGCTTTTTGCATATCGAGTGCCACTGCTACTGCATGCAGATTTGGGTTAATCCTGCTTATAATGTTGAAGAGACGCCTCAGGTTCAGAGAGGTGGAGCGTCCCGGAATAAATCCCGCTTGATCGGGGTGAATGATATGCGGCATGTAGGGGGCAAGGCGTAGGGCTAGTAATTTGGCGTACCCGTTGATAAGCGAGAGTGGACTATAAGAGCAGCATTGAGTGGGGGGTTTACCGGGCTTCAGCAAAACGGTTATTGTGGCTTCACAGAGCGAAGGGGGAAACAGACCTACCTCCACTGATTCCTCCCAGAGGGCCATTAGGCGAGGGAGTAGGAGTGATTTGAAGTGTTAATAGAATTCAACGGGAATGCCATCTGAGCCTGGGGATTTCCCTGATGAGAGTGAGTCTATGGCATCCAAGAATTCCCCGGTGGTGAATGGATTCTCGAGACATCCAATGGTCTCAGGGGAGAGGATCGAGAGGGGAAGCTTATCTAGGGAAGACTAGATCTCCCCTGTCGGGACATTGTCTGCATTGGCATATAGGGATTCGTAGAAAGAGAGGAATTCAGAGTTAATATCTTGCAGGGACGTGGCTAGGGTACCATCGGGTCTCTCCACTCCAGGGATGGGAGGGGCACCAAATTCTCGGTGGAGAAGCCTGGCCAGAAGATGGCCTGGGCGTTGACACTCGCCGTATTTCCTCGCAAGTCCCGGGCTGTCCAGGAACCTCAGTTCGCGGTCCGCAAGAAAACGGAATGTGTCAAGTTCCGTACCGATTGATGCCAGGAGTTCCGGAGTTTGGTGTAGCGAGCATTGAGCTTCCAGTGCGGACAGCATGGCTTTGCTTTCAGCAATATTTCTGTGAATTGTTTTAAGGATGCTGTTCTCCTTAGACAGGGCAATACCTCTTATATAAGCTTTGAAAGATTCCCAGAGGGTGGCCTGTGAGGACACTGTGTTGGTGTTAATTTCGAAGAACTCCTCAATGGCGGTCTCCAGCTCTGAGCTGAAGACGGGGTCGAGGAGAGAGTGAGGTTTCATTATCCAGTGTCTGCTGCGGTCACGATCCGGGCCCCAACAAAGGGTAATAGTCACCGGTGAATGAACAGAGAGGGTTCTGGGAAGGATCGATAGGTGAGATATGTTCCTTATAAGTATGTCACACACTAGCCATCTATCGATTCAGGAATATGAGTCATGCACCGAAGAGTAGAAGGAGTAGGAGCGGGAGTCGGGATAGAGAAGCCTCCATGCGTCCACCAGGGAAAGACTGGGGAGAGATGACAGTGTAGTGTAGGCTGCTTTGGAAAGTCGGCGAGGTCTGGAGCCGTATCTGTCAAGGTCTACGTCAAATATCGTATTAAAATCACCTCCCCAGAGGATTATTGTTAGCAGGAAGCTGTCAAGGAGAGACGTGAGATGTGAATAGAACTCCAGGTCGTCGATATTGGATCCATAGATGTTTAATAGGACCACCTCCTTATTCTGCAGACTACCATGGACTAACACATATCTGCCCAGGGGGTCGATCTGTGTAGATATGGGGTTACATTTAAGGCTCCTGTGAATTAGAGTCATAACTCCCCGGCTTTGGGTAGAATAATTAGTAAAGTACCTCTGAGGGCCCCACATTTTGGCAAATCTTTCACAATACTCGGTGTAGGCGTGCGTTTCTTGTAAAAACAGTATTTTGACCCAATGGCGTTTGGCCTGAAGCTGTAGTTGTTTCATCTTCTTATAGTTTCCCAGCCCCCGCACATTCCAACTCATGAATGTCAAGTTATCCTCAGTTGACAGTCCAGAGGTGGTCATTAGAAGTGACGGATTAACGGGGTGGTGCTCCCCATGATCGGTGCACCATTTGATCAGCCTTGCAATAATAACTGAACAATATTGCCCCATACTCTACCTCCCCTGTGGATACCAAGCCTTTTTTAACATAAAACCCAACAACGCCCACCCCCTCCGACGTCCCGCCCCCAAACAAACAGAGGAATGACAACCCCATGCCCAAACAACCAAATCCAAACCAATGGCATCAACGCCGGGGGGCCTGTGAGCTGGCCTGGCGGCGGTGCTCCGGACCGGAAGGCAATTTAAGGATAAGCATGGTGCCTAGTGATGACATCTTGTGCCACCCGGGTAGGACTCCACCTGGGTGGAAAGGGCATGATCGCAAAATATAGAAACAATTTTCTCACGTATGGGGGAAGTAGCCCCCTAATCAATCAACTAGACCAGGAAGGTGACTGAATTTAACAGCAACTAATAGAGTAAACTAGCAACAGTGGATGAGCGCTGCGGAGAGAAATTGAACCAGAGAGGCGTTCAGTGATAACTACGAGAGTCTCCCATGGGATTATGAGGCCAGCCCTAAGGACCAGAACATACATGTCATAGACCGAAAAACTCGAGTAGGCGGAAGACAGCCCCTTCTCACGCTCATCCACCGGGTAGACATTTCTGTACCAAGTCGGAGTCCCAAATCATGAACAATCAGCCAATAAACATAACATTGACAATGTGTGTTTCAAAAGGGGGTCAGCCGGGGAAATGTTCATCGATAAATCTGGAGGCCTCCTCAGGGATTGTGAAGAAGTAGACCTGGTTGGAATGTTCAATGCTCAATTTAGCGGGGTATAACATGGAGTATTTGACCTGCAGGTCTCGAAGCCTCCTCTTTACTGCCAGGAAGGTTTTGCGTTCACGTTGGACTGCCACCGAGAAATCAGGATATAGATGGATCCTGGCAGCGCCCAGAATGAGTTCACCCTTGGCTCTAGCCGGCCTGAGCAGGGCGTCACGGTCACGGAAGTTTAGAACTCTACCTATAATGGGTCGTAGTGGTGCACCCGGTCTGGGCTTTGCAGTGAGGGCACGGTGGGCTCTCTCGATCGCGAACTATGGGGAGAGTTTTGGAGTCTAACAATTTTAGTAGAGTGCACTCTAAGTAATCCTCCATGGGTACCTTTATGCCATCTTCGGGTACTCCGATAATGCGGAGGTTGTTACGTCTCCAGCGTGATTCGAGGTCCTCGTTCTTTTTCTCAACCTCGGCGACACGGCCAGAAAGTGTGGAGACCTCCGCCCTTAGAGAGCTCAAGTTATCCTTGGTGGTACTCACTCGTGTCTCGATCTCGGCAACCCGGCCGTCGGTCCTCTCCATATGAGCCTTGATAGAGGATATAGTGCCATTCATGTCGTCAAGCTCTCTGTGGAGCGTGGTGAACACCTCCCGGATGTATTCCATCATTTTTTGAGCGTCTGCCGGGTCCGAGGTCGAGGGGTTAGATGGTTCCTACCCGGACACCTCCCCCACCGGCCCCAACGGGGTTTTTGTGAAAATGTTAATTGAGCATTGCTTCTTTCCAGCTCCCTTGGTCATGGCACCAGGCGGAGGGTGGGCCCGAAGGCCTGGGCGGGCGGCAGGAGTGTCGAGGCAGGTCGGGAGGCAGAGGGCAGGACACAGAGGATGGTCGGACAGGCTATTCAGAGCATTCGGGCGCCCAGAGGACGACAGGGTTGAAGTGGAAAGTAGTGCTGTAATAGGATGTGGAGTCTCTGGTCACCACTGCCCGCCAGTTCGCAGGTCCGGGGGGGATCTCCCTGGCCGGCAGTGGTATGAGGGCACTGAGTGGTCAGTGAGTGGATCCCCTGGTGTCGACCGCCCCGAAGATCACGGGTGAAGGCCAAGAACCGGAGATCAGTGTGCCGTGACAGGGGTGGAAGTAGGAGCAGCTATGGGCACTGATGTGGTTGAGCAAACTGGGGAGTCCACTTCCTGTGTCGGAGGAGAGGTCCGCCAAGGCTCCCAGCAAGGCAGTGGTGGACCACAGAGGGGTTAGCAGGACGCCCACGGCCAGGCAGCGAGGAGACAGTCACTGCAGGGGTCTTCGATCCCAGTATATCCAAGTAAAGCAGAGGGTCCAGTCACTGCGCGCCGCGGTAGGGGGGACCAGCCTGGTGCACCACTAACCATGGTCTGTGTGGTGTCCCAACTGATATATGTGGCGCAATGAGCGGGAGGTGTATCACCACGGCGAATACCCCATGCAGGCACTACGGTGGAGAGCAGTAGGATCACACCAAGAGAAGAGGTCCCAATCCAAGGGCCAGCAGCGGGCAGCGTGTGCCAACACCTAAGTGGTGCACGGGTTAATAGATGACGGCGCCCGAGGAGTCTGTGTCCCCCCCGACAGGGCCCACCAGGTCGCGTTAGGAGCGGGGGCCCTGTGCGTCTGGCAGGGTAGCAGGGCAGCGGAGCGTGACGACAGCCACAGTGGGTCCCGGCACAGAAGGTCCAGGTTCCGGTCGTGAGTCCAGGGAGGGAGGCGACGCGTGCCAGCACCGGCAGCACTACAGTGCGGATGGGCAGAGTGTCTGGTGGGACCCGAAGGGACTCACCGCAGTAGCCAGGAGCGGGAGCGTCCCGCAATCCGGTCCCAGAACAGGAAGCCTCCTCTCCGGATCCACAAGAGGCACTGATAGGCAGCACGCCGCCCTGGGAGAGGCGGCGGAGCAACAGCTCTACATTTGGGGTTGCACCCCGGGGTCCAGTCAGGGGGCTGGTGTCTGCGCACAGGCCGCAACGGTTCCTCGAGGAGTGGGGAGAAGGTGACGCCGCACCGCACAGTGCCCCTCCCCCCAGTAGGCCCCGGATCCTCAGAGTCAAGCCAAATGACTCTGGAGCAGAGGAGCGGGGCAGAACGGCGCCAGCTCCCGGCCCAATTTCAAAGCACTGGATCTCTGCGATAGGGTTGATTCAGGACGCGGGGTTCGAGCAGCACACGCCCGGGTCCTGCAGCAATTTAATAGGGTGGCTGGCCCAGGTTTTAATAGGGCACCAAAGGAGGATTCAAACAGGAAGGCGCCCCACGAAGCGGAGTTCACAATCAGGCGGCCATCTTCTATGAGAGCTACAGCGCCCCCCTCCCCAACCAAGTTATCTGAGTTGTGATGTGATAGAGATGCACAGAGGGATACAGAGAAAAAAAAGATTTCAGTACAGGGAGACAGGATTCAGAATGAGAAGGCAAAAGAGTGGGGACATAATTGAAGAATGCATGAGGAAATAAAGTGGACTGAACTGGAAAACAAAAGGGATTTATACTGAATGGTAAGTGTTATTACTTGGCTAGACTAGCTAATTTGGTTGCATCCTGCCTGAAGCTATTTTCTGACATGGCATTGCATTTTTACTGGCATCAAGGGTAAATTAAAGCCAGTATGATGAGCGTTCCTATATCGCTATACTGGCATATATGGGTGCAGCCAGTCGTGACATGTTTTCTTATTGTGGCATGGCATTTTTACTGACAACGTCAGCAGGACTATGTTCTTATGTATGGATACTGGCATATAAGGGCAAACCACATCAAGGATAGTGGCCCATCACAGCCTCTGAGCGACTAGATCTCATTGCAGTACACTTGCTGTGGAAGCAGACACATGCATGTATGTACGCATGTACAAATGCGTAGACTGTGGCTAGTGTCTGCACTTTGCACAACCACATACACACTCTAATTTCACTTTCTTCTATCATTGGGCTTTGGTAGCTCTGCACTAGTGGTGGAGTTATGAGCTATTAATCCGCGGATTTATGTGCCTCTATTGCTCTTCTTAGGTACTCCTCCACTTATCGATGCTCCATGGAATGTGTCCCTGTTGAGTCTAGCATGATCTCTAGATTAAAAACTGTTACATAGTACCCACTGAACCCTTGCTTTTCAGCTCTTTTGTCTCATCACAAGTATAATCATCCAACCGATTCTTGAGGCCCTGCTTCGCTGTAGCTGTTCCAGGAGACACCTGGTCCTTTGCAAAAGAATAGTGCGAAAACCGTACAGAAACATCTGACCTCTTGAAGACTGGTGTGCACCTTACTTCCTCCCACTTTCCGGCAGGAGATTTATTTATTGATTACGGTAGCGCCACCCACGCTGCAGCATCGCGCTCTCCCTCTGTAAGGCGGCAGAGGTCCCTTAGCATCTACTCTCTTCTTGGGGCACATTTCTTCTGACCGGCGGCGGATGCCGCCTCTTCTGCATTTTACTTTTGCAGCGGATGCTGCTTCATGCGTGTTCTGGTTTGGAGCTGCTATCGCGGAGCTGGGCACTTTCTCCCTCGGCGGGAGCAGGCAAAACACTTGATGGCCGATGCCGCAGTGCTGCAGGCTGACCCGCACTCCGGCTGCACAAGCACCCTCTTCACACACGGCTGCGGCCAGGGAGGGTCTGCCGGTGGGTCACTGGGCATCCACTCTCTCCTTTTCTTGTGGCAGTGGGTGCTGCTTCCTTTTCTTTCTCCTGCGGGCAACAGATTGTGCTGCAGGGGTCCGTCTTCCTCGTCGCCATTGGTGGGGGGCGACAGTGGACACACGGCCAGCATCACAAGTGCTGGGGGTGCCAGCATCTTGGTAGATTGCCGGGATCACCCAGACTTTCTGTTGTTGCAGGACAGGATCCCAATGGCCCATGGGGACATGGGCCTGGGCGCACTGTGGATGCCGGGAGCATCCTGGATGGAGGGTGGCCTGGGTGGACCCAGGGCACCATGCTGAACTGGGGGGCCCCTATGGGACTCCCGAGAATGGGAACTTACCACCGTTGCTGGCACCCGTAATATCCCGGTAACACACGGATTTCAGGCACCGGTAATGGTAAGGTGAGTTTGCTGGTAGCCGGCCGGTGGCTCAGGCGGGTTACCGGCCAACTCATAATGAGGCCCAATGTCTTTTGGACTGACATACTCCTGCCCGTATTGGAAGTGAAAGAGCTTGAG
The DNA here is from genome assembly GCF_040938575.1 of Ambystoma mexicanum. NCBI lineage: Eukaryota > Metazoa > Chordata > Amphibia > Caudata > Ambystomatidae > Ambystoma > Ambystoma mexicanum. Next base: position 1,704,746 of record NW_027182323.1, read on the forward strand.
GGACTGGTTAATCTTCTTTATGGCCAAAGCTGTCTGAACTGGTCAGGGTGCGGAGTAACAGCTCTCCTCTAGCCCTACACCAGCTTAGGTTTCCTAGGAGTCAGCCGTTAGTAAAACTCTATGTATGGAGCCACTGGTGATGATGGTTGACCAGCTGGGATTCTTCATGAAGCAGTGTGTGCAAGATGCCCATATTTATCTAATGGTGTCAACCGAGGAGAGCATCCGGCAGCTCAAACAACCCTCCCAGAACATTAGAGACTGGAAGAGGACAAACGCAGCCCTTCCAAGACTCAGTTCTTGTTCTATCCCTTAGCTCTGCCTGGGAGAGTTCACTTTACATATTGTTTCTGCGCCAATATATTCTACAGTTAAGTCCTGGGCTTCTTTGTGTTCCCAGACTGTCCCTTGCAAAGCATGTTGTATTCACTATCTAATCTGATGAACAAAATCTACAGCTACTGAAATGTATGTCACCTCTTTGCCTAAAGATGGTTTTAGGACAGTAGTTCAGGGACTGGTGTGATTAAGAGTGGACTGTATGAATTATCTTCTGTATTTCCACGCAAAGTCAAATCTGGCACCCCTAAGGCGGTCTAACATACTGAAGCCCTGCTTGTATATGCATTAAGGATGTTAGGTCAAATTTCTCCTGGTCACTGCGTCACAATGGGGGGCAAGCAACATGATAAATAAAGCTCTATATTGTTTTAAAAACTTTACAACTGTTCAGCCCAGTGTTTCTGTCTATTTGGATTAATTCATATTATATGTAATCAGGTCATCTAGAAGAAAAACGTTGATTCTCTATTAAAAACAAACATTAAAAAGTGGATCCTTTCCTTTTCTAAGGGGGCTTGTGCAGTGTGGAACGCATCTGAACCTGTGCTGTGCACTGTTACCGTGCACTCTGAATTCTCGTCCACCATGTTTTAAAAGACTTTTTGAGGAGTGCTCCTGCAGCTTGAATTGCAATTGGATGTTTTGGATTTATTAAGAAATTACTGTATTTGTGATTATTTAGTACGTGTATGTTGCAGTTCTCTATTTCTCTGGAAATTGCCCTCTGGTTCCTTTTGGGCGGGAAAAGTGTTCACAATACTAAATAACAATAATAAAGACAATTCCCTTGCATAAGATTGCTCAGGCCTGCTGTGGCCAGCACACAGCCATACTGCCCAGGCACCCTCTTGCAACCAACTCGTTAAAATGCCATTATCGGTCACAGGTTGATACATCTGTAGGGTTGGTCACAATATGCACAACCAGAAATACACTTCACACACGCATGCTCAAGCCCTCTAACGATATTCATTTTCTCTGAGACAAGTGATGACATTCAACCAATGGCGTTCCTGGGCTGCTGAGTTACTGGGGTGCCTTCTGGCTGCTCTGTGGTAATTGCATCGGCAGAGCCCCAAACCAACACATGGCAGAGGACACCTGGGAGACAGTCACACAGCTGTCTATTGAGTCTATGTGATGCTGGAAGCTCAAACAGGATGCATGTCTTTAAAGCACCGCATCCACGTGCTTCTCTCTGTCTTCCTCTGGCACGTGCACTGCTGTGCTATAGCCGCCATCCTGCGCCCCCTGTGTCATACTGGGCCCCCTATGTGTCGTCCTCTTTGGGTGTGTGATTCAAATTCATGTGGCTCTCTGGGCATTGCATTTTCCAGGGAAAACAATATCTCTTCTGTTGCTGATAAATCGTTCAGGTGTGTGGCGCATGGTATGAGGTGCATAGGTGGTGGTAGTGATCTAATACAGGGACACTCACCTGTGCCAGGTGCGGGCACAGGTGGTTGATGCAGCACTGGAGACAGATCCACGTTTACAAAGGATTTTGGATTGATTTGGGGCACTCAAAATGAAACAATACATTCCTTTAAAACTTCAAAAGATGGGGAGTGTCCATGGAGTAAGACATATATATTAACGGGATCTTGGTCGCAAGTTTAATCCAGTGTACAATGATCTGTCTGACTTCACTGGCATGGAAGGAGCCAGCTGGCTTAAATGTTACTGTGTTGATATGCCGTGCTTCAGCACCCCCTTCCATGCGCTATCATAATAATGGGAAAGAAAAGCACACGTACAGTTCCGTTTCCGTAGTGTAGTGGTTATCACGTTCGCCTCACACGCGAAAGGTCCCCGGTTCGAAACCGGGCGGAAACACTTTTAGCGAAAGCCTCTTTAATCCTCACTTTTCATCTTCCATAGTGAAGTCCATATGCACAACGTGATATGAACGAACACTATTTTAAAAACTATTTAGTAGAAAAATTAATACAGATTACATTTTTTATAGTGATAGTATGTAAAGAACACGGAACAAAATAAAGTCAGACGAAACTAAGACCGACTTTCGTTCATGATGTATTCGAATTGTAAATACTAGGAGCGGGAATGAATGAAATAAAGGGAAATAAAATTGAGATTCCGAAAAGCGTCTCATTTCAGTGAAAAATGTGAGGTTCCACCGAGATTTGAACTCGGATCGCTGGATTCAAAGTCCAGAGTGCTAACCATTACACCATGGAACCATACACTTAGTGCCACGGTACCCCTAATTTTTAGCTAAGCACAGGTGCCCTGAAATCTGCAGTACTACGAGATTTATGATAGCCTAATACACCCTTTCCCGATATCAGTAATTCTTAATCATTGGGACTTTGTATTATACTTATGTCTTTGTAAAGAGCTTGTCACGGAGAATGAGTACCTCAGGGAGCACTGAGCAGAGGTTGAAACCCCTTAACATATGCACCTTACCATCTCACCTGCATGGGATTTCATGACTCTTTCTTGCCTTTGGACCACTCATAGAATACAGGCCTGGAAAATTATGTTAATTCCCCATTGCCGTCATGATGCCATTCTGGAAAATGACTTGAAATGGCTGTTGCATTGGGCTCTGTTCAGAAAAGACTCTTGGGTTTTCTCCTCAATTACCATATCTCCAAGTGAGATTAGGCAATTTAGTATCTAGCACAGTCTCTGAACATTTCGAATTTTACAGCTTGTGAAAGATTGATATGATTGTATGAGTGTGGATTATACACAACAGTATGATGTGTTGGCCTTACTACAATGAAATAGGAATAATGTAAGGAATAGTTGAAAAGACTCTTGCTGGGGTGGACTGGGTTGTTGGCTCTTCTGCCGAGTACACCAGGCTGCCCCAGTGCCCACCCATTGGTCTAGCACAAAGGCAATCTCACTAGAACCCATTGCTTGGTTCAAAACGGAGTGAAGATCCCAGGCACGTACCCCATATGTTTCAGTAAAGAGCCAGCCTCCCTTTGAACCATGCCTGCTGAGCCTCCTTAAAGCCCCACATCTTGTTCCAGTAGAGATTCAGTATTCTTGGGACACCCCCACCCCCTTGCCCAGCTGCCAAGTTTTCAGTCTATGTATGTGTGACATTTACATATTTGGAATGTACTTAACTGTTGGGGGGCCGCAGGTGGACACACTGCCGGCCTCTCACGTGCTGGGGGAGCCAGCACCTTGGTAGTTTGCCAGGATCACCCGAACTTACTATTGTTGCAGGCCGGGACCATGATGGCCCATGGGGACATGGGCTTGAGGTGCCGGGGGCACTGTGGATGCCGGGAGCATCCTGGGTGGAGGGTGGCCTGGGCGGACCCAGGGCACCATGCTGATGCAGGAGGCCCAGACCAGCGAGACCTGCCGGACCGTGATCACATGGTGTGGGCCTGCAGGCCAGGGCTGGGGACTGGCAGCTGAAAATATTTAACTGTTTCCAAAATCCAGGTCTCACTCCTGCAACCTTCCTGAACCTCCCGCTCAGGACGAATTGTGTATCTCTGGTTTTGGGCTGTGGGGAGTGACATTATCTAATTCTTTTCACCAGCCGGGGCTGGAAACTGCAAACGGGGGCTGCTCTTTTTCCAGCCCTATGTGTCCACCTGCCGTGTTAGGCTAAACACGGGGCTAATTGCTCATGGTCATTTCCTCTGTAAAGAGGATGTTTCTCTGCTCGATCGTTGGTGTGACATCCATCGCTGACAAGACATAAACAAAATGGCCCCCGGGTCTCTGAAGTCACCTGGAAGGTGTGAAGAAGACCTTGCCCTTCCAATCGTGAGTCCCTCTCCCTCGGGACAGCCACCCCTTCCTGTCCTGCTGCCTTTCTCCACCTGGGTTACCTTTGCTTTGTGACCCTTGTGTTTGCCGCCCTGTGAATTGGAGTTGGAGGGGCCTTGGCCCTCCACCATGTTATTGCCTGGTGCCCTCATGCCCCCCTTTCAGGGTGGGTGTGCCATCTCTCTAACATATGACGTCGGGTGCTGCTATGCCCTCATCCCGAGCTTTAACCTGCTGTTGGCCTGGCATTTATCCTCGCCTGAAGCCCATAACAAATTAAGCCCAGGCATAATTATTTACAAAATATTAATATTCAACATGCAAGTCCACACAGACGATCAGTAGCGTACGTGCTTCAACACTTCTGTCCTCCAGCACCCAGCTCATTCTAATGCCATCAGCTCTCTTTTCAACATTGTACTACTTTTGACTGGCCGCAACGGCCAGAAGGGGTTGTCGCCCCTTCGCTGCCCCCATCCTCCTCCTCTTTGCTTCTTCTTTTTTTCTTTTAATAAAACCATGCTCTCTCAATCCGTCGTTAAAATTCAATAATATGTCTGAGCCCACCTGAGATAGGTCAACCCCATCTTTATCGTAGTATCCTGGTACACCCCAATTTATTAGGCCATCCCTAAACATTGAGAAACATGCTCCCCTGCAAAACTTTGTCATGTCCATATTCCATTTTTTCTGGCACTTCTCCACAGCCATGTGTGAATTTGCACCCCTCCATATTTATCTGGGCACGATTCTGGCCATATGAGTCCACAAGCGCCCCCTTCCTCGCTCAATGCCCAGAACGTGGCGCACATTTCCTTAAGCAGCTGCCTTCTTCCCAGCTGTGCCACATCGTTCCCCCCCAGATGGGTTATTATTGTCTCTGGGGGTCACTCTTCACCCAGTAGCGGCTCTCTGACCTCCACCCGGCAATCCATGTGGGACCTTGTCCCAGGAAGCTCTTCTTATTATGCCTCTGAAGATGTTAACACCTCCCATCAGCGTACTGGAACTCTCTACCGGGAGGTCCCCTGCGAAAGAGTGTTTCACCGGCAGCCCTGATATGACAAAGCCACTGTCACATTAGGGTGTCGATCACCAGAGTCATTTTGAAGCATGCAGACATGGATAGTGGGTGCAGTTAGAGTACCACGAGATCAGGCTTAGGTCAAGAGAGGGGTTTTACTGTTTTGGATTCTGTCAGGCCTCCCTACGCATCCTTCCCTCTCCCCACTCTCTGCAGACACAGGCACTCTATATATGACATTGGAAGACAAGGTACACATGTCATAGCAGCCTGGATTGGACACTGACTACATTCTTGTTTTGGGCCAATCTGCTGTAGAATGTTGCCTTTATAAAGGCAGGAAATGTGGTCCTCAGTTGATTCATCTTTGGATTCTCAGAAGAAGGAGAGGAAGGATTCATTGGAAATGTGTTGGGAATGGTTAGTTTATACCAAAGTTCTCTGCCATAGAGCTGAAGACAGAAGGCTTCAGGGCAGAGGCAAGCTCTACTATCTAACCCACCCAAGGGCACATTTGGGGTGACCAGCTTGCGCAATCTAGCCAATCATTTTTGAAAAGTCTGCACTGTACCATTTGAGCACTTCGAGCGGACTCAACCTGTCTCAGCGCCCATGATCTCGTGGGACCACCAATTGAAACGGCTTGACACTGACTCGATCCAGAAAGAGCTCCAATAAGCCTGACTCGATGCTGCTGAGCCCCAATCACAATAGACATGCGCATTTGAAGAATCTTTGTCCCCCTTGTCTGCCTCGGCACCTCAGTAACTTTTAAGCCACCTTTCTTAGCCATTTAAAAGACATATCCTTGAACATTGAAATGTGCTGCTAAAATCATTGGCCAGCACCCCTGTCTTCACACTGAATGCCCCTTTATTCCCATAGTGTGTATTCTCTCCGTTTCCTTTAGAGAGGTGGGTCTTTATTGTTTTTAATTTGTTGTATGCACTGTACGTATTTCCTAAAGTTCCTGTTTTTGTAGAACCTTGGTTGGGCATTTATTCATGTTGGTACCACCATACTATTGGTGTTTGTGTGCAAATGTAACAGCTCAAACGCCTCAGAAAGAATTTAGACTGCCCTTTGCCACAGTTACCAAAAGAGGCATAGGGGGTATACCTGTCGGGTGTGTCGGCTTCCCCTTTATGACTGCGCTCATTGCTGGTTTAGTAGCAGTCTGGGGCTGAGTAGGTGTTTTGGACACTACTCACCCCTGTGCTCCTACAGAGCAATAGTCATTTCGTCACCCCGAATGTAAAATTTTCTGTTATGCCCCAGCAAGGTTTGTGCCATACAAAACACAATACATACATGCAATAAAACATGCCTGTGCTATGCTATAAGATCCTTGTGCACTGCCACAGTGAGGCGTTATGTATTGCCGTATGCTGAAATGAATGTACTACTGCTTGCAGACGGCGGCGAATCAAGTGCACAGTTTTACTTTGACTATGTACATGTTAAGAGCGTTGAAACAAAGTTTAAAAAAAACACATCAACGAATAGGTTATGATAATTTACAGCTATTTTTAAAGAAAACATTTAATGAATTCTATTTTTCCCTTTTAAAGAACTCCTTCGAGGCACTTCAGAGAAGTCACGTGGAATGTTTGCCTGCCCAATCCTGCCTGCTGCTGCTGCTTCCCATGATCACTTTGTTCTATGCTATCTATATTTGTCAGTCACCATCTCTCCAGGGGTTTTGTTTACTGTGAACCCCATTCGCGGTATTGCTGAGGCAGCTCCGGCTGTTTGTTGTCTAGACAGGGCCCCAGTCTGGTAATGTGAACTAGTCACAAGAAGGATAGTCTTGAAACGTGAGCGACGGAATATGTTCAATGTAGTGAGATGCGACATAAAATTATAGTCCTCTTTACCAGAAACCCAAAGAGGATGTAACAGTATATCCTTTAAATGTTGGCGTTCATGCGTACCCCAAAAAATATATGCACCTGGAGATGCCGGGGATTGAACCCGGGGCCTCATACATGCAAAGCATGCGCTCTACCACTGAGCTACATCCCCTCACGTAAAACACACCATCGTAATATCTGTGCCGTCCGACCCTCGGCCCAGTAATTCTGCAAATGAAATCTAGTTTGTAGAAAAGGTTCGGCAGTGAAATCGAAAGTGATAATCGATGCAGGACCGAGATTGTTTCTGCTATAGGGACTGCTGGTGGCTGTGCTACATCCCTTTACGATAACGTTCCACTAATGTTAGAGTCGGCACGGAGTTTTTTGTATGTGGGAACTGTTTTCATTCTCTATCTCTGTTCTACTTTGGGATGTTTCCTCTTTCGCCTCGCCACAGAAATCAGAAGGAATGTGTCAGGCTTTCGTTTGCCACCACATTCTCATCACCTGGTATAGAGCGAACTTCCCACAATCTTTCTTCTGTTTTATCTCTGTCCGCAGAATATCGATTTTCAGGGATTACAGCTGGCTTCACTAGCAGGAATATGTGTCACTGGTGTTGTGCCACAGAGGGCCGATCCAATAGCAAAGCACCACCACGTGACTGCTTGGCACCATGTGCTGCTGCTTTTAAACAAGCACTGGCAATGCCAACAGTTTGGACTTTTATCTAGGCCTGGGAAAGGCACTTGCCAGGCACCACCCTAGTGGTATTAACTGGCCACTGATGGTACCAGCAGCAAAATGGTGTGTGTACCTGGGTATCTAATAATAGTGCCGGCAAACGTCTAATACTTAAATCTTAAAACACAAGCCATCACAGTAGGCTTTGTCAATGCATGTTTTTATCAAGACTTCAGTGAAGGACACGCATGGTGCTTGTGAATGTAGACTTGGTTACGACATTTTAATTACACCGGTGGCACTTTACTCCTGCAATTAAGACATTAGCCCTCAGAAGACTGCTTTGAAAAAACACTGGCAGACATTTCGAGTGCAAAGCTAGATGGTAAGTCTTGATTAAAGTTAACTCAAAGAGTTCCCATAATTAGGAGTTTTGGGTCTGGAGGGGCAGGACTGGGTGGGAATGGCCACATGGCCATGGCAGTCAATGGGTGGGCAAATAACTAAACAACACTTACAAGCTTTGGTTCCCTCCTCAGATGCCTTTTTCCCCGATCTGGACTCTAATGCAATAGTTTCAGCATATAGGTGGGTGCCACCTAATAGCCCAAAGTAATAAAGGATCTAGGTGGCAACAGTGTCTGCCTCTCAGTGCTGGCACACTTAGGTGAGTGAGGGGAGGTGGCAGGCCCGTCTAGGGTCTGCCGCTGCCCACATCCTCTTCCTCTCTGTCCCATCCACCAAGTTATCTTTTTTTTATTTATTTTTTAACTTTTATTTATTTAGCTTGGCAGCACAGGAACAGGTGAGCTACATACAGGACAAGTATAATCAGAGCAATGCAGGTAATACAAACATATAAAGCAAATTCAAAACCAGTTTGTGCACATGTGGCAGACATCCAAGGTGGGTGTGGGGGCAGTGAGTGAACAATTCCGGAGGTTGTGCGGGAATAGCAGGGGGAGAGGACTGGAGATGTAGAGTCCGAGGCAGAATCAATGGGAGCCATGTATGAACGAAACCTTGACCAAACATCTCTGGGTCTTTAGTGGGTTGGCTGTTGTATAGCCCAGGATTCTTCGGTGTCCGATGCCCATGTGACCGCCCTGAGCCACTGTGCATGGGTGGGTGTGGTAGGCCGAAGCCAGCAGAGTAAAATAGAGCGTACAGCAAGTGGCATGCAAAGTCCAGCCAGGTTTTTGGAATCTCAGCGGAGCTCAGAAAAGTCATGGAAAAGACAACTCATTGGGGATAGGGTAATAGGGTGATCGAGGATAGCTGACATAGTAGCACATACTGCGCTCCAAAATTGAGTGAGACGGGGGCAGGACCAAATCATGTGGATATAGCCAGCGTTGTCGCAGCCACACCTGGGGCACCTTGGGGACAAGTCATTTGAAATGTGGTGTAGTCTGCTCGGGGTGTAGTGGTATCTGTGGTGCACCTTGAATTGGATCAATTTAAAGCAGGAGTTAAAGGATACCTGATGAATACATGCACACATTCGGGCCCATCGTTCATCTGTGATTTCGAGACCAAGGTCATCCCCCCAGGTATGTCTTAACTTGGTAAATGTAGGGGCCGATCTAGCCTGTACCAGGGTGTAGAGTCTGGAAACTTTGCCCCTCATGGGGGTGGGAGAGGTAAGCTCCGTAACTGCAGGTTCATCAGGTGGCAGCACTGGGAAACTGGGGTATTTGTGTTTAAGGATTTTCCGGAGGGGTGACTACTGAAGCCAAGCGGATGGTCTCCGCTTCAAGGACAGTGGAAGATCTGGCCACTCTATGAAGTTACCCTGTTCGAAGAAGTCCCATAGTTGTTCATATCCAGGCTCTGCCCACCGGCGAACGATGACGGGAGGTACATGTGGGACCTCCGGGAGGAAGTTCCAAAGTGGAAAGTTACCATGAAAGGGGTGGGCGATGCCTAGTAATTACCATGTTTTAGATAGGGCCAGAGAAGTAGAGGCCGCCGGGTCAAGTGAGTCTAATACCCTCGGCATGGGCGTGATAACCAGGGAGCAAATATCACGATCGCTGATCGATAGCTTTTCGAGTCTGACATGAGGTGGGGGGTCCAATGTTTTAAACAAGTGTGAAGTGTATTGGAGTTGGGACACCAGCCAGTACTTAAGGAAGTCAGGAGCACCGAAGCCGCCAACCTCCATCGGGATGGTCAAGGTCTTGAGTTTAAGCCGGACCATGTCTGAGTGCCAAAGAAAGGTATTAAGGGTACGAGTCAGCACCCGGAAGAACCAGCCGCTCGGCCACTGGGGGATATTGGCGAACCTGTACAGAAGCTGGGGTAATACTACCATTTTTAGTATCCCTATCCTGCCGGCAAGTGAGATCGGGAGCCTACTCCAGCGACTTTTGTCGTAAGGCTAGTGAGGTATTTTTGGTAGTTCTCTTCAAAAACCTGTTCGAATCGGCGAGACACTACTATGCCCAGGTAGGTAAAGCTTGACTGGGCCCATGTGAATCGCTGGGTATCAGGAGGGGGGCGTGTGCAGGCAGTGAGCGGCAAAAGGGTAGATTTAGAGCAATTTACTTTGAGGCCAGAAACTTGTCCAAAAAGGATATCTTCCAATATCGGAGCCAAATTGGTGTCGGGGGAACGGATGAAGAGAAGGGCATCATCAGCATACAGGGATACTATGTCCGCTAAAGGTTCCATCTCTATGGCAAAGACCAGAGGAGAGAAGGGACAGCCCTGCCTAGTGCCCCTAGTTATTTGGAAAAGGGGGGAGCATCGGTCCTCAGTACGAACCCTGGCCACTGGGTTGGAGTACAGCAGCCCGACCCAGGAAAGGAAGCGGGGCAGAATTTGCATTTTTTAAGAACCCGCCAGAGATTCTCCCACGAGACAGAATCGAAGGCTTTTTGCATATCGAGTGCCACTGCTACTGCATGCAGATTTGGGTTAATCCTGCTTATAATGTTGAAGAGACGCCTCAGGTTCAGAGAGGTGGAGCGTCCCGGAATAAATCCCGCTTGATCGGGGTGAATGATATGCGGCATGTAGGGGGCAAGGCGTAGGGCTAGTAATTTGGCGTACCCGTTGATAAGCGAGAGTGGACTATAAGAGCAGCATTGAGTGGGGGGTTTACCGGGCTTCAGCAAAACGGTTATTGTGGCTTCACAGAGCGAAGGGGGAAACAGACCTACCTCCACTGATTCCTCCCAGAGGGCCATTAGGCGAGGGAGTAGGAGTGATTTGAAGTGTTAATAGAATTCAACGGGAATGCCATCTGAGCCTGGGGATTTCCCTGATGAGAGTGAGTCTATGGCATCCAAGAATTCCCCGGTGGTGAATGGATTCTCGAGACATCCAATGGTCTCAGGGGAGAGGATCGAGAGGGGAAGCTTATCTAGGGAAGACTAGATCTCCCCTGTCGGGACATTGTCTGCATTGGCATATAGGGATTCGTAGAAAGAGAGGAATTCAGAGTTAATATCTTGCAGGGACGTGGCTAGGGTACCATCGGGTCTCTCCACTCCAGGGATGGGAGGGGCACCAAATTCTCGGTGGAGAAGCCTGGCCAGAAGATGGCCTGGGCGTTGACACTCGCCGTATTTCCTCGCAAGTCCCGGGCTGTCCAGGAACCTCAGTTCGCGGTCCGCAAGAAAACGGAATGTGTCAAGTTCCGTACCGATTGATGCCAGGAGTTCCGGAGTTTGGTGTAGCGAGCATTGAGCTTCCAGTGCGGACAGCATGGCTTTGCTTTCAGCAATATTTCTGTGAATTGTTTTAAGGATGCTGTTCTCCTTAGACAGGGCAATACCTCTTATATAAGCTTTGAAAGATTCCCAGAGGGTGGCCTGTGAGGACACTGTGTTGGTGTTAATTTCGAAGAACTCCTCAATGGCGGTCTCCAGCTCTGAGCTGAAGACGGGGTCGAGGAGAGAGTGAGGTTTCATTATCCAGTGTCTGCTGCGGTCACGATCCGGGCCCCAACAAAGGGTAATAGTCACCGGTGAATGAACAGAGAGGGTTCTGGGAAGGATCGATAGGTGAGATATGTTCCTTATAAGTATGTCACACACTAGCCATCTATCGATTCAGGAATATGAGTCATGCACCGAAGAGTAGAAGGAGTAGGAGCGGGAGTCGGGATAGAGAAGCCTCCATGCGTCCACCAGGGAAAGACTGGGGAGAGATGACAGTGTAGTGTAGGCTGCTTTGGAAAGTCGGCGAGGTCTGGAGCCGTATCTGTCAAGGTCTACGTCAAATATCGTATTAAAATCACCTCCCCAGAGGATTATTGTTAGCAGGAAGCTGTCAAGGAGAGACGTGAGATGTGAATAGAACTCCAGGTCGTCGATATTGGATCCATAGATGTTTAATAGGACCACCTCCTTATTCTGCAGACTACCATGGACTAACACATATCTGCCCAGGGGGTCGATCTGTGTAGATATGGGGTTACATTTAAGGCTCCTGTGAATTAGAGTCATAACTCCCCGGCTTTGGGTAGAATAATTAGTAAAGTACCTCTGAGGGCCCCACATTTTGGCAAATCTTTCACAATACTCGGTGTAGGCGTGCGTTTCTTGTAAAAACAGTATTTTGACCCAATGGCGTTTGGCCTGAAGCTGTAGTTGTTTCATCTTCTTATAGTTTCCCAGCCCCCGCACATTCCAACTCATGAATGTCAAGTTATCCTCAGTTGACAGTCCAGAGGTGGTCATTAGAAGTGACGGATTAACGGGGTGGTGCTCCCCATGATCGGTGCACCATTTGATCAGCCTTGCAATAATAACTGAACAATATTGCCCCATACTCTACCTCCCCTGTGGATACCAAGCCTTTTTTAACATAAAACCCAACAACGCCCACCCCCTCCGACGTCCCGCCCCCAAACAAACAGAGGAATGACAACCCCATGCCCAAACAACCAAATCCAAACCAATGGCATCAACGCCGGGGGGCCTGTGAGCTGGCCTGGCGGCGGTGCTCCGGACCGGAAGGCAATTTAAGGATAAGCATGGTGCCTAGTGATGACATCTTGTGCCACCCGGGTAGGACTCCACCTGGGTGGAAAGGGCATGATCGCAAAATATAGAAACAATTTTCTCACGTATGGGGGAAGTAGCCCCCTAATCAATCAACTAGACCAGGAAGGTGACTGAATTTAACAGCAACTAATAGAGTAAACTAGCAACAGTGGATGAGCGCTGCGGAGAGAAATTGAACCAGAGAGGCGTTCAGTGATAACTACGAGAGTCTCCCATGGGATTATGAGGCCAGCCCTAAGGACCAGAACATACATGTCATAGACCGAAAAACTCGAGTAGGCGGAAGACAGCCCCTTCTCACGCTCATCCACCGGGTAGACATTTCTGTACCAAGTCGGAGTCCCAAATCATGAACAATCAGCCAATAAACATAACATTGACAATGTGTGTTTCAAAAGGGGGTCAGCCGGGGAAATGTTCATCGATAAATCTGGAGGCCTCCTCAGGGATTGTGAAGAAGTAGACCTGGTTGGAATGTTCAATGCTCAATTTAGCGGGGTATAACATGGAGTATTTGACCTGCAGGTCTCGAAGCCTCCTCTTTACTGCCAGGAAGGTTTTGCGTTCACGTTGGACTGCCACCGAGAAATCAGGATATAGATGGATCCTGGCAGCGCCCAGAATGAGTTCACCCTTGGCTCTAGCCGGCCTGAGCAGGGCGTCACGGTCACGGAAGTTTAGAACTCTACCTATAATGGGTCGTAGTGGTGCACCCGGTCTGGGCTTTGCAGTGAGGGCACGGTGGGCTCTCTCGATCGCGAACTATGGGGAGAGTTTTGGAGTCTAACAATTTTAGTAGAGTGCACTCTAAGTAATCCTCCATGGGTACCTTTATGCCATCTTCGGGTACTCCGATAATGCGGAGGTTGTTACGTCTCCAGCGTGATTCGAGGTCCTCGTTCTTTTTCTCAACCTCGGCGACACGGCCAGAAAGTGTGGAGACCTCCGCCCTTAGAGAGCTCAAGTTATCCTTGGTGGTACTCACTCGTGTCTCGATCTCGGCAACCCGGCCGTCGGTCCTCTCCATATGAGCCTTGATAGAGGATATAGTGCCATTCATGTCGTCAAGCTCTCTGTGGAGCGTGGTGAACACCTCCCGGATGTATTCCATCATTTTTTGAGCGTCTGCCGGGTCCGAGGTCGAGGGGTTAGATGGTTCCTACCCGGACACCTCCCCCACCGGCCCCAACGGGGTTTTTGTGAAAATGTTAATTGAGCATTGCTTCTTTCCAGCTCCCTTGGTCATGGCACCAGGCGGAGGGTGGGCCCGAAGGCCTGGGCGGGCGGCAGGAGTGTCGAGGCAGGTCGGGAGGCAGAGGGCAGGACACAGAGGATGGTCGGACAGGCTATTCAGAGCATTCGGGCGCCCAGAGGACGACAGGGTTGAAGTGGAAAGTAGTGCTGTAATAGGATGTGGAGTCTCTGGTCACCACTGCCCGCCAGTTCGCAGGTCCGGGGGGGATCTCCCTGGCCGGCAGTGGTATGAGGGCACTGAGTGGTCAGTGAGTGGATCCCCTGGTGTCGACCGCCCCGAATATCACGGGTGAAGGCCAAGAACCGGAGATCAGTGTGCCGTGACAGGGGTGGAAGTAGGAGCAGCTATGGGCACTGATGTGGTTGAGCAAACTGGGGAGTCCACTTCCTGTGTCGGAGGAGAGGTCCGCCAAGGCTCCCAGCAAGGCAGTGGTGGACCACAGAGGGGTTAGCAGGACGCCCACGGCCAGGCAGCGAGGAGACAGTCACTGCAGGGGTCTTCGATCCCAGTATATCCAAGTAAAGCAGAGGGTCCAGTCACTGCGCGCCGCGGTAGGGGGGACCAGCCTGGTGCACCACTAACCATGGTCTGTGTGGTGTCCCAACTGATATATGTGGCGCAATGAGCGGGAGGTGTATCACCACGGCGAATACCCCATGCAGGCACTACGGTGGAGAGCAGTAGGATCCACACCAAGAGAAGAGGTCCCAATCCAAGGGCCAGCAGCGGGCAGCGTGTGCCAACACCTAAGTGGTGCACGGGTTAATAGATGACGGCGCCCGAGGAGTCTGTGTCCCCCCCGACAGGGCCCACCAGGTCGCGTTAGGAGCGGGGGCCCTGTGCGTCTGGCAGGGTAGCAGGGCAGCGGAGCGTGACGACAGCCACAGTGGGTCCCGGCACAGAAGGTCCAGGTTCCGGTCGTGAGTCCAGGGAGGGAGGCGACGCGTGCCAGCACCGGCAGCACTACAGTGCGGATGGGCAGAGTGTCTGGTGGGACCCGAAGGGACTCACCGCAGTAGCCAGGAGCGGGAGCGTCCCGCAATCCGGTCCCAGAACAGGAAGCCTCCTCTCCGGATCCACAAGAGGCACTGATAGGCAGCACGCCGCCCTGGGAGAGGCGGCGGAGCAACAGCTCTACATTTGGGGTTGCACCCCGGGGTCCAGTCAGGGGGCTGGTGTCTGCGCACAGGCCGCAACGGTTCCTCGAGGAGTGGGGAGAAGGTGACGCCGCACCGCACAGTGCCCCTCCCCCCAGTAGGCCCCGGATCCTCAGAGTCAAGCCAAATGACTCTGGAGCAGAGGAGCGGGGCAGAACGGCGCCAGCTCCCGGCCCAATTTCAAAGCACTGGATCTCTGCGATAGGGTTGATTCAGGACGCGGGGTTCGAGCAGCACACGCCCGGGTCCTGCAGCAATTTAATAGGGTGGCTGGCCCAGGTTTTAATAGGGCACCAAAGGAGGATTCAAACAGGAAGGCGCCCCACGAAGCGGAGTTCACAATCAGGCGGCCATCTTCTATGAGAGCTACAGCGCCCCCCTCCCCAACCAAGTTATCTGAGTTGTGATGTGATAGAGATGCACAGAGGGATACAGAGAAAAAAAAGATTTCAGTACAGGGAGACAGGATTCAGAATGAGAAGGCAAAAGAGTGGGGACATAATTGAAGAATGCATGAGGAAATAAAGTGGACTGAACTGGAAAACAAAAGGGATTTATACTGAATGGTAAGTGTTATTACTTGGCTAGACTAGCTAATTTGGTTGCATCCTGCCTGAAGCTATTTTCTGACATGGCATTGCATTTTTACTGGCATCAAGGGTAAATTAAAGCCAGTATGATGAGCGTTCCTATATCGCTATACTGGCATATATGGGTGCAGCCAGTCGTGACATGTTTTCTTATTGTGGCATGGCATTTTTACTGACAACGTCAGCAGGACTATGTTCTTATGTATGGATACTGGCATATAAGGGCAAACCACATCAAGGATAGTGGCCCATCACAGCCTCTGAGCGACTAGATCTCATTGCAGTACACTTGCTGTGGAAGCAGACACATGCATGTATGTACGCATGTACAAATGCGTAGACTGTGGCTAGTGTCTGCACTTTGCACAACCACATACACACTCTAATTTCACTTTCTTCTATCATTGGGCTTTGGTAGCTCTGCACTAGTGGTGGAGTTATGAGCTATTAATCCGCGGATTTATGTGCCTCTATTGCTCTTCTTAGGTACTCCTCCACTTATCGATGCTCCATGGAATGTGTCCCTGTTGAGTCTAGCATGATCTCTAGATTAAAAACTGTTACATAGTACCCACTGAACCCTTGCTTTTCAGCTCTTTTGTCTCATCACAAGTATAATCATCCAACCGATTCTTGAGGCCCTGCTTCGCTGTAGCTGTTCCAGGAGACACCTGGTCCTTTGCAAAAGAATAGTGCGAAAACCGTACAGAAACATCTGACCTCTTGAAGACTGGTGTGCACCTTACTTCCTCCCACTTTCCGGCAGGAGATTTATTTATTGATTACGGTAGCGCCACCCACGCTGCAGCATCGCGCTCTCCCTCTGTAAGGCGGCAGAGGTCCCTTAGCATCTACTCTCTTCTTGGGGCACATTTCTTCTGACCGGCGGCGGATGCCGCCTCTTCTGCATTTTACTTTTGCAGCAGATGCTGCTTCATGCGTGTTCTGGTTTGGAGCTGCTATCGCGGAGCTGGGCACTTTCTCCCTCGGCGGGAGCAGGCAAAACACTTGATGGCCGATGCCGCAGTGCTGCAGGCTGACCCGCACTCCGGCTGCACAAGCACCCTCTTCACACACGGCTGCGGCCAGGGAGGGTCTGCCGGTGGGTCACTGGGCATCCACTCTCTCCTTTTCTTGTGGCAGTGGGTGCTGCTTCCTTTTCTTTCTCCTGCGGGCAACAGATTGTGCTGCAGGGGTCCGTCTTCCTCGTCGCCATTGGTGGGGGGCGACAGTGGACACACGGCCAGCATCACAAGTGCTGGGGGTGCCAGCATCTTGGTAGATTGCCGGGATCACCCAGACTTTCTGTTGTTGCAGGACAGGATCCCAATGGCCCATGGGGACATGGGCCTGGGCGCACTGTGGATGCCGGGAGCATCCTGGATGGAGGGTGGCCTGGGTGGACCCAGGGCACCATGCTGAACTGGGGGGCCCCTATGGGACTCCCGAGAATGGGAACTTACCACCGTTGCTGGCACCCGTAATATCCCGGTAACACACGGATTTCAGGCACCGGTAATGGTAAGGTGAGTTTGCTGGTAGCCGGCCGGTGGCTCAGGCGGGTTACCGGCCAACTCATAATGAGGCCCAATGTCTTTTGGACTGACATACTCCTGCCCGTATTGGAAGTGAAAGAGCTTGAGGGACTGGTTAATCTTCTTTATGGCCAAAGCTGTCTGAACTGGTCAGGGTGCGGAGTAACAGCTCTCCTCTAGCCCTACACCAGCTTAGGTTTCCTAGGAGTCAGCCGTTAGTAAAACTCTATGTATGGAGCCACTGGTGATGATGGTTGACCAGCTGGGATTCTTCATGAAGCAGTGTGTGCAAGATGCCCATATTTATCTAATGGTGTCAACCGAGGAGAGCATCCGGCAGCTCAAACAACCCTCCCAGAACATTAGAGACTGGAAGAGGACAAACGCAGCCCTTCCAAGACTCAGTTCTTGTTCTATCCCTTAGCTCTGCCTGGGAGAGTTCACTTTACATATTGTTTCTGCGCCAATATATTCTACAGTTAAGTCCTGGGCTTCTTTGTGTTCCCAGACTGTCCCTTGCAAAGCATGTTGTATTCACTATCTAATCTGATGAACAAAATCTACAGCTACTGAAATGTATGTCACCTCTTTGCCTAAAGATGGTTTTAGGACAGTAGTTCAGGGACTGGTGTGATTAAGAGTGGACTGTATGAATTATCTTCTGTATTTCCACGCAAAGTCAAATCTGGCACCCCTAAGGCGGTCTAACATACTGAAGCCCTGCTTGTATATGCATTAAGGATGTTAGGTCAAATTTCTCCTGGTCACTGCGTCACAATGGGGGGCAAGCAACATGATAAATAAAGCTCTATATTGTTTTAAAAACTTTACAACTGTTCAGCCCAGTGTTTCTGTCTATTTGGATTAATTCATATTATATGTAATCAGGTCATCTAGAAGAAAAACGTTGATTCTCTATTAAAAACAAACATTAAAAAGTGGATCCTTTCCTTTTCTAAGGGGGCTTGTGCAGTGTGGAACGCATCTGAACCTGTGCTGTGCACTGTTACCGTGCACTCTGAATTCTCGTCCACCATGTTTTAAAAGACTTTTTGAGGAGTGCTCCTGCAGCTTGAATTGCAATTGGATGTTTTGGATTTATTAAGAAATTACTGTATTTGTGATTATTTAGTACGTGTATGTTGCAGTTCTCTATTTCTCTGGAAATTGCCCTCTGGTTCCTTTTGGGCGGGAAAAGTGTTCACAATACTAAATAACAATAATAAAGACAATTCCCTTGCATAAGATTGCTCAGGCCTGCTGTGGCCAGCACACAGCCATACTGCCCAGGCACCCTCTTGCAACCAACTCGTTAAAATGCCATTATCGGTCACAGGTTGATACATCTGTAGGGTTGGTCACAATATGCACAACCAGAAATACACTTCACACACGCATGCTCAAGCCCTCTAACGATATTCATTTTCTCTGAGACAAGTGATGACATTCAACCAATGGCGTTCCTGGGCTGCTGAGTTACTGGGGTGCCTTCTGGCTGCTCTGTGGTAATTGCATCGGCAGAGCCCCAAACCAACACATGGCAGAGGACACCTGGGAGACAGTCACACAGCTGTCTATTGAGTCTATGTGATGCTGGAAGCTCAAACAGGATGCATGTCTTTAAAGCACCGCATCCATGTGCTTCTCTCTGTCTTCCTCTGGCACGTGCACTGCTGTGCTATAGCCGCCATCCTGCGCCCCCTGTGTCATACTGGGCCCCCTATGTGTCGTCCTCTTTGGGTGTGTGATTCAAATTCATGTGGCTCTCTGGGCATTGCATTTTCCAGGGAAAACAATATCTCTTCTGTTGCTGATAAATCGTTCAGGTGTGTGGCGCATGGTATGAGGTGCATAGGTGGTGGTAGTGATCTAATACAGGGACACTCACCTGTGCCAGGTGCGGGCACAGGTGGTTGATGCAGCACTGGAGACAGATCCACGTTTACAAAGGATTTTGGATTGATTTGGGGCACTCAAAATGAAACAATACATTCCTTTAAAACTTCAAAAGATGGGGAGTGTCCATGGAGTAAGACATATATATTAACGGGATCTTGGTCGCAAGTTTAATCCAGTGTACAATGATCTGTCTGACTTCACTGGCATGGAAGGAGCCAGCTGGCTTAAATGTTACTGTGTTGATATGCCGTGCTTCAGCACCCCCTTCCATGCGCTATCATAATAATGGGAAAGAAAAGCACACGTACAGTTCCGTTTCCGTAGTGTAGTGGTTATCACGTTCGCCTCACACGCGAAAGGTCCCCGGTTCGAAACCGGGCGGAAACACTTTTAGCGAAAGCCTCTTTAATCCTCACTTTTCATCTTCCATAGTGAAGTCCATATGCACAACGTGATATGAACGAACACTATTTTAAAAACTATTTAGTAGCAAAATTAATACAGATTACATTTTTTATAGTGATAGTATGTAAAGAACACGGAACAAAATAAAGTCAGACGAAACTAAGACCGACTTTCGTTCATGATGTATTCGAATTGTAAATACTAGGAGCGGGAATGAATGAAATAAAGGGAAATAAAATTGAGATTCCGAAAAGCGTCTCATTTCAGTGAAAAATGTGAGGTTCCACCGAGATTTGAACTCGGATCGCTGGATTCAAAGTCTAGAGTGCTAACCATTACACCATGGAACCATACACTTAGTGCCACGGTACCCCTAATTTTTAGCTAAGCACAGGTGCCCTGAAATCTGCAGTACTACGAGATTTATGATAGCCTAATACACCCTTTCCCGATATCAGTAATTCTTAATCATTGGGACTTTGTATTATACTTATGTCTTTGTAAAGAGCTTGTCACGGAGAATGAGTACCTCAGGGAGCACTGAGCAGAGGTTGAAACCCCTTAACATATGCACCTTACCATCTCACCTGCATGGGATTTCATGACTCTTTCTTGCCTTTGGACCACTCATAGAATACAGGCCTGGAAAATTATGTTAATTCCCCATTGCCGTCATGATGCCATTCTGGAAAATGACTTGAAATGGCTGTTGCATTGGGCTCTGTTCAGAAAAGACTCTTGGGTTTTCTCCTCAATTACCATATCTCCAAGTGAGATTAGGCAATTTAGTATCTAGCACAGTCTCTGAACATTTCGAATTTTAGAGCTTGTGAAAGATTGATATGATTGTATGAGTGTGGATTATACACAACAGTATGATGTGTTGGCCTTACTACAATGAAATAGTAATAATGTAAGGAATAGTTGAAAAGACTCTTGCTGGGGTGGACTGGGTTGTTGGCTCTTCTGCCGAGTACACCAGGCTGCCCCAGTGCCCACCCATTGGTCTAGCACAAACGCAATCTCACTAGAACCCATTGCTTGGTTCAAAACGGAGTGAAGATCCCAGGCACGTACCCCATATGTTTCAGTAAAGAGCCAGCCTCCCTTTGAACCATGCCTGCTGAGCCTCCTTAAAGCCCCACATCTTGTTCCAGTAGAGATTCAGTATTCTTGGGACACCCCCACCCCCTTGCCCAGCTGCCAAGTTTTCAGTCTATGTATGTGTGACATTTACATATTTGGAATGTACTTAACTGTTGGGGGGCCGCAGGTGGACACACTGCCGGCCTCTCACGTGCTGGGGGAGCCAGCACCTTGGTAGTTTGCCAGGATCACCCGAACTTACTATTGTTGCAGGCCGGGACCATGATGGCCCATGGGGACATGGGCTTGAGGTGCCGGGGGCACTGTGGATGCCGGGAGCATCCTGGGTGGAGGGTGGCCTGGGCGGACCCAGGGCACCATGCTGATGCAGGAGGCCCAGACCAGCGAGACCTGCCGGACCGTGATCACATGGTGTGGGCCTGCAGGCCAGGGCTGGGGACTGGCAGCTGAAAATATTTAACTGTTTCCAAAATCCAGGTCTCACTCCTGCAACCTTCCTGAACCTCCCGCTCAGGACGAATTGTGTATCTCTGGTTTTGGGCTGTGGGGAGTGACATTATCTAATTCTTTTCACCAGCCGGGGCTGGAAACTGCAAACGGGGGCTGCTCTTTTTCCAGCCCTATGTGTCCACCTGCCGTGTTAGGCTAAACACGGGGCTAATTGCTCATGGTCATTTCCTCTGTAAAGAGGATGTTTCTCTGCTCGATCGTTGGTGTGACATCCATCGCTGACAAGACATAAACAAAATGGCCCCCGGGTCTCTGAAGTCACCTGGAAGGTGTGAAGAAGACCTTGCCCTTCCAATCGTGAGTCCCTCTCCCTCGGGACAGCCACCCCTTCCTGTCCTGCTGCCTTTCTCCACCTGGGTTACCTTTGCTTTGTGACCCTTGTGTTTGCCGCCCTGTGAATTGGAGTTGGAGGGGCCTTGGCCCTCCACCATGTTATTGCCTGGTGCCCTCATGCCCCCCTTTCAGGGTGGGTGTGCCATCTCTCTAACATATGACGTCGGGTGCTGCTATGCCCTCATCCCGAGCTTTAACCTGCTGTTGGCCTGGCATTTATCCTCGCCTGAAGCCCATAACAAATTAAGCCCAGGCATAATTATTTACAAAATATTAATATTCAACATGCAAGTCCACACAGACGATCAGTAGCGTACGTGCTTCAACACTTCTGTCCTCCAGCACCCAGCTCATTCTAATGCCATCAGCTCTCTTTTCAACATTGTACTACTTTTGACTGGCCGCAACGGCCAGAAGGGGTTGTCGCCCCTTCGCTGCCCCCATCCTCCTCCTCTTTGCTTCTTCTTTTTTTCTTTTAATAAAACCATGCTCTCTCAATCCGTCGTTAAAATTCAATAATATGTCTGAGCCCACCTGAGATAGGTCAACCCCATCTTTATCGTAGTATCCTGGTACACCCCAATTTATTAGGCCATCCCTAAACATTGAGAAACATGCTCCCCTGCAAAACTTTGTCATGTCCATATTCCATTTTTTCTGGCACTTCTCCACAGCCATGTGTGAATTTGCACCCCTCCATATTTATCTGGGCACGATTCTGGCCATATGAGTCCACAAGCGCCCCCTTCCTCGCTCAATGCCCAGAACGTGGCGCACATTTCCTTAAGCAGCTGCCTTCTTCCCAGCTGTGCCACATCGTTCCCCCCCAGATGGGTTATTATTGTCTCTGGGGGTCACTCTTCACCCAGTAGCGGCTCTCTGACCTCCACCCGGCAATCCATGTGGGACCTTGTCCCAGGAAGCTCTTCTTATTATGCCTCTGAAGATGTTAACACCTCCCATCAGCGTACTGGAACTCTCTACCGGGAGGTCCCCTGCGAAAGAGTGTTTCACCGGCAGCCCTGATATGACAAAGCCACTGTCACATTAGGGTGTCGATCACCAGAGTCATTTTGAAGCATGCAGACATGGATAGTGGGTGCAGTTAGAGTACCACGAGATCAGGCTTAGGTCAAGAGAGGGGTTTTACTGTTTTGGATTCTGTCAGGCCTCCCTACGCATCCTTCCCTCTCCCCACTCTCTGCAGACACAGGCACTCTATATATGACATTGGAAGACAAGGTACACATGTCATAGCAGCCTGGATTGGACACTGACTACATTCTTGTTTTGGGCCAATCTGCTGTAGAATGTTGCCTTTATAAAGGCAGGAAATGTGGTCCTCAGTTGATTCATCTTTGGATTCTCAGAAGAAGGAGAGGAAGGATTCATTGGAAATGTGTTGGGAATGGTTAGTTTATACCAAAGTTCTCTGCCATAGAGCTGAAGACAGAAGGCTTCAGGGCAGAGGCAAGCTCTACTCTCTAACCCACCCAAGGGCACATTTGGGGTGACCAGCTTGCGCAATCTAGCCAATCATTTTTGAAAAGTCTGCACTGTACCATTTGAGCACTTCGAGCGGACTCAACCTGTCTCAGCGCCCATGATCTCGTGGGACCACCAATTGAAACGGCTTGACACTGACTCGATCCAGAAAGAGCTCCAATAAGCCTGACTCGATGCTGCTGAGCCCCAATCACAATAGACATGCGCATTTGAAGAATCTTTGTCCCCCTTGTCTGCCTCGGCACCTCAGTAACTTTTAAGCCACCTTTCTTAGCCATTTAAAAGACATATCCTTGAACATTGAAATGTGCTGCTAAAATCATTGGCCAGCACCCCTGTCTTCACACTGAATGCCCCTTTATTCCCATAGTGTGTATTCTCTCCGTTTCCTTTAGAGAGGTGGGTCTTTATTGTTTTTAATTTGTTGTATGCACTGTACGTATTTCCTAAAGTTCCTGTTTTTGTAGAACCTTGGTTGGGCATTTATTCATGTTGGTACCACCATACTATTGGTGTTTGTGTGCAAATGTAACAGCTCAAACGCCTCAGAAAGAATTTAGACTGCCCTTTGCCACAGTTACCAAAAGAGGCATAGGGGGTATACCTGTCGGGTGTGTCGGCTTCCCCTTTATGACTGCGCTCATTGCTGGTTTAGTAGCAGTCTGGGGCTGAGTAGGTGTTTTGGACACTACTCACCCCTGTGCTCCTACAGAGCAATAGTCATTTCGTCACCCCGAATGTAAAATTTTCTGTTATGCCCCAGCAAGGTTTGTGTCATACAAAACACAATACATACATGCAATAAAACATGCCTGTGCTATGCTATAAGATCCTTGTGCACTGCCACAGTGAGGCGTTATGTATTGCCGTATGCTGAAATGAATGTACTACTGCTTGCAGACGGCGGCGAATCAAGTGCACAGTTTTACTTTGACTATGTACATGTTAAGAGCGTTGAAACAAAGTTTAAAAAAAACACATCAACGAATAGGTTATGATAATTTACAGCTATTTTTAAAGAAAACATTTAATGAATTCTATTTTTCCCTTTTAAAGAACTCCTTCGAGGCACTTCAGAGAAGTCACGTGGAATGTTTGCCTGCCCAATCCTGCCTGCTGCTGCTGCTTCCCATGATCACTTTGTTCTATGCTATCTATATTTGTCAGTCACCATCTCTCCAGGGGTTTTGTTTACTGTGAACCCCATTCGCGGTATTGCTGAGGCAGCTCCGGCTGTTTGTTGTCTAGACAGGGCCCCAGTCTGGTAATGTGAACTAGTCACAAGAAGGATAGTCTTGAAACGTGAGCGACGGAATATGTTCAATGTAGTGAGATGCGACATAAAATTATAGTCCTCTTTACCAGAAACCCAAAGAGGATGTAACAGTATATCCTTTAAATGTTGGCGTTCATGCGTACCCCAAAAAATATATGCACCTGGAGATGCCGGGGATTGAACCCGGGGCCTCATACATGCAAAGCATGCGCTCTACCACTGAGCTACATCCCCTCACGTAAAACACACCATCGTAATATCTGTGCCGTCCGACCCTCGGCCCAGTAATTCTGCAAATGAAATCTAGTTTGTAGAAAAGGTTCGGCAGTGAAATCGAAAGTGATAATCGATGCAGGACCGAGATTGTTTCTGCTATAGGGACTGCTGGTGGCTGTGCTACATCCCTTTACGATAACGTTCCACTAATGTTAGAGTCGGCACGGAGTTTTTTGTATGTGGGAACTGTTTTCATTCTCTATCTCTGTTCTACTTTGGGATGTTTCCTCTTTCGCCTCGCCACAGAAATCAGAAGGAATGTGTCAGGCTTTCGTTTGCCACCACATTCTCATCACCTGGTATAGAGCGAACTTCCCACAATCTTTCTTCTGTTTTATCTCTGTCCGCAGAATATCGATTTTCAGGGATTACAGCTGGCTTCACTAGCAGGAATATGTGTCACTGGTGTTGTGCCACAGAGGGCCGATCCAATAGCAAAGCACCACCACGTGACTGCTTGGCACCATGTGCTGCTGCTTTTAAACAAGCACTGGCAATGCCAACAGTTTGGACTTTTATCTAGGCCTGGGAAAGGCACTTGCCAGGCACCACCCTAGTGGTATTAACTGGCCACTGATGGTACCAGCAGCAAAATGGTGTGTGTACCTGGGTATCTAATAATAGTGCCGGCAAACGTCTAATACTTAAATCTTAAAACACAAGCCATCACAGTAGGCTTTGTCAATGCATGTTTTTATCAAGACTTCAGTGAAGGACACGCATGGTGCTTGTGAATGTAGACTTGGTTACGACATTTTAATTACACCGGTGGCACTTTACTCCTGCAATTAAGACATTAGCCCTCAGAAGACTGCTTTGAAAAAACACTGGCAGACATTTCGAGTGCAAAGCTAGATGGTAAGTCTTGATTAAAGTTAACTCAAAGAGTTCCCATAATTAGGAGTTTTGGGTCTGGAGGGGCAGGACTGGGTGGGAATGGCCACATGGCCATGGCAGTCAATGGGTGGGCAAATAACTAAACAACACTTACAAGCTTTGGTTCCCTCCTCAGATGCCTTTTTCCCCGATCTGGACTCTAATGCAATAGTTTCAGCATATAGGTGGGTGCCACCTAATAGCCCAAAGTAATAAAGGATCTAGGTGGCAACAGTGTCTGCCTCTCAGTGCTGGCACACTTAGGTGAGTGAGGGGAGGTGGCAGGCCCGTCTAGGGTCTGCCGCTGCCCACATCCTCTTCCTCTCTGTCCCATCCACCAAGTTATCTTTTTTTTATTTATTTTTTTACTTTTATTTATTTAGCTTGGCAGCACAGGAACAGGTGAGCTACATACAGGACAAGTATAATCAGAGCAATGCAGGTAATACAAACATATAAAGCAAATTCAAAACCAGTTTGTGCACATGTGGCAGACATCCAAGGTGGGTGTGGGGGCAGTGAGTGAACAATTCCGGAGGTTGTGCGGGAATAGCAGGGGGAGAGGACTGGAGATGTAGAGTCCGAGGCAGAATCAATGGGAGCCATGTATGAACGAAACCTTGACCAAACATCTCTGGGTCTTTAGTGGGTTGGCTGTTGTATAGCCCAGGATTCTTCGGTGTCCGATGCCCATGTGACCGCCCTGAGCCACTGTGCATGGGTGGGTGTGGTAGGCCGAAGCCAGCAGAGTAAAATAGAGCGTACAGCAAGTGGCATGCAAAGTCCAGCCAGGTTTTTGGAATCTCAGCGGAGCTCAGAAAAGTCATGGAAAAGACAACTCATTGGGGATAGGGTAATAGGGTGATCGAGGATAGCTGACATAGTAGCACATACTGCGCTCCAAAATTGAGTGAGACGGGGGCAGGACCAAATCATGTGGATATAGCCAGCGTTGTCGCAGCCACACCTGGGGCACCTTGGGGACAAGTCATTTGAAATGTGGTGTAGTCTGCTCGGGGTGTAGTGGTATCTGTGGTGCACCTTGAATTGGATCAATTTAAAGCGGGAGTTAAAGGATACCTGATGAATACATGCACACATTCGGGCCCATCGTTCATCTGTGATTTCGAGACCAAGGCCATCCCCCCAGGTATGTCTTAACTTGGTAAATGTAGGGGCCGATCTAGCCTGTACCAGGGTGTAGAGTCTGGAAACTTTGCCCCTCATGGGGGTGGGAGAGGTAAGCTCCGTAACTGCAGGTTCATCAGGTGGCAGCACTGGGAAACTGGGGTATTTGTGTTTAAGGATTTTCCGGAGGGGTGACTACTGAAGCCAAGCGGATGGTCTCCGCTTCAAGGACAGTGGAAGATCTGGCCACTCTATGAAGTTACCCTGTTCGAAGAAGTCCCATAGTTGTTCATATCCAGGCTCTGCCCACCGGCGAACGATGACGGGAGGTACATGTGGGACCTCCGGGAGGAAGTTCCAAAGTGGAAAGTTACCATGAAAGGGGTGGGCGATGCCTAGTAATTACCATGTTTTAGATAGGGCCAGAGAAGTAGAGGCCGCCGGGTCAAGTGAGTCTAATACCCTCGGCATGGGCGTGATAACCAGGGAGCAAATATCACGATCGCTGATCGATAGCTTTTCGAGTCTGACATGAGGTGGGGGGTCCAATGTTTTAAACAAGTGTGAAGTGTATTGGAGTTGGGACACCAGCCAGTACTTAAGGAAGTCAGGAGCACCGAAGCCGCCAACCTCCATCGGGATGGTCAAGGTCTTGAGTTTAAGCCGGACCATGTCTGAGTGCCAAAGAAAGGTATTAAGGGTACGAGTCAGCACCCGGAAGAACCAGCCGCTCGGCCACTGGGGGATATTGGCGAACCTGTACAGAAGCTGGGGTAATACTACCATTTTTAGTATCCCTATCCTGCCGGCAAGTGAGATCGGGAGCCTACTCCAGCGACTTTTGTCGTAAGGCTAGTGAGGTATTTTTGGTAGTTCTCTTCAAAAACCTGTTCGAATCGGCGAGACACTACTATGCCCAGGTAGGTAAAGCTTGACTGGGCCCATGTGAATCGCTGGGTATCAGGAGGGGGGCGTGTGCAGGCAGTGAGCGGCAAAAGGGTAGATTTAGAGCAATTTACTTTGAGGCCAGAAACTTGTCCAAAAAGGATATCTTCCAATATCGGAGCCAAATTGGTGTCGGGGGAACGGATGAAGAGAAGGGCATCATCAGCATACAGGGATACTATGTCCGCGAAAGGTTCCATCTCTATGGCAAAGACCAGAGGAGAGAAGGGACAGCCCTGCCTAGTGCCCCTAGTTATTTGGAAAAGGGGGGAGCATCGGTCCTCAGTACGAACCCTGGCCACTGGGTTGGAGTACAGCAGCCCGACCCAGGAAAGGAAGCGGGGCAGAATTTGCATTTTTTAAGAACCCGCCAGAGATTCTCCCACGAGACAGAATCGAAGGCTTTTTGCATATCGAGTGCCACTGCTACTGCATGCAGATTTGGGTTAATCCTGCTTATAATGTTGAAGAGACGCCTCAGGTTCAGAGAGGTGGAGCGTCCCGGAATAAATCCCGCTTGATCGGGGTGAATGATATGCGGCATGTAGGGGGCAAGGCGTAGGGCTAGTAATTTGGCGTACCCGTTGATAAGCGAGAGTGGACTATAAGAGCAGCATTGAGTGGGGGGTTTACCGGGCTTCAGCAAAACGGTTATTGTGGCTTCACAGAGCGAAGGGGGAAACAGACCTACCTCCACTGATTCCTCCCAGAGGGCCATTAGGCGAGGGAGTAGGAGTGATTTGAAGTGTTAATAGAATTCAACGGGAATGCCATCTGAGCCTGGGGATTTCCCTGATGAGAGTGAGTCTATGGCATCCAAGAATTCCCCGGTGGTGAATGGATTCTCGAGACATCCAATGGTCTCAGGGGAGAGGATCGAGAGGGGAAGCTTATCTAGGGAAGACTAGATCTCCGCTGTCGGGACATTGTCTGCATTGGCATATAGGGATTCGTAGAAAGAGAGGAATTCAGAGTTAATATCTTGCAGGGACGTGGCTAGGGTACCATCGGGTCTCTCCACTCCAGGGATGGGAGGGGCACCAAATTCTCGGTGGAGAAGCCTGGCCAGAAGATGGCCTGGGCGTTGACACTCGCCGTATTTCCTCGCAAGTCCCGGGCTGTCCAGGAACCTCAGTTCGCGGTCCGCAAGAAAACGGAATGTGTCAAGTTCCGTACCGATTGATGCCAGGAGTTCCGGAGTTTGGTGTAGCGAGCATTGAGCTTCCAGTGCGGACAGCATGGCTTTGCTTTCAGCAATATTTCTGTGAATTGTTTTAAGGATGCTGTTCTCCTTAGACAGGGCAATACCTCTTATATAAGCTTTGAAAGATTCCCAGAGGGTGGCCTGTGAGGACACTGTGTTGGTGTTAATTTCGAAGAACTCCTCAATGGCGGTCTCCAGCTCTGAGCTGAAGACGGGGTCGAGGAGAGAGTGAGGTTTCATTATCCAGTGTCTGCTGCGGTCACGATCCGGGCCCCAACAAAGGGTAATAGTCACCGGTGAATGAACAGAGAGGGTTCTGGGAAGGATCGATAGGTGAGATATGTTCCTTATAAGTATGTCACACACTAGCCATCTATCGATTCAGGAATATGAGTCATGCACCGAAGAGTAGAAGGAGTAGGAGCGGGAGTCGGGATAGAGAAGCCTCCATGCGTCCACCAGGGAAAGACTGGGGAGAGATGACAGTGTAGTGTAGGCTGCTTTGGAAAGTCGGCGAGGTCTGGAGCCGTATCTGTCAAGGTCTACGTCAAATATCGTATTAAAATCACCTCCCCAGAGGATTATTGTTAGCAGGAAGCTGTCAAGGAGAGACGTGAGATGTGAATAGAACTCCAGGTCGTCGATATTGGATCCATAGATGTTTAATAGGACCACCTCCTTATTCTGCAGACTACCATGGACTAACACATATCTGCCCAGGGGGTCGATCTGTGTAGATATGGGGTTAAATTTAAGGCTCCTGTGAATTAGAGTCATAACTCCCCGGCTTTGGGTAGAATAATTAGTAAAGTACCTCTGAGGGCCCCACATTTTGGCAAATCTTTCACAATACTCGGTGTAGGCGTGCGTTTCTTGTAAAAACAGTATTTTGACCCAATGGCGTTTGGCCTGAAGCTGTAGTTGTTTCATCTTCTTATAGTTTCCCAGCCCCCGCACATTCCAACTCATGAATGTCAAGTTATCCTCAGTTGACAGTCCAGAGGTGGTCATTAGAAGTGACGGATTAACGGGGTGGTGCTCCCCATGATCGGTGCACCATTTGATCAGCCTTGCAATAATAACTGAACAATATTGCCCCATACTCTACCTCCCCTGTGGATACCAAGCCTTTTTTAACATAAAACCCAACAACGCCCACCCCCTCCGACGTCCCGCCCCCAAACAAACAGAGGAATGACAACCCCATGCCCAAACAACCAAATCCAAACCAATGGCATCAACGCCGGGGGGCCTGTGAGCTGGCCTGGTGGCGGTGCTCCGGACCGGAAGGCAATTTAAGGATAAGCATGGTGCCTAGTGATGACATCTTGTGCCACCCGGGTAGGACTCCACCTGGGTGGAAAGGGCATGATCGCAAAATATAGAAACAATTTTCTCACGTATGGGGGAAGTAGCCCCCTAATCAATCAACTAGACCAGGAAGGTGACTGAATTTAACAGCAACTAATAGAGTAAACTAGCAACAGTGGATGAGCGCTGCGGAGAGAAATTGAACCAGAGAGGCGTTCAGTGATAACTACGAGAGTCTCCCATGGGATTATGAGGCCAGCCCTAAGGACCAGAACATACATGTCATAGACCGAAAAACTCGAGTAGGCGGAAGACAGCCCCTTCTCACGCTCATCCACCGGGTAGACATTTCTGTACCAAGTCGGAGTCCCAAATCATGAACAATCAGCCAATAAACATAACATTGACAATGTGTGTTTCAAAAGGGGGTCAGCCGGGGAAATGTTCATCGATAAATCTGGAGGCCTCCTCAGGGATTGTGAAGAAGTAGACCTGGTTGGAATGTTCAATGCTCAATTTAGCGGGGTATAACATGGAGTATTTGACCTGCAGGTCTCGAAGCCTCCTCTTTACTGCCAGGAAGGTTTTGCGTTCACGTTGGACTGCCACCGAGAAATCAGGATATAGATGGATCCTGGCAGCGCCCAGAATGAGTTCACCCTTGGCTCTAGCCGGCCTGAGCAGGGCGTCACGGTCACGGAAGTTTAGAACTCTACCTATAATGGGTCGTAGTGGTGCGCCCGGTCTGGGCTTTGCAGTGAGGGCACGGTGGGCTCTCTCGATCGCGAACTATGGGGAGAGTTTTGGAGTCTAACAATTTTAGTAGAGTGCACTCTAAGTAATCCTCCATGGGTACCTTTATGCCATCTTCGGGTACTCCGATAATGCGGAGGTTGTTACGTCTCCAGCGTGATTCGAGGTCCTCGTTCTTTTTCTCAACCTCGGCGACACGGCCAGAAAGTGTGGAGACCTCCGCCCTTAGAGAGCTCAAGTTATCCTTGGTGGTACTCACTCGTGTCTCGATCTCGGCAACCCGGCCGTCGGTCCTCTCCATATGAGCCTTGATAGAGGATATAGTGCCATTCATGTCGTCAAGCTCTCTGTGGAGCGTGGTGAACACCTCCCGGATGTATTCCATCATTTTTTGAGCGTCTGCCGGGTCCGAGGTCGAGGGGTTAGATGGTTCCTACCCGGACACCTCCCCCACCGGCCCCAACGGGGTTTTTGTGAAAATGTTAATTGAGCATTGCTTCTTTCCAGCTCCCTTGGTCATGGCACCAGGCGGAGGGTGGGCCCGAAGGCCTGGGCGGGCGGCAGGAGTGTCGAGGCAGGTCGGGAGGCAGAGGGCAGGACACAGAGGATGGTCGGACAGGCTATTCAGAGCATTCGGGCGCCCAGAGGACGACAGGGTTGAAGTGGAAAGTAGTGCTGTAATAGGATGTGGAGTCTCTGGTCACCACTGCCCGCCAGTTCGCAGGTCCGGGGGGGATCTCCCTGGCCGGCAGTGGTATGAGGGCACTGAGTGGTCAGTGAGTGGATCCCCTGGTGTCGACCGCCCCGAAGATCACGGGTGAAGGCCAAGAACCGGAGATCAGTGTGCCGTGACAGGGGTGGAAGTAGGAGCAGCTATGGGCACTGATGTGGTTGAGCAAACTGGGGAGTCCACTTCCTGTGTCGGAGGAGAGGTCCGCCAAGGCTCCCAGCAAGGCAGTGGTGGACCACAGAGGGGTTAGCAGGACGCCCACGGCCAGGCAGCGAGGAGACAGTCACTGCAGGGGTCTTCGATCCCAGTATATCCAAGTAAAGCAGAGGGTCCAGTCACTGCGCGCCGCGGTAGGGGGGACCAGCCTGGTGCACCACTAACCATGGTCTGTGTGGTGTCCCAACTGATATATGTGGCGCAATGAGCGGGAGGTGTATCACCACGGCGAATACCCCATGCAGGCACTACGGTGGAGAGCAGTAGGATCCACACCAAGAGAAGAGGTCCCAATCCAAGGGCCAGCAGCGGGCAGCTTGTGCCAACACCTAAGTGGTGCACGGGTTAATAGATGACGGCGCCCGAGGAGTCTGTGTCCCCCCCGACAGGGCCCACCAGGTCGCGTTAGGAGCGGGGGCCCTGTGCGTCTGGCAGGGTAGCAGGGCAGCGGAGCGTGACGACAGCCACAGTGGGTCCCGGCACAGAAGGTCCAGGTTCCGGTCGTGAGTCCAGGGAGGGAGGCGACGCGTGCCAGCACCGGCAGCACTACAGTGCGGATGGGCAGAGTGTCTGGTGGGACCCGAAGGGACTCACCGCAGTAGCCAGGAGCGGGAGCGTCCCGCAATCCGGTCCCAGAACAGGAAGCCTCCTCTCCGGATCCACAAGAGGCACTGATAGGCAGCACGCCGCCCTGGGAGAGGCGGCGGAGCAACAGCTCTACATTTGGGGTTGCACCCCGGGGTCCAGTCAGGGGGCTGGTGTCTGCGCACAGGCCGCAACGGTTCCTCGAGGAGTGGGGAGAAGGTGACGCCGCACCGCACAGTGCCCCTCCCCCCAGTAGGCCCCGGATCCTCAGAGTCAAGCCAAATGACTCTGGAGCAGAGGAGCGGGGCAGAACGGCGCCAGCTCCCGGCCCAATTTCAAAGCACTGGATCTCTGCGATAGGGTTGATTCAGGACGCGGGGTTCGAGCAGCACACGCCCGGGTCCTGCAGCAATTTAATAGGGTGGCTGGCCCAGGTTTTAATAGGGCACCAAAGGAGGATTCAAACAGGAAGGCGCCCCACGAAGCGGAGTTCACAATCAGGCGGCCATCTTCTATGAGAGCTACAGCGCCCCCCTCCCCAACCAAGTTATCTGAGTTGTGATGTGATAGAGATGCACAGAGGGATACAGAGAAAAAAAAGATTTCAGTACAGGGAGACAGGATTCAGAATGAGAAGGCAAAAGAGTGGGGACATAATTGAAGAATGCATGAGGAAATAAAGTGGACTGAACTGGAAAACAAAAGGGATTTATACTGAATGGTAAGTGTTATTACTTGGCTAGACTAGCTAATTTGGTTGCATCCTGCCTGAAGCTATTTTCTGACATGGCATTGCATTTTTACTGGCATCAAGGGTAAATTAAAGCCAGTATGATGAGCGTTCCTATATCGCTATACTGGCATATATGGGTGCAGCCAGTCGTGACATGTTTTCTTATTGTGGCATGGCATTTTTACTGACAACGTCAGCAGGACTATGTTCTTATGTATGGATACTGGCATATAAGGGCAAACCACATCAAGGATAGTGGCCCATCACAGCCTCTGAGCGACTAGATCTCATTGCAGTACACTTGCTGTGGAAGCAGACACATGCATGTATGTACGCATGTACAAATGCGTAGACTGTGGCTAGTGTCTGCACTTTGCACAACCACATACACACTCTAATTTCACTTTCTTCTATCATTGGGCTTTGGTAGCTCTGCACTAGTGGTGGAGTTATGAGCTATTAATCCGCGGATTTATGTGCCTCTATTGCTCTTCTTAGGTACTCCTCCACTTATCGATGCTCCATGGAATGTGTCCCTGTTGAGTCTAGCATGATCTCTAGATTAAAAACTGTTACATAGTACCCACTGAACCCTTGCTTTTCAGCTCTTTTGTCTCATCACAAGTATAATCATCCAACCGATTCTTGAGGCCCTGCTTCGCTGTAGCTGTTCCAGGAGACACCTGGTCCTTTGCAAAAGAATAGTGCGAAAACCGTACAGAAACATCTGACCTCTTGAAGACTGGTGTGCACCTTACTTCCTCCCACTTTCCGGCAGGAGATTTATTTATTGATTACGGTAGCGCCACCCACGCTGCAGCATCGCGCTCTCCCTCTGTAAGGCGGCAGAGGTCCCTTAGCATCTACTCTCTTCTTGGGGCACATTTCTTCTGACCGGCGGCCGATGCCGCCTCTTCTGCATTTTACTTTTGCAGCGGATGCTGCTTCATGCGTGTTCTGGTTTGGAGCTGCTATCGCGGAGCTGGGCACTTTCTCCCTCGGCGGGAGCAGGCAAAACACTTGATGGCCGATGCCGCAGTGCTGCAGGCTGACCCGCACTCCGGCTGCACAAGCACCCTCTTCACACACGGCTGCGGCCAGGGAGGGTCTGCCGGTGGGTCACTGGGCATCCACTCTCTCCTTTTCTTGTGGCAGTGGGTGCTGCTTCCTTTTCTTTCTCCTGCGGGCAACAGATTGTGCTGCAGGGGTCCGTCTTCCTCGTCGCCATTGGTGGGGGGCGACAGTGGACACACGGCCAGCATCACAAGTGCTGGGGGTGCCAGCATCTTGGTAGATTGCCGGGATCACCCAGACTTTCTGTTGTTGCAGGACAGGATCCCAATGGCCCATGGGGACATGGGCCTGGGCGCACTGTGGATGCCGGGAGCATCCTGGATGGAGGGTGGCCTGGGTGGACCCAGGGCACCATGCTGAACTGGGGGGCCCCTATGGGACTCCCGAGAATGGGAACTTACCACCGTTGCTGGCACCCGTAATATCCCGGTAACACACGGATTTCAGGCACCGGTAATGGTAAGGTGAGTTTGCTGGTAGCCGGCCGGTGGCTCAGGCGGGTTACCGGCCAACTCATAATGAGGCCCAATGTCTTTTGGACTGACATACTCCTGCCCGTATTGGAAGTGAAAGAGCTTGAGGGACTGGTTAATCTTCTTTATGGCCAAAGCTGTCTGAACTGGTCAGGGTGCGGAGTAACAGCTCTCCTCTAGCCCTACACCAGCTTAGGTTTCCTAGGAGACAGCCGTTAGTAAAACTCTATGTATGGAGCCACTGGTGATGATGGTTGACCAGCTGGGATTCTTCATGAAGCAGTGTGTGCAAGATGCCCATATTTATCTAATGGTGTCAACCGAGGAGAGCATCCGGCAGCTCAAACAACCCTCCCAGAACATTAGAGACTGGAAGAGGACAAACGCAGCCCTTCCAAGACTCAGTTCTTGTTCTATCCCTTAGCTCTGCCTGGGAGAGTTCACTTTACATATTGTTTCTGCGCCAATATATTCTACAGTTAAGTCCTGGGCTTCTTTGTGTTCCCAGACTGTCCCTTGCAAAGCATGTTGTATTCACTATCTAATCTGATGAACAAAATCTACAGCTACTGAAATGTATGTCACCTCTTTGCCTAAAGATGGTTTTAGGACAGTAGTTCAGGGACTGGTGTGATTAAGAGTGGACTGTATGAATTATCTTCTGTATTTCCACGCAAAGTCAAATCTGGCACCCCTAAGGCGGTCTAACATACTGAAGCCCTGCTTGTATATGCATTAAGGATGTTAGGTCAAATTTCTCCTGGTCACTGCGTCACAATGGGGGGCAAGCAACATGATAAATAAAGCTCTATATTGTTTTAAAAACTTTACAACTGTTCAGCCCAGTGTTTCTGTCTATTTGGATTAATTCATATTATATGTAATCAGGTCATCTAGAAGAAAAACGTTGATTCTCTATTAAAAACAAACATTAAAAAGTGGATCCTTTCCTTTTCTAAGGGGGCTTGTGCAGTGTGGAACGCATCTGAACCTGTGCTGTGCACTGTTACCGTGCACTCTGAATTCTCGTCCACCATGTTTTAAAAGACTTTTTGAGGAGTGCTCCTGCAGCTTGAATTGCAATTGGATGTTTTGGATTTATTAAGAAATTACTGTATTTGTGATTATTTAGTACGTGTATGTTGCAGTTCTCTATTTCTCTGGAAATTGCCCTCTGGTTCCTTTTGGGCGGGAAAAGTGTTCACAATACTAAATAACAATAATAAAGACAATTCCCTTGCATAAGATTGCTCAGGCCTGCTGTGGCCAGCACACAGCCATACTGCCCAGGCACCCTCTTGCAACCAACTCGTTAAAATGCCATTATCGGTCACAGGTTGATACATCTGTGGGGTTGGTCACAATATGCACAACCAGAAATACACTTCACACACGCATGCTCAAGCCCTCTAACGATATTCATTTTCTCTGAGACAAGTGATGACATTCAACCAATGGCGTTCCTGGGCTGCTGAGTTACTGGGGTGCCTTCTGGCTGTTCTGTGGTAATTGCATCGGCAGAGCCCCAAACCAACACATGGCAGAGGACACCTGGGAGACAGTCACACAGCTGTCTATTGAGTCTATGTGATGCTGGAAGCTCAAACAGGATGCATGTCTTTAAAGCACCGCATCCACGTGCTTCTCTCTGTCTTCCTCTGGCACGTGCACTGCTGTGCTATAGCCGCCATCCTGCGCCCCCTGTGTCATACTGGGCCCCCTATGTGTCGTCCTCTTTGGGTGTGTGATTCAAATTCATGTGGCTCTCTGGGCATTGCATTTTCCAGGGAAAACAATATCTCTTCTGTTGCTGATAAATCGTTCAGGTGTGTGGCGCATGGTATGAGGTGCATAGGTGGTGGTAGTGATCTAATACAGGGACACTCACCTGTGCCAGGTGCGGGCACAGGTGGTTGATGCAGCACTGGAGACAGATCCACGTTTACAAAGGATTTTGGATTGATTTGGGGCACTCAAAATGAAACAATACATTCCTTTAAAACTTCAAAAGATGGGGAGTGTCCATGGAGTAAGACATATATATTAACGGGATCTTGGTCGCAAGTTTAATCCAGTGTACAATGATCTGTCTGACTTCACTGGCATGGAAGGAGCCAGCTGGCTTAAATGTTACTGTGTTGATATGCCGTGCTTCAGCACCCCCTTCCATGCGCTATCATAATAATGGGAAAGAAAAGCACACGTACAGTTCCGTTTCCGTAGTGTAGTGGTTATCACGTTCGCCTCACACGCGAAAGGTCCCCGGTTCGAAACCGGGCGGAAACACTTTTAGCGAAAGCCTCTTTAATCCTCACTTTTCATCTTCCATAGTGAAGTCCATATGCACAACGTGATATGAACGAACACTATTTTAAAAACTATTTAGTAGCAAAATTAATACAGATTACATTTTTTATAGTGATAGTATGTAAAGAACACGGAACAAAATAAAGTCAGACGAAACTAAGACCGACTTTCGTTCATGATGTATTCGAATTGTAAATACTAGGAGCGGGAATGAATGAAATAAAGGGAAATAAAATTGAGATTCCGAAAAGCGTCTCATTTCAGTGAAAAATGTGAGGTTCCACCGAGATTTGAACTCGGATCGCTGGATTCAAAGTCCAGAGTGCTAACCATTACACCATGGAACCATACACTTAGTGCCACGGTACCCCTAATTTTTAGCTAAGCACAGGTGCCCTGAAATCTGCAGTACTACGAGATTTATGATAGCCTAATACACCCTTTCCCGATATCAGTAATTCTTAATCATTGGGACTTTGTATTATACTTATGTCTTTGTAAAGAGCTTGTCACGGAGAATGAGTACCTCAGGGAGCACTGAGCAGAGGTTGAAACCCCTTAACATATGCACCTTACCATCTCACCTGCATGGGATTTCATGACTCTTTCTTGCCTTTGGACCACTCATAGAATACAGGCCTGGAAAATTATGTTAATTCCCCATTGCCGTCATGATGCCATTCTGGAAAATGACTTGAAATGGCTGTTGCATTGGGCTCTGTTCAGAAAAGACTCTTGGGTTTTCTCCTCAATTACCATATCTCCAAGTGAGATTAGGCAATTTAGTATCTAGCACAGTCTCTGAACATTTCGAATTTTACAGCTTGTGAAAGATTGATATGATTGTATGAGTGTGGATTATACACAACAGTATGATGTGTTGGCCTTACTACAATGAAATAGGAATAATGTAAGGAATAGTTGAAAAGACTCTTGCTGGGGTGGACTGGGTTGTTGGCTCTTCTGCCGAGTACACCAGGCTGCCCCAGTGCCCACCCATTGGTCTAGCACAAAGGCAATCTCACTAGAACCCATTGCTTGGTTCAAAACGGAGTGAAGATCCCAGGCACGTACCCCATATGTTTCAGTAAAGAGCCAGCCTCCCTTTGAACCATGCCTGCTGAGCCTCCTTAAAGCCCCACATCTTGTTCCAGTAGAGATTCAGTATTCTTGGGACACCCCCACCCCCTTGCCCAGCTGCCAAGTTTTCAGTCTATGTATGTGTGACATTTACATATTTGGAATGTACTTAACTGTTGGGGGGCCGCAGGTGGACACACTGCCGGCCTCTCACGTGCTGGGGGAGCCAGCACCTTGGTAGTTTGCCAGGATCACCCGAACTTACTATTGTTGCAGGCCGGGACCATGATGGCCCATGGGGGCATGGGCTTGAGGTGCCGGGGGCACTGTGGATGCCGGGAGCATCCTGGGTGGAGGGTGGCCTGGGCGGACCCAGGGCACCATGCTGATGCAGGAGGCCCAGACCAGCGAGACCTGCCGGACCGTGATCACATGGTGTGGGCCTGCAGGCCAGGGCTGGGGACTGGCAGCTGAAAATATTTAACTGTTTCCAAAATCCAGGTCTCACTCCTGCAACCTTCCTGAACCTCCCGCTCAGGACGAATTGTGTATCTCTGGTTTTGGGCTGTGGGGAGTGACATTATCTAATTCTTTTCACCAGCCGGGGCTGGAAACTGCAAACGGGGGCTGCTCTTTTTCCAGCCCTATGTGTCCACCTGCCGTGTTAGGCTAAACACGGGGCTAATTGCTCATGGTCATTTCCTCTGTAAAGAGGATGTTTCTCTGCTCGATCGTTGGTGTGACATCCATCGCTGACAAGACATAAACAAAATGGCCCCCGGGTCTCTGAAGTCACCTGGAAGGTGTGAAGAAGACCTTGCCCTTCCAATCGTGAGTCCCTCTCCCTCGGGACAGCCACCCCTTCCTGTCCTGCTGCCTTTCTCCACCTGGGTTACCTTTGCTTTGTGACCCTTGTGTTTGCCGCCCTGTGAATTGGAGTTGGAGGGGCCTTGGCCCTCCACCATGTTATTGCCTGGTGCCCTCATGCCCCCCTTTCAGGGTGGGTGTGCCATCTCTCTAACATATGACGTCGGGTGCTGCTATGCCCTCATCCCGAGCTTTAACCTGCTGTTGGCCTGGCATTTATCCTCGCCTGAAGCCCATAACAAATTAAGCCCAGGCATAATTATTTACAAAATATTAATATTCAACATGCAAGTCCACACAGACGATCAGTAGCGTACGTGCTTCAGCACTTCTGTCCTCCAGCACCCAGCTCATTCTAATGCCATCAGCTCTCTTTTCAACATTGTACTACTTTTGACTGGCCGCAACGGCCAGAAGGGGTTGGCGCCCCTTCGCTGCCCCCATCCTCCTCCTCTTTGCTTCTTCTTTTTTTCTTTTAATAAAACCATGCTCTCTCAAACCGTCGTTAAAATTAAATAATATGTCTGAGCCCACCTGAGATAGGTCAACCCCATCTTTATCGTAGTATCCTGGTACACCCCGATTCATTAGGCCATCCCTAAACGTTGAGAAACATGCTCCCCTGCAAAACGTTGTCATGTCCATATTCCATTTTTTCTGGCACTTCCCCACAGCCATGTGTGAATTTGCACCCCTCCATATTTATCTGGGCACGATTCTGGCCATATGAGTCCACAAGCTCCCCCTTCCTCGCTCAGTGCCCAGAACGTGGCGCACATTTCCTTAAGCAGCTGCCTTCTTCCCAGCTGTGCCACATCGTCCCCCCCCCCCCCCAGATGGGTTATTATTCTCTCTGGGGGTCACTCTTCACCCAGTAGCGGCTCTCTGACCTCCATCCGGCAATCCATGTGGGACCTTGTCCCAGGAAGCTCTTCTTATTATGCCTCTGAAGATGGTAACACCTCCCTTCAGCGTACTGGAACTCTCTCCCGGGAGGTCCCCTGCGAAAGAGTGTTTCACCGGCAGCCCTGATATGACAAAGCCACTCTCACATTAGGGTGTCGTTCAACAGAGTCATTTTGAAGCATGCAGACATGGATAGTGGGTGCAGTTAGAGTACCACGAGATCAGGCTTAGGTCAAGAGAGGGGTTTTACTGTTTTGGATTCTGTCAGGCCTCCCCACGCATCCTTCCCTCTCCCCACTCTCTGCAGACACAGGCACTCTATATATGACATTGGAAGACAAGGTACACATGTCATAGCAGCCTGGATTGGACACTGACTACATTCTTGTTTTGGGCCAATCTGCTGTAGAATGTTGCCTTTATAAAGGCAGGAAATGTGGTCCTCCGTTGATTCATCTTTGGATTCTCAGAAGAAGGAGAGGAAGGATTCATTGGAAATGTGTTGGGAATGGTTAGTTTATACCAAAGTTCTCTGCCATAGAGCTGAAGACAGAAGGCTTCAGGGCAGAGGCAAGCTCTACTCTCTAACCCACCCAAGGGCACATTTGGGGTGACCAGCTTGCGCAATCTAGCCAATCATTTTTGAAAAGTCTGCACTGTACCATTTGAGCACTTCGAGCGGACTCAACCTGTCTCAGCGCCCATGATCTCGTGGGACCACCAATTGAAACGGCTTGACACTGACTCGATCCAGAAAGAGCTCCAATAAGCCTGACTCGATGCTGCTGAGCCCCAATCACAATAGACATGCGCATTTGAAGAATATTTGTCCCCCTTGTCTGCCTCGGCACCTCAGTAACTTTTAAGCCACCTTTCTTAGCCATTTAAAAGACATATCCTTGAACATTGAAATGTGCTGCTAAAATCATTGGTTAAAATCATTGGCCAGCACCCCTGTCTTCACACTGAATGCCCCTTTATTCCCATAGTGTGTATTCTCTCCGTTTCCTTTAGAGAGGTGGGTCTTTATTGTTTTTAATTTGTTGTATGCACTGTACATATTTCCTAAAGTTCCTGTTTTTTGTAGAACCTTGGTTGGGCATTTATTCATGTTGGTACCACCATACTATTGGTGTTTGTGTGCAAATGTAACAGCTCAAACGCCTCAGAAAGAATTTAGACTGCCCTTTGCCACAGTTACCAAAAGAGGCATAGGGGGTATACCTGTCGGGTGTGTCGGCTTCCCCTTTATGACTGCGCTCATTGCTGGTTTAGTAGCAGTCTGGGGCTGAGTAGGTGTTTTGGACACTACTCACCCCTGTGCTCCTACAGAGCAATAGTCATTTCGTCACCCCGAATGTAAAATTTTCTGTTATGCCCCAGCAAGGTTTGCGCCATACAAAACACAATACATACATGCAATAAAACATGCCTGTGCTATGCTATAAGATCCTTGTGCACTGCCACAGTGAGGCGTTATGTATTGCCGTATGCTGAAATGAATGTACTACTGCTTGCAGACGGCGGCGAATCAAGTGCACAGTTTTACTTTGACTATGTACATGTTAAGAGCGTTGAAACAAAGTTTAAAAAAAACACATCAACGATTAGGTTATGATAATTTACAGCTATTTTTAAAGAAAACATTTACTGAATTCTATTTTTCCCTTTTAAAGAACTCCTTCCAGGCACTTCAGAGAAGTCACGTGGAATGTTTGCCTGCCCAATCCTGCCTGCTGCTGCTGCTTCCCATGATCACTTTGTTCTATGCTATCTATATTTGTCAGTCACCATCTCTCCAGGGGTTTTGTTTACTGTGAACCCCATTCGCGGTATTGCTGAGGCAGCTCCGGCTGTTTGTTGTCTAGACAGGGCCCCAGTCTGGTAATGTGAACTAGTCACAAGAAGGATAGTCTTGAAACGTGAGCGACGGAATATGTTCAATGTAGTGAGATGCGACATAAAATTATAGTCCTCTTTACCAGAAACCCAAAGAGGATGTAACAGTATATCCTTTAAATGTTGACGTTCATGCGTACCCCAAAAATTATATGCACCTGGAGGGGCCTCATACATGCAAAGCATGCGCTCTACCACTGAGCTACATCCCCTCACCTAAAACACACCATCGTAATATCTGTGCCGTCTGACCCTCGGCCCAGTAATTCTGCACATGAAATCTAGTTTGTAAAAAAGGCTCGGCAGTGAAATCGAAAGTGATATTCGATGCAGGACCGAGATTGTTTTTGGCTTACTGCACAAAAACCCAGACTCATTTAAAAGTGGAAAAGGTCGCTTTAATGTGACAGGCCAAAGCTTACAATCAAAACGCTTAACTGGCTCCATGGCCTAACAAACTAAAGAAATATTTTAACAACCAATTAAATAAATTAAACATTTTCCTTTTCATTTTCATTTTCCCCCAACCATTAAATAATTAAATAACCCATATTCCTCCCTAATTATCCCTTGGACCATACCGTCTCGTTGCCCCTTTTCCAGGCGTCCCGCTTTCTCCCAGGGGCCATGCCCCTCCAGGCTCAATACCTGTTCCCCCGGGGTGACCTGCTTGTGCAAACAGCGCCACCCTATCCTTTTCCGTGTCATTCCCCCATTGTGCTTCCCTCCCCCCACATCAAAAGGGGCCATGAAACCCTCCCCCGAGGAGTTCTTTCTACCCCACCCCCCACCCCCAATTTTTCTACCTCCAACTTTTTACCCAGTCTCCCAGCCAAGAACCTAAGTCCGCCAGGTAGTGATTATTCCCATACACGGACAAGTGTACCCCATCCTCTCTAAAGATAAGGAGACCCTCATATGTTATTTCCTTATGGTCCATGACCTGCACCGCCACGAGGCACAAAATTCAACCATTTCTCTGTTTATCCCCTTCCTGGCCCGCTCTATTGCTCCCTTACTTCTCGCTCCCCTCCAGACTCTGCGCGGCAACAACTTAGTCCACACCACCGCTGCTTGAGGCCACATTCCCCGTACCCACACTAAATCCCTCTTCATTTTCTTTAGCAGAGCCACCCCCGTATCTCTCACCAGGTAATTCTCCCCTGCATGCATAATCACCACCTCTGGAACCCCATTGCGTTCCCTCATCCCTGCCAGTATAGGAAGCAGCTGATCCCACCGCAGGCCCCCCAACCCGTGCCATCTCACCACCAGTTCCTTGTAACTGCACCCCAGTTGCCTGCCAAACACCCTTTTCTCCGCCTCTTTCCCAGCCCACTTAACAATTGAATGGCCAACAATCCACACTTGCGCCAACTCCCCCTTCTTTCGCGCAGCATCTGGAAAAGAAAATTGCAAAATCACTGTCAAGTAAAATATTTCAACAAAAACAGTTGACCCCCAAAGTCCTACGCCACCTTTCTTCAACATTCCCCTTTATCAAACTTCCTGACGTACCCCTTGTATTTCCCAGACCTCCAACTCCCCAATCTTTTCACCTTGTCCTCTGAAAAACCCAGCCTAGTACCCTCAGATGCTGCGCCCATCCTAAAGGAATGAGTCCCAAAATCTCTGCCTTTTCTCCCACTGCCACCAGCACCTTCCGCAATACCCCTAGCACCTGGGCCGCTGAAACCGGCGATCCATCCGCATGCTGAAAAACCAAGCCTGTCTTACCGCCACATCGCTCCTTCCACGCCCTGCCTGCCAGAACTGGGCATAAATCCTTGCTCCCTCTACCCAGCAGAACCCAAGAGCCCCTTCCCTTCTGGTCCGTCTTAGACCTTTTAATCTTGATGTCCAAACCTTCTTCTGTAATTTGAACATCTTCCCATTGCAGTCCCCCTACCCCCCCTTTTCCCCCGACCAACTCAGAAACCCTGAAAGCCCCAAAGAATAACCACGTAAAACAAGTCGCAAACAGTTCCCCTTCCCATACCGACCAGCAAACTCCCCCCACCACCTCAATTAACCTCCGCAGCAATTCCGCCGATAGCGGCCTCCTCTTATCCTTGTCCCTCTTACTCTCCCTTGCCCATCCTTCCAACATCCTACTCGCCATTTCCCCCCCACTTGGCTGAAAACCCCAAAACCATTTCCTTTAAAAAGGCAATCCCTGCTAGCTTTCCCGCTATCGTTGCCCTTGACCAGCCCCTGTCCATGCACCTCAGTAGGAAATTTGTGACATCATCCCTCCTCCGCTCTTCCGCATCCCATCTACCCTTCCAACTACAAGCTCCTCCTCTAATAAAATCCTCCCAGGCCCTCCTGTATTGCTTCTTAGATGCCGAGGCCAATGAACCCTCCACCAAAGCAAGCGCTCTCAGATTCCTATCTTTCACAGCTCCTCCGGAATCTGCTGCCCCTCCTGATCTGCATCTGGAGCCAATCCACGGAATCTCTGCCATTGAAAACGAGATAATGCATCAGCGATGCCATTATCCTTCCCCGGCACATGTGTTGCCTTAAACACCACATTCCATTCCATGCAACGCAGAACAAATTCTCTCATCAGTCTTGCCACCCTCTGATCCCTAGCTGACTGCCTGTTCACCACATGGACCACGCATTCGTTGTCAACATTGAAGTTCACCTTCTTGTTTTGCAACTCCTTCCCCCACAACTCCAATGCCACTAGTAATGGAAAAAATTCAAGAAATGCTATACTCCTTCCTTCAACCACCGCGCTGGCCACTTCTCCGCACACCACTTTCCCCCCCAAAACACTCCGAAACCTCCGGCCCCTGCTGCATCCGAAAATATCTGAACTTCCCATGTCACCGGGTCTCCCTGCAACCACATTGACACTCCATTGAAACTCTCCAAAAAGCGCAGCCATATTCTGCAATCCTCCCTCACTGCCCCCGATACTCTTATCCGATGATGTGGGCACTTTGCTCCCGCCATGGCCCTTGCCATGTTCCTGCAAAATGTCCGTCCTGGGGCCACCACCTTACATGCAAAATTCAGATGCCCAACCAATCTCTGCATTTCCACCAGCATCATTTTCTTGGCCCCCACCGCTTTCTCCAACAGTACCACCAATTTGCTCACCTTGTCGTACGGCAAGCGTGAGGTCATGGCCACTGAATCCAGTTCAATTCCTAGAAATGTTAACACCACTGCCGGCCCTTCTGTTTTGTCTTCGGCTAAGGGTACACCCAGCTCCTCATCAATTCCTGAAACAACCTTAGCATTTCTTTGCAGTCCTCCTCCCTTTCTGCCCCGCTAATGAACAGAAAATCATCCAGATAGTGCATCACACTCTCCCAACCCGAG
The DNA here is from genome assembly GCF_040938575.1 of Ambystoma mexicanum. Taxonomy (NCBI): domain Eukaryota; kingdom Metazoa; phylum Chordata; class Amphibia; order Caudata; family Ambystomatidae; genus Ambystoma; species Ambystoma mexicanum. Next base: position 1,749,716 of record NW_027182323.1, read on the forward strand.
CTAAATGAGAAAACCCACTGTAAAAAAGAGCTGAACCGTTCAAACAAAGCACAGGAAATTGCGCACCCCATTGGCAAGGCTTTGTCTATGAAAATGCGGTCCTCAAACTGCAAACCCAACAACCAAAAATCCTCCGGGTGCACTGGCAATAACCTGAAAGCCACCTTGATATCACACTTGGCCATGAAGGCCCCTCGCCCTTCCTTCCTTATCAGCTCAACCGCCTGGTCAACACTTGCATACACAACCCCACATTCTTCCGGGGCAATGAAATCATTAACTGACATACCCTCCGGCCATGACAAATGATGAATCAGTCTGAACTCCCCCGGAGCTTTCTTGGGCACCACCCCCAATGGGGATATCACTAAATCACCTGGCATGTCATCAAATGGGCCCACTATCCTTCCTGCCGCTATTTCCTTGTTCAATTTTTGTCTTACCACCTTAACATTCTCTCTTGCCGACTTCAAATTTTCAGCCCACCGACGCACCCTTGGGCCCTGGTACCCTAATCTGAACCCCTGACAAAACCCCTCACTCAAAATCTTAGCCCCCTCCCTATCCGGATAAAATTGCAACCATTTTTCCAACACCCCCACTTTAATTGGAGTAAAAGCTTTTCCCCACAACCCCTTTTCCTGAACCTCTCCCCCTCCCCCTGTCTCCCTGTTGGAAACACTGAGTGAGAGGGTGTTTTCCACCACACTTGCTACACTCATGCCTGAACCTACACAGGATCCTTGTGCAGCTGTCCTTATTATACCCCCAGCACGCTGCTGAGGACTGACCCCTGCCTCCTCCCCCTGCCCCCTCATGGGCGGGGCGACCAAGAAAGGGCCGGAAAGGCACGGGCAGCCCACTTGCTGTGTGCAATGTCGGGGCAGGCCTCGTTGGGGTCATCCATTGCAGCCAGAGATCCATGTCTATCTCCCCCCAGACCGCCTGACTGTCCTCTGCCATTCTCGCTCTGAATTCCTCATCATACCTTACACAGGCAAAGCCCCCAAAACTCGTGAAAGCCTTCCTTATTACATCCATATATTTAAGCAGGGCCACGCAACTCTCCGGGAATTTTTCACAATACACACTGGCATAAATGATAAACGCCGACGTCCAATTCTCAATGGTCACCGGGACCCTTGGCCGTGAAGCCAGCTCCCTCTCTTCCTCCTTAGACCCCTCCTTTGCTCTCACTTCCCTATGGAGCAATTTAAAGACATCCACAAATTCCCCCGCCTGAATCTTCTCCCTGGTCGCTGCCATCAAATGCGCCCCCAATGGTTTTGTTATCCCCATGTATGGCAATTTTTTCTCCTTTCCTTTCACTTCGACCTCCTTATCTTTCCCAGCTTGCACTTCGAGCACCAATGGCTCCACCACCTTGTCCGTTTGGACCTCCACTGAGCAAATGCTTGTCATGATGCCTACCTCCAAGGAGCCAGGTCCGACCCAGCAACCCCAGAGGCAGGCATCATTTCCCCCAGGGAAGTGCCAGCGGACCCAAGCTCGGGCCCTTTGGACACAGTCCTGGCGCCTTAGGCGCCAGGCTCATGTTGGACCCCTGTCCTGGCGCCTTAGGCGCCAGGCTCATAAAGCTAGACATGTGTTCAAGTGTTTTAAGGTGCACTTACCTGATGCAGACCATGCTGCTACATCCAGGCCCTCTTGAGGCGTGAGTGGAACTACTTTACCTGTGGACCTACTTTCCCCTGGGTGTGGTCGGGGAAGCATACATACCTGATCGGTGGAAGGATACAAACCTGGAACTTCTTCCAAAGCTATTTAAACCACGCCCGATCAGCAACTCACGCTTCGCGTTGTTCTGCTCCTCGCAGCTGGACGCTCACCGTGTCAGCTCCTGCATCTGGACTTCAGCCACGCCTGTCAGCATCCTGGGTCACCTGCTAAGAGAGAATTGGAGAGAAAGAAGACCTTACCTGCTAAAGCTGCATCACGGAGACTTCACACCGACGATCCTGAAAGGGAAGACATCATTTTAAAAGCGTTTCGCTTCGATCGCTGCAGCGCTGCATTTCACTCACCTTTCCTGGGCACCTCCATCTTCAGCAGCGATCATCCGGATCCGCAGCCACTTCCCAGAGCCTAGAGAGAAAAAGACAAGAACACAAGGTGAGAGAAGGAAGGGAATAGGAAAAGCTCAGTTTCCTTCTAAGATTTACCTGTTGGGTCATTCCCATTTCATTTCAGGTCCTGCCGCTTCCTGGCATTCCGGACCCCGGCCCCTATGGGGAAAAAAGACAAAGACATTGAATGAGCGAATGCAAAGACATTACCCGAACGCTCATCCAGAACTTACCTGTCATTTACTGGAACTGCACGTTTCACTTCGGGTCGGCGCCATATCTCCGGCATTCCGAACCCCGGCCCCTAAGGGGAAAAAAGACATAAGCGATTAGCGCTTGCTGCAATAAGACAATGAACATTATTATAAGGCTTGAACTTTTGAACTTGCTACAGAACTCTTACAGCTCCTTACCTGAATAGTCAAGCTTATTTGAACTCCCATCAAACCTCAATCCAGTGAAGTAACTGGGTTTCAACGCGCCCCTGCATCAGAAGCAGGATGGAGAACTCATCCTTCCAGACCCTAAGGTGAGACTTCACGGGGAATCGAGGAAGGGTATCGTGGAGGGCTGGAAGGGAGTGGGAGGCTTGAGCATTATTCCGTCAGTAGGTAATACTCCCTTTTCACGCACAGGGGAATATTCCTGCGAGCCAGTGAGTCCATCTTCAGAGTCCTGCGCTTCACCATAGAAGAAGCATCAGCACTCGAAGCCAGACCTGCGCCTCCGTGGGAATCAGGTGAGCGTGACAGAACGCGAAGCCTACCCATAATTTCCCACCCGGGCGCTATGGAGACTTCCGAGACAGATCAGCTGGCCCAGCTTTTGGGGGAATTACGGGCAGAAGTGCACTCAGCCCGCCAGGAGACTAACGCTCTCAAAAGAGAACTGATCCTATCTAAGGAAAGAACAGATGACCTGGCCAAAAGGTTATTGCAGGCCCAGGCAGGGAACACTCCTTTACCTAATTCCGGAGATACTTCCACATCAATGGGTTTGAATAACCCGGTACAAATCAATCTACCATGCCTTTGGCCCCGCCTGAACGTTTTGCGGGGGATCCCAAGAAATATGCCGTCTTTATGAACCAATGTCGTTTACACTTTCTATGCAGACCCGGGGCCTTCCCTAAGGACCAGACCAAGGTAGCCTTTATACTATCTTACCTCAGTGACAGTGCTGCCGATTGGTCTATTCCATTGGTAAATCAGGATGATCCCATTCTCCAGAATTTTCAGGGTTTCCAGGCCAGCATGGAAAGATTGTTTGCTCGACACTCTCAAGGACAGGCCCTTGATAACGAACTGCTATCCTTACGACAAGGTAATCAGGATCTTCTGTCCTACGTTGCCACCTTTAATAGACTGGTTGTGGAAACTGGATGGCCAGAAAACAAAAGGATCACATTGTTTCATCGAGGCCTGCGCGGAGAGCTTAAGGATGTTCTAGCTCAGATAGTAGATCCACCCCAGGTCTGCGCAGACTACATAGACTTGGTGGTTCAACTTGATCACAGACTTCAAAATAGAAAAGCAGATCGGTTCAAGTACGAAACCCGAGTACCGATAAAAACCCACACTAACTCCAAGAGTACCGACGTATCCGAACCTATGCAAATCGGCGGTGTTAAAGGACCATTAACACAGAAGGAACGAGAGAGAAGGCGGCAAATGCAACTTTGCCTGTATTGCGGGACTTCCGGTCACTTTCTTCGAAATTGTCCGGTTAAACCACCGAAGAAGGTGGTTGGAGCCACTGATAACGATTTATTGACACCTGATTCGGGAAACGACCTAGCCCGACAAGCGTAGGGGTCCGCTTGCCGAGCTTGAAAACAAACTCTTTGACCTCGCATTTTGTCATGCCAATGGTGCTAGTGGACCCAAAACAGCCTCAGCTGTTGCATGCTATAAAAGCATACATCGACAATGGAGCTATTGGAAATTACATAGACCGTGAATTGGCTTCCAGGATTAAGCTCCCTCTCCGCCCGAAAGTAACCCAAGATGTCATTACTACAGTAGATGGAACCGAAATTGCCTCAGGGCCTGTAACGCATTCCACTGTTGAAATGACACTGGTGGGTCAGGATGGACATCGGGAAGCAATCGTGTTTGATGTGATCAAGGCCCCACAATTTCAAGTAATTCTTGGAATTCCTTGGTTAGAAACACATAATCCCAGAATCGACTGGCAAGCAAAGAAGATACGTTTTCCTGATTGTGAACCAACTTGTTACCCAAGAAATCCAGTTATGGGTCTAGCCTCAGCAACTTCCACCCCTGTACAGCTACCATCTGAATACCAAGAATTCCAAGACGTTTTTCAGAAGGAACAGGCTAACACGTTACCTCCCCATCGGTCTTACGATTGCCAAATCGATCTGGTACCCAATGCTCAACTACCTTGTAGTAGGATTTATGCTCTTACGGAACCTGAGAACCTACATTTGCGTCAGTATTTAGATCAGTACCTAGCCAATGGTTTTATTCACCCGTCCAAGTCTCCTGTCTCCTCAGCTCTGTTCTTCGTGCCGAAAAAAGAGGGCGACCTTAGAACATGTATAGACTATCGCGCCCTAAATCAAATAACGATTAAGAAACGTTATCCTCTGCCCCTGATCCCTGAGCTTATCGACCAGGTGAAAGACGCTTGTGTGTACACCAAGTTAGATCTCCGAGGAGCTTATCACCTGGTGCGTATAAAAGAAGGCGACGAGTGGAAGACTGCAATCCGCACCAAATTTGGGCTCTTCGAATATCAGGTGATGCCCTTCGGTTTGTGCAATGCACCTGCCGCCTTTCAGTACTTTATGAATGATGTTCTTCTGGAACTTATCGACGTTTGTGTCATTGTTTATATTGACGACATCCTGGTGTACTCCTCTTCAGAATCCGATCACAGAAAACATGTTAGGGCAGTTCTTGAGAAATTGCGCCAGCACAGACTATTTGCAAAGCTCGAAAAATGCGTTTTTCATACCACAGAAGTGGAGTTTCTCGGATTTATCCGGACACCTCAAGGAGTCCGAATGGACTCGCGAAAGGTGGACGCCATCCTCAAATGGCCATCTCCTAGCTCGGTGAAGGGAGTTCAGAGCATGCTCGGCTTCGCCAATTTCTATCGAAGATTCATCCCGGAATTTTCCCGAACAGTCCAACCCATCACAGCTCTCTTAAAGAAAAACAAACGCTTTGAATGGACTCTTGAGGCCGAACAAGCCTTTCAGGACCTGAAAACCAAATTCACCTCTGCACCTATATTGAAGCACCCGCACCCAGATCTCCCTTACATTGTGGAAACCGATGCATCCAGTTCGGCCATGGGAGCTGTCCTGTCGCAAAGAGCCCCAGAAACTAACCAACTACACCCTGTGGCCTTTTGGTCCAGGAAATGTTCTCCTCCTGAAATCAACTACGCAATTACCGACAAAGAGTTACTGGCTATTAAATCTGCTTTCAAGGCTTGGCCTCACTACCTTCTTGGGGCAAGACACACCATCACCGTAATTACGGACCACAGAAATTTACAGTATTTAAAGACGGCCAAGGCTCAATCTTCACGACAACTCCGATGGGCTCTATTCTTTGCAGAATTTGATTTTGTAATTACCTATCGCCCTGGCTGCAAGAATGGTAAAGCGGACGCCTTATCCCGGATTGGCATGGAAGAACCCAATTCGAGTTTAGAACCTGTGCCAATCATACCAGAACAAAGAATCTTAGGCCTAACTTCATTGCAAACTATTGAGGACATCCAAACGCAAGTAAAACAACTTCTAGACTCTTCAGCCTTACTGGAATGGAGTCAAAAGGGTCCTCATTACACCGTTAAGGATGACTTACCCTACTTCCAGGAGCGGTTGTTTCTGCCTAGTAAAGAATTGCAAGAACTTGTTATTGCCCATCATCATGAATCATTAATGGAAGGACACCCTGGTATCGCTAAAACGGAGGAAAAAATCAAACGCCACTTCTGGTGGCCTTCTTGGAGAAAAGACATAAAGTCTTTTGTTTTGTCTTGCGGAATTTGCGCCCAAAACAAGGGTCAAAAGAAAAGGCCAGCCGGCCTACTTCAACCCTTGGATATTCCACTGGCACCATGGCACACCTTGTCAATGGACTTTATAACTGACCTGCCTCCTTGTGCTGGTTACAACACTATCCTTGTAATTGTGGATCTATTCTCCAAAATGGCCCACTTTATCCCTTTAAAAGGTTTGCCTTCAGCTTCCACCTTGGCCAAGGAATTTCTGGATAATATAGTTCGCATACATGGTTTCCCTTCCATATTAGTCTCGGATCGTGGAAGTCAATTTATCTCCCATTTTTGGACGAAGTGTTGCCAACTAGCACAAATAGATGTGCGGCTATCCACCAGCCACCACCCCCAGACCGACGGACAAACCGAGAGAACCAATCAGACTCTCGAGCAATATCTTCGGTGCATGTTACACCAATCCGAGTTAAATTGGAAAGACATCCTTTGGATCGCAGAATATGTATACAACAATTCAGTGCATTCTGGAACCGGACAAACTCCTTTTTATACTTTGTATGGTCACCATCCTCGGACCTCTGATCTAGATCCACCTCTGACCCTGGAAATGCCCGCAGTAAATCATCTGCATTCCACAATAACCCAAGCCTTCAAAGAAGCTGCAACTCATTTACAGCAAGCCAAGAAAAAGTATAAAGAAAACGCTGATTTGCACCGAAGTAAAACTCCTCCTTACCAAGTAGGAGATCAGGTATGGCTAGCAACAAAACATTTACCCCTCAAGGGCCCGCAAACTTTCAATCCCAAATTCATAGGACCTTATCCCATCAAGGCTATAATCAATCCCGTGTCCTTTAAACTGGATTTACCGTCTAACATGCGTATTCATCCAGTTTTTCATGCATCACTTTTGAAGCCAGTACAACCAGGGACCCGACTGTCCAAGCCTCCAGACCCCGTTCAAATTGAAGGGGAATTAGAATTCGAAGTTAAAGACATTTTAGACTCCAAGGTGTTAAAGTCCAAACTCTTCTATCTTGTTGACTGGAAGGGATATGGACCTCAGGAGAGATCGTGGGAGCCTAGTAACCATGTTCACGCACCTCGATTAATACAAAGGTTCCACCGGAGATTTCCGAACAAGCCAAAACCCCCTGAGGGAACAACCTTGGGAGGGGCCTTGAGGGGGGGTACTGTCATGATGCCTACCTCCAAGGAGCCAGGTCCGACCCAGCAACCCCAGAGGCAGGCATCATTTCCCCCAGGGAAGTGCCAGCGGGCCCAAGCTGGGGCCCTTTGGACACAGTCCTGGCGCCTTAGGCGCCAGGCTCATGTTGGACCCCTGTCCTGGCGCCTTAGGCGCCTGGCTCATAAAGCTAGACATGTGTTCAAGTGTTTTAAGGTGCACTTACCTGATGCAGACCATGCTGCTACATCCAGGCCCTCTTGAGGCCTGAATGGAACTACTTTACCTGTGGACCTACTTTCCCCTGGGTGTGGTCGGGGAAGGATACATACCTGATCGGTGGAAGGATACATACCTGGAACTTCTTCCAAAGCTATTTAAACCACGCCCGATCAGCAACTCACGCTTCGCGTTGTTCTGCTCCTCGCAGCTGGACGCTCACTGTGTCAGCTCCTGCATCTGGACTTCAGCCACGCCTGTTAGCATCCTGGGTCACCTGCTAAGAGAGAATTGGAGAGAAAGAAGACCTTACCTGCTAAAGCTGCATCACGGAGACTTCACACCGACGATCCTGAAAAGGAAGACATCATTTTAAAAGCATTTCGCTTCGATCGCTGCAGCGCTGCATTTCACTCACCTTTCCTGGGCACCTCCATCTTCAGCAGCGATCATCCGGATCCGCAGCCACTTCCCAGAGCCTAGAGAGAAAAAGACAAGAACACAAGGTGAGAGAAGGAAGGGAATAGGAAAAGCTCAGTTTCCTTCTAAGATTTACCTGTTGGGTCATTCCCATTTCATTTCGGGTCCTGCCGCTTCCTGGCATTCTGGCCCCCGGCCCCTATGGGGAAAAAAGACAAAGACATTGAATGAGCGAATGGAAAGACATTACCCGAACGCTCATCCAGAACTTACCTGTCATTTACTGGAACTGCACGTTTCACTTCGGGTCGGCGCCATATCTCCGGCATTCCGAACCCCGGGCCCTAAGGGGAAAAAAGACATAAGCGATTAGCGCTTGCTGCAATAAGACAATGAACATTATTATAAGGCTTGAACTTTTGAACTTGCTACAGAACTCTTACAGCGCCTTACCTGAATAGTCAAGCTTATTTGAACTCCCATCAAACCTCAATCCAGTGAAGTAACTGGGTTTCAACGCGCCCCTGCATCAGAAGAAGGATGGAGAACTCATCCTTCCAGACCCTAAGGTGAGACTTCACGGGGAATCGAGGAAGGGTATCGTGGAGGGCTGGAAGGGAGTGGGAGGCTTGAGCATTATTCCGTCAGTAGGTAATACTCCCTTTTCACGCACAGGGGAATATTCCTGCGAGCCAGTGAGTCCATCTTCAGAGTCCTGCGCTTCACCATAGAAGAAGCATCAGCACTCAAAGCCAGACCTGCGCCTCCGTGGGAATCAGGTGAGCGTGACAATGCTCTTCTCAACCCCTGCGGCTCCAATGGCCTGCACAGCAACTTCTTTCCTTACATCTTGCAGTCCAGACCCTTCATCCCCTGTCCCCCTTCTTGTGGCCCCTCTCTGCCATGCAGATGACCATTCCCTTTCCCGCTCACCTCTTTCCACACCTGCCGCCTGTGGTCTGGCGTCCACACCGATGCTCCTCATCTCCTTTCTTAGAGGGCTCCTACTGAGGGGACAAAACATGTCAGCACACTCACCCAGCCAATAGTTCCCCTGACCCCTTACCCCCCCTCGCCCTGCACTTCCCTTTCCAGATCCCACCTCAAACTTCTTCTCTCCTCCCCCCTTTCCCTTTCCGCCCTATAATCTTCCACTTCCCATTGCCCCACATATTCCTCCCATCCAACTTCATCACCCCTTAAATACCATTGCGGATGCGAGCTCATGCCCGAGTTGAGTTGATGATCTTCTTGCGAGCCCGGGGCATCCGCCCCGCCACTCCTTTGACGTCTTCTCGGCGGGGTTGTGGAAACCCCTGCCTGGTCCTCTTCTCTCGGGCGAGGCGTTCTGTCCTCCACCCTGGAATCCTCATTGCTAGGGGCTGTGCTGCACCCTCTAGGCTCTCCTTGCGCTGACCGAGGAGGGGCCGTACTGAAACCCTCCACCTCCACCTGACCAGCGGGGGCTGCGCAGCACCCTCCGCCCTCACTCCTCCTACCCGGGGGGGCCATTCTGCACCCCCCTCTAACCTCCTCAATTGATGGGGACCTCTCCCTCCTTCTCCCACCTGCACTCTTCTGCAGGTATTTACTCCCTCTTCCCCTCTGCCCTGTCACCCCCTTCTGTGCCCCATCCCTGCCCCCACTGTTGTTCCCTCGAGCCACCTTCTTTTGAGCATTCCCAGCTTCCCTAGGGCTATCATTCACTGCCTCCCTCACTGGATGCCCACCCGACATCAATTCTCCTCCGCACGCCCTCCTGTCTATCTCCTTCCTCATCTTCCTGCCCCTAGATTTCCAAACCTCCCCTCTCCCCGCCGCGGGGGTGCAAGCCACCACTGCCGCGAGAGCCCCGTCTGCCGCAGCTCTACGCTGCAGCCTGCCCCCACCTACCTCTCCCTCTCCGGTTACTTCCCCTACCGCCCCTTCCAATTGGGCCTTAGATGCCCTGCTAATTATTTCCAGGGCCTCCCTCAGAGCCCTGGCATCAACCAAACCCTTCTTGGTGGCTCCCTGTCCCACCATAGTGCCCAAATATCTGGATGTGCACTAAAAATATACCCCTAGAAAATTAATCTAGCTAACCTAAGCTCCCGAGCCAAAATCTACCCGTGGACCTATACCCCCAATGACAACTACACTTTGCCCAGAGTTAACCACGCACTTGCTATCACAAAAAGCTAGTGTATGATACCCAAAAAATGACATTCCAAAAACTATTATTATAAAAAAAATATATATATATTTTTTTTAATAATTTTAATTACCCCCCCTAAATACTGCCCTATCCCTTAAAAACCCTTACCCTGGCAACAAAAAGCCACGAGATAAAGAAAAGCCCCAAAAACCCACAGCCCAACCAGAAATGGGGCCGAGATGAGCCATGTCACACTGCCCCCTGGATGCGTGTAAGCGCGACCGCACTGAAACCACAATAGAACGGTCCCTTTAAGAAGAGAACACTGCCCCCTCTGTCATGCGACGGCTACCGCGTGTTTAATTCCCCTCGCAGACGCGCAACACGGGACCCGGCGCTCCCCAACTGAAATATCCCCACAACCCTAACGGAAAAGAGGCACACAAGCCTGGCTGCCCAATATCCTGCCCGCTCCCCCTCCCGGACCACGTTCACCGCCCCTTAAATCCTAAACCCCACCCCTGCTGCAAGCTGGAAAAAATGCCAGGACAAAATGCCTCGAAAGAAAACCCTGCACCGGACCGCGGGTAACGCTTGGACCGGAGCCAGATACAGTAAGGGGGGGTACCTTATCTACGGTACCCCCGGCTATACTAATAAACGTACAAAGTTTGAACTACTGCTTGCTAACTATACCTAACCTCCCCCAATACTAACCAACTATCCCTCTCACCTACGCTACCCTGCAGCACCGAAGGCCCAGCTACTCCAGGGAAGGCTCGGGAGCAGGCGACAGGACCGATCCACAATCATCAAGTCCTAACCGTCGCCTGCCTCCCGAACCTTCCCCGAGCCCTTAAATACCCCCGGGAGGCGCTCTGCCCCCCACGGCCACTCGCTGGCCGTGTGCAGCGCCAAAAACTCCCCGGGGGAAACGCTTCGTGTTCCCCCCGGGCCCCCCTTCTGCTATAGGGACTGCTGGTCGCTGTGCTACATCCCTTTACGATAACGTTCCACTAATGTTAGAGTCGGCACGGAGTTTTTTGTATGTGGGAACTGTTCTACTTTGGGATGTTTCCTCTCTCGCCTCGCCACAGAAATCAGAAGGAATGTGCCAGGCTTTCGTTTGCCACCACATTCTCATCACCTGCTATAGAGCGAACTTCCCACAATCTTTCTTCTGTTTTATCTCTGTCCGCAGAATATCGATTTTCAGGGATTACAGCTGGCTTCACTAGCAGGAATATGTGTCACCGGTGTTGTGCCACAGAGGGCCGATCCAATAGCAAAGCACCACCACGTGACTGCTTGGCACCATGTGCTGCTGCTTTTAAACAAGCACTGGCAATGCCAACAGTTTGGACTTTTATCTAGGCCTGGGAAAGGCACTTGCCAGGCACCACCCTAGTGGTATTAACTGGCCACTGATGGTACCAGCAGCAAAATGGTGTGTGTACCTGGGTATCTAATAATAGTGCCGGCAAACGTCTAATACTTAAATCTTAAAACACAAGCCATCACAGTAGGCTTTGTCAATGCATGTTTTTATCAAGACTTCAGTGAAGGACACGCATGGTGCTTGTGAATGTAGACTTGGTTACGACATTTTTATTACACCGGTGGCACTTTACTCCTGCAATTAAGACATTAGCCCTCAGAAGACTGCTTTGAAAAAACACTGGCAGACATTTCGAGTGCAAAGCTAGATGGTAAGTCTTGATTAAAGTTAACTCAAAGAGTTCCCATAATTAGGAGTTTTGGGTCTGGAGGGGCAGGACTGGGTGGGAATGGCCACATGGCCATGGCAGTCAATGGGTGGGCAAATAACTAAACAACACTTACAAGCTTTGGTTCCCTCCTCAGATGCCTTTTTCCCCGATCTGGACTCTAATGCAATAGTTTCAGCATATAGGTGGGTGCCACCTAATAGCCCAAAGTAATAAAGGATCTAGGTGGCAACAGTGTCTGCCTCTCAGTGCTGGCGCACAGCTGTTTTTAAGTCCAAAGCTGAAAGGGCCATGCCACATTTCTGTGTCTGTTTCCTTGACACAGTATAGAAAAAGGGATATTGTTTATTAGACTTTTGCAGGAAAATAATTGGTCAGCAGGCTGAGCAACCGTTGAGCACTTAGGTGAGTGGGGGGAGGTGGCAGGCCCGTCTAGGGTCTGCCGCTGCCCACATCCTCTTCCTCTCTGTCCCATCCACCAAGTTATCTTTTTTTTATTTATTTTTTTACTTTTATTTATTTAGCTTGGCAGCACAGGAACAGGTGAGCTACATACAGGACAAGTATAATCAGAGCAATGCAGGTAATACAAACATATAAAGCAAATTCAAAACCAGTTTGTGCACATGTGGCAGACATCCAAGGTGGGTGTGGGGGCAGTGAGTGAACAATTCCGGAGGTTGTGCGGGAATAGCAGGGGGAGAGGACTGGAGATGTAGAGTCCGAGGCAGAATCAATGGGAGCCATGTATGAAAGAAACCTTGACCAAACATCTCTGGGTCTTTAGTGGGTTGGCTGTTGTATAGCCCAGGATTCTTCGGTGTCCGAGGCCCATGTGACCGCCCTGAGCCACTGTGCATGGGTGGGTGTGGTAGGCCGAAGCCAGCAGAGTAAAATAGAGCGTACAGCAAGTAGCATGCAAAGGCCAGCCAGTTTTTTGGAATCTCAGCGGAGCTCAGAAAAGTCATGGAAAAGACAACTCATTGGGGATAGGGTAATAGGGTGATCGAGGATAGCTGACATAGTAGCACATACTGCGCTCCAAAATTGAGTGAGACGGGGGCAGGACCAAATCATGTGGATATAGCCAGCGTTGTCGCAGCCACACCTGGGGCACCTTGGGGACAAGTCATTTGAAATGTGGTGTAGTCTGCTCGGGGTGTAGTGGCATCTGTGAAGTACTTTGAATTGGATCAATTTAAAGCGGGAGTTAAAGGATACCCCATGAATACATGCACACATTCGGGCCCATCGTTCATCTGTGATTTCGAGACCAAGGTCATCCTCCCAGGTATGTCTTAATTTGCTAAATGTAGGGGCCGATCTAGCCTGTACCAGGGTGTAGAGTCTGGAAACTTTGCCCCTCATGGGGGTGGGAGAGGAAAGCTCCGTAACTGCAGGTTCATCAGGTGGCAGCACTGGGAAACTGGGGTATTTGTGTTTAAGGATTTTCCAGAGGGATGACTACTGAAGCCAAGCGGATGGTCTCCGCTTCAAGGACAGTGGAAGATCTGGCCACTCTATGAAGTTACCCTGTTCGAAGAAGTCCCGTAGTTGTTCATATCCAGGCTCTGTCCACCGGCGAACGGTGACGGGAGGTACATGTGGGACCTCCGGGAGGAAGTTCCAAAGTGGAAAGTTACCATGAAAGGGGTGGGCGATGCCTAGTAATTACCATGTTTTAGATAGGGCCAGAGAAGTAGAGGCCGCCGGGTCAAGTGAGTCTAATACCCTCGGCATGGGCCAGATAACCAGGGAGCAAATATCACGATCGCTGATCGATAGCTTTTCGAGTCTGACATGAGGTGGGGGGTCCAATGTTTTAAACAAGTGTGAAGTGTATTGGAGTTGGGACACCAGCCAGTACTTAAGGAAGTCCGGAGCACCGAAGCCGCCAACCTCCATCGGGGTGGTCAAGGTCTTGAGTTTAAGCCGGACCACGTCTCAGTGCCAAAGAAAGGTATTAAGGGTACGAGTCAGCGCCCGGAAGAACCCGCCGCTCGGCCACTGGGGGATATTGGCGAACCTGTACAGAAGCTGGGGTAATACTACCATTTTTAGTATCCCTATCCTGCCGGCAAGTGAGATCGGGAGCCTACTTCAGAGACTTTTGTCGTAAGGCTAGTGAGGTATTTTTGGTAGTTCTCTTCAAAAACCTGTTCGAATCGGCGAGACACTACTATGCCCAGGTAGGTAAAGCTGGACTGGGCCCATGTGAATCGCTGGGTATCAGGAGGGGGGCGTGTGCAGGCAGTGAGCGGCAAAAGGGTAGATTTAGAGCAATTTACTTTGAGGCCAGAAACTTGTCCAAAAAGGATATCTTCCAATATCGGAGCCAAATTGGTGTCGGGGGAACGGATGAAGAGAAGGGCATCATCAGCATACAGGGATACTATGTCCGCGAAAGGTTCCTTCTCTATGGCAAAGACCAGAGGAGAGAAGGGACAGCCCTGCCTAGTGCCCCTAGTTATTTGGAAAAGGGGGGAGCATCGGTCCTCAGTACGAACCCTGGCCACTGGGTTGTAGTACAGCAGCCCGACCCAGGAAAGGAAGCGGGGCAGAATTTGCATTTTTTAAGAACCCGCCAGAGATACTCCCACGAGACAGAGTCGAAGGCTTTTTGCATATTGAGTGCCACTGCTACTGCGTGGAGATTTGGGTTAACCCTGCTTATAATGTTGAAGAGACGCCTCAGGTTCAGAGAGGTGGAGCGTCCCGGAATAAATCCCGCTTGATCGGGGTGAATGATATGCGGCATGTAGGGGGCAAGGCATAGGGCTAGTAATTTGGCGTCCCCGTTGATAAACGAGAGTGGACTATAAGAGCAGCATTGAGTGGGGGGTTTACCGGGCTTCAGCAAAACGGTTATTGTGGCTTCACAGAGCGAAGGGGGAAACAGACCTACCTCCACTGATTCCTCCCAGAGGGCCATTAGGCGAGGGAGTAGGAGTGATTTGAAGTGTTTATAGAATTCAACGGGAATGCCATCTGAGCCTGGGGATTTCCCTGATGAGAGTGAGTCTATGGCATCCAAGAATTCCCCAGGGGTGAATGGATTCTCGAGACAGCCAATGGTCTCAGGGGAGAGGATCGAGAGGGGAAGCTTATCTAGGTAAGACTCAATCTCCGCTGTCGGGACATTGTCTGCATTGGCATATAGGGATTCGTAGAAAGAGAGGAATTCAGAGTTAATATCTTGCAGGGACGTGGCTAGGGTACCATCGGGTCTCTCCACTCCAGGGATGGGAGGGGCACCGAATTCTCGGTGGAGAAGCCTGGCCAGAAGATGGCCTGGGCGTTCCCACTGGCCGTATTTCCTCGCAAGTCCCGGGCTGTCCAGGAACCTCAGTTCGCGGTTCGCAAGAAAACGGAATGTGTCAAGTTCCGTACCGATTGATGCCAGGAGTTCCGGAGTTTGGTGTAGCGAGCATTGAGCTTCCAGTGCGGACAGCATGGCTTTGCTTTCAGCAATATTTCTGTGAATTGTTTTAAGGATGCCGTTCTCCTTAGACAGGGCAATACCTCTTATATAAGCTTTGAAAGATTCCCAGAGGGTGGCCTGGGAGGACACCGTGTTGGTGTTAATTTCGAAGAACTCCTCAATGGCGGTCTCCAGCTCTGAGCTGAAGACGGGGTCGAGGAGAGAGTGAGGTTTCATTATCCAGTGTCTGCTGTGGTCACGATCCGGGCCCCAACAAAGGGTAATAGTCACCGGTGAATGAACAGAGAGGGTTCTGGGAAGGATCGATAGGTGAGATATGTTCCTTATAAGTATGTCACACACTAGCCATCTATCGATTCAGGAATATGAGTCATGCACCAAAGAGTAGAAGGAGTAGGAGCGGGAGTCGGGATAGAGAAGCCTCCATGCGTCCACCAGGAAAATACTGGGGAGAGATGACAGTGTAGTGTAGGCTGCTTTGGAAAGTCGGCAAGGTCTGGAGCCGGATCTGTCAAGGTCTACGTCAAATATCGTATTAAAATCACCTCCCCGGAGGATTATTACTAGCAGGAAGCTGTCAAGGAGAGACGTGAGATGTGAATAGAACTCCAGGTCGTCGATATTGGATCCATAGATGTTTAATAGGACCCCCTCCTTATTCTGCAGACTACCATGGACTAACACATATCTGCCCAGGGGGTCGATCTGTGTAGATATGGGGTTAAACTTAAGGCTCCTGTGAATTAGAGTCATAACTCCCCGGCTTTGGGTAGAATAATTAGTAAAGTACCTCTGAGGGCCCCACATTTTGGCAAATCTTTCACAATACTCAGTGCAGGCGTGCGTTTCTTGTAAAAACAGGATTTTGACCCCATGGCGTTTGGCCTGAAGCTGTAGTTGTCTCATCTTCTTATAGTTTCCCAGCCCCCGCACATTCCAACTCATGAATGTCAAGTTATCCTCAGTTGACAGTCCAGAGGCGGTCATTAGAAGTGACGGGTTAACGGGGTGGTGCTCCCCATGATCGGTGCACCATTTGATCAGCCTTGCAATAATAACTGAATAATATTGCCCCATACTCTACCTCCCCTGTGGATACCAAGCCTTTTTTAACATAAAACCCAACAACGCCCACCCCCTCCCATGTCCCGCCCCCAAACAAACAGAGGAATGACAACCCCATGCCCAAACAACCAAATCCAAACCAATGGCATCAACGCCGGGGGGCCTGTGAGCTGGCCTGGTGGCGGTGCTCCGGACCGGAAGACATTTTAAGGATAAGCATGGTGCCTAGTGATGACATCTTGTGCCACCCGGGTAGGACTCCACCTGGGTGGAAAGGGCATGATCGCAAAATATAGAAACAATTTTCTCACGTATGGGGGAAGTAGCCCCCTAATCAATCAACTAGACCAGGAAGGTGACTGAATTTAACAGCAACTAATAGAGTAAACTGCAACAGTGGATGAGCGCTGCGGAGAGGAATTGAACCAGAGAGGCGTTCAGTGATAACTACAAGAGTCTCCCATGGGATTATAAGGCCAGCCCTAAGGACCAGAACATACATGTCATAGACCG
Organism: Ambystoma mexicanum; assembly: GCF_040938575.1. NCBI lineage: Eukaryota > Metazoa > Chordata > Amphibia > Caudata > Ambystomatidae > Ambystoma > Ambystoma mexicanum. The sequence continues at coordinate 1,766,511 of NW_027182323.1, forward strand.
AAAAACTCGAGTAGGCGGAAGACAGCCCCTTCTCACGCTCAACCACCGGCTAGACATTTCTGTACCAAGTCGGAGTCCCAAATCATGAACAATCAGCCAATAAACATAACATTGACAATGTGTGTTTCAAAAGGGGGTCAGCCGGGGAAATGTTCATCGATAAATCTGGAGGCCTCCTCAGGGATTGTGAAGAAGTAGACCTGGTTGGAATGTTCAATGCTCAATTTAGCGTGGTATAACATGGAGTATTTGACCTGCAGGTCTCGAAGCCTCCTCTTTACTTCCAGGAAGATTTTGCGTTCACGTTGGACTGCCACTGAGAAATCAGGATATAGATGGATCCTGGCAGCGCCCAGAATGAGTTCACCCTTGGCTCTAGCCGGCCTGAGCAGGGCGTCACGGTCACAGAAGTTTAGAACTCTACCTATAATGGGTCGTAGTGGTGCACCCGGTCTGGGCTTTGCAGTGAGGGCACGGTGGGCTCTCTCGATCGCAAACTGTGGGGAGAGTTTTGGAGTCTAACAATTTTAGTAGAGTGCACTCTACGTAATCCTCCATGGGCTCCTTTATGCCATCTTCGGGTACTCCGATAATGCGGAGGTTGTTACGTCTCGAGCGTGATTCGAGGTCCTCGTTCTTTTTCTCAACCTCGGCGACACGGCCAGAAAGTGTGGAGACCTCCGCCCTTAGAGAGCTCAAGTTATCCTTGGTGGAACTCACTCATGTCTCGATCTCGGCAACCCGGCCGTCGGTCCTCTCCATATGAGCCTTGATAGAGGATATAGTGCCATTCATGTCGTCAAGCTTTCTGTGGAGCGTGGTGAACACCTCCCGGATGTATTCCTTTTCATTTCATTTTCATTTTTTGAGCGTTGCCGGGTCCGAGGTCGAGGGGGATAGATGGTTCCTACCCGGACACCTCCCCCACGGGCCCCGACGGGGTTTTTGTGAAAATGTTAATCGAGCATTGCTTCTTTCCAGCTCCCTTGGTCATGGCGCCAGGCGGAGGGTGGGGGCCCGAAGGCCTGGGCGGGCGGCAGGAGTGTCGAGGCAGGTCGGGAGGCAGAGGGCAGGACACAGAGGATGGTCGGACAGGCTATTCAGAGCATTCGGGCACCCAGAGGACAACAGGGTTGAAGTGGAAAGTAGTGGTGTAATAGGATGTGGAGTCTCTGGTCACCACTGCCCGCCAGTTCGCAGGACCGGGGGGATCTCCCGGGCCGGCAGTGGTATGAGGGCACTGAGTGGTCAGTGAGCGGATCCCCTGGTGTCGACCGCCCCGAAGATCACGGGTGAAGGCCAAGAACCGGAGATCAGTGTGCCGTGACAGGGGTGGAAGTAGGAGCAGCTATGGGCACTGATGTGGTTGAGAAAACTGGGGAGTCCACTTCCTGTGTTGGAGGAGAGGTCCGCCAAGGCTCCCAGCAAGGCAGTGGTGGACCACAGAGGGGTTAGCAGGACGCCCACGGCCAGTCAGCGAGGAGACAGTCACTGCAGGGGTCTTCGATCCCAGTATATCCAAGTAAAGCAGAGGGTCCAGTCACCGCGCGCCACGGTAGGGGGGACCAGCCTGGTGCACCACTAACCATGGTCTGTGTGGCCCAGGGGCCAGGTGACCCAGCTGATGTATGTGGCGCAATGAGCGGGAGGTGTATCACCACAGCGAATACCCCATGGAGGCACTACGGTGGAGAGCAGTAGGATCCACACCAGGAGAAGAGGGCCCAATCCAAGGGCCAGCAGCGGGCAGCGTGTGCCAACACCTAAGTGGTGCACGGGTTAATAGATGCCGGCGCCCGAGGAGTCCGTGTCCCCCCCGACAGGGCCCACTAGGTCGCGTTAGGAGCGGGGCCCTGTGCATCTGCCAGGGTAGCAGGGCAGCGGAGCGTGACGACAGCCACTGTGGGTCCCGGCACAGAAGGTCCAGGTTCCGGTCGTGAGTCCAGGGAGGGAGGCGACGTGTGCCAGCGCCGGCAGCACTACAGTGCGGATGGGCAGAGTGTCTGGTGGGACCCGAAGGGACTCACCGCAGTAGCCAGGAGCGGGAGCGTCCCGCAATCCGGTCCCAGATCAGGAAGCCTCCTCTCCGGATCCACAAGAGGCACTGATAGGCAACACGCCACCCTGGGAGAGGCGGCGGAGCAACAGCTCTACATTCGGGGTTGCACCCCGGGGTCCAGTCAGGGGGCTGGTGTCTGCTCACAGGCCGCAACGGTTCCTCGAGGTGTGGGGAGAAGGTGACGCCGCACCGCACAGTGCCCCTCCCCCCAGTAGGCCCCGGATCCTCAGAGTCAAGCCAAATGACTCTGGAGCAGAGGAGCGAGGCAGAACGGCGCCAGCTCCCGGCCCAATTTCAAAGCACTGGATCTCTGCGATAGGGTTGATTCAGGACGCAGGGTTCGAGCAGCACACGCCCGGGTCCTGCAGCAATTTAATAGGGTAGCTGGCCCAGGTTTTAATAGGGCACCAAAGGAGGATTCAAACAGGAAGGCGCCTCACGAAGCGGAGCTCACAATCAGGCGGCCATCTTCTATGAGAGCTATAGCGCCCCCCTCCCCAACCAAGTTATCTGAGTTGTGATGTGATAGAGATGCACAGAGGGATACAGAGAAAAAAAAGATTTCAGTACAGGGAGACAGGATTCAGAATGAGAAGGGAAAAGTGTGGGGAAATAATTGATGAATGCATGAGGAAATAAAGTGGACTGAACTGGAAAACAAAAGGGATTTATACTGAATGGTAAGTGTTATTACTTGGCTAGACTAGCTAATTTGGTTGCATCCTGCCTGAAGCTATTTTCTGACATGGCATTGCATTTGTACTGGCATCAAGGGTAAATTAAAGCCAGTATGATGAGCGTTCCTATATCGCTATACTGGCATATATGGGTGCAGCCAGTCTTGACATGTTTTCTTATTGTGGCATGGCATTTTTACTGACAACGTCAGCAGGACTATGTTCTTATATATGGATACTGGCATATAAGGGCAAACCACATCAAGGATAGTGGCCCATCAGCAGCCTCTGAGCGACTAGATCTCATTGCAGTACACTTGCTGTGGAAGCAGACACATGCATGTATGTATGCATGTACAAATGCGTAGACTGTGGCTAGCGTCTGCACTTTGCACAACCACATACACACTCTAATTTCACTTTCTTCTATCATTGGGCTTGGGTAGCTCTGCACTAGTGGTGGAGTTATGAGCGATTAATCCGCGGATTTACGTGCCTCTATTGCTCTTCTTAGGTACTCCTCCACTTATCGATGCTCCATGGAATGTGTCCCTGTTGAGTCTAGCATGATCTCTAGATTAAAAACTGCTACATAGTACCCACTGAACCCTTGCTTTTCAGCTCTTTTGTCTCATCACAAATAGGGATGTAACGGTATAACGGTATACCGTTAAAGATACCATGAACCACTTAATTGAACAATAATAACCGTCACATTATTTATACGGTTATACCGTTCATACCGTTAAGTGTGCTTTTCAATCTGATTTGGAAAGGATGCAGTAAGCAATTGCTGCACAGTCTTGGTTTTGCACTGTTGGATGTGCCGTCTGCCAAGTAGTTTCAGTTGGAGCAGTTTTTAATGCCATTCCATAAACCACACGTGCCTTACACAAAATCAATATGTTAGCAATAGGAAGAATAGATACAGTGCCAAGAAGGAAAAGGGTTTACTTTGGGGTGGCGGCTTTGGGGTTTATACATTTATAATGGATAATGTTCTCTAAACATATGGCAATGGGGGATTTCCCTGGTTCTATCATTGAATTTACATATAATAAGTCACACTGCGAAATTCACTCATCTCTCTGGGTATTCCCTGCTGCCATACCAAAGGGTAACATGTCAGTGATTACTGAACACCTTTTGGCCCGCAAGTAAACTAAAGGCTGTAACGTAAAAAGAAAGTGCGTGTGTGTGTGTGTGTGTGTGTGTGTGTGTATGTGCACAAGCGTATACTACCATCAGCCTCCATTGATCTGTGGCATGCAGGTTATCAAGATGGCAACATGTTCATCTTCACCAGTAGCCAGTGGGGAAGCAAAAAGCCTAAATGACCACTTAAGAAAAGCTTTTCAGTTTGCTTTGCCAGTTGCAGCAGGCCTCCACCCCACCCCCTCCTCTCCACACGTGTGTTTGTGTTTGGTGGAAGCAAGGCATTTCAGTGGAAAGTATGTTGAAAAGCCCAATTCTGGCCCTTGGTGCCTGGTTTTGTTTGTGATGATAAATCTGTCAATGTATGACCTTTTCGAAAATATTTGTTAAGATCAGTCAACTCCACCTGCTATACCGCGATAACCATGATATACCGTTATTTGGCAAGAAGGTTATCGTACCGTCATAAAACGAATACCGTGACACCCCTAATCACAAGTATAATCATCCAACCGATTCTTGAGGCCCTGCTTCGTTGTAGCTGTTCCAGGAGACACCTGGTCCTTTGCAAAAGAATAGTGCGAAAACCGTACAGAAACATCTGACCTCTTGAAGACTGGTGTGCACCTTACTTCCTCCCACTTTCCGGCAGGAGATTTATTTATTGATTACGGTAGCGCCACCCACGCTGTGGCAACGCGTTCTCCCTCTGTAAGGCGGCAGAGGCCCCTTAGCATCTACTCTCTTCTTGGGGCACATTTCTTCTGACCGGCGGCGGATGCCGCCTCTTCTGCATTTTACTTTTGCAGCGGATGCTCCTTCATGCGTGTTCTGGTTTGGAGCTCCTATCGCGGAGCTGGGCACTTTCTCCCTCAGCGGGAGCAGGCAAAACACTTGATGGCCGATGCCGCATTGCTGCAGGCTGACCCGCACTCCGGCGGCACAAGCACCCTCTTCACACAGGGCTGCGGCCAGGGAGGGTCTGCCGGTGGCTCACTGGGCATCCACTCTCTCCTTTTCTTGTGGCAGTGGGTGCTGCTTCCTTTTCTTTCTCCTGAGGGCAACAGATTGTGCTGCAGGGGTCCGTCTTCCTCGTCGCCATTGGTGGCGGGCGACAGTGGACACACGGCCAGCATCACAAGTGCTGGGGGTGCCAGCATCTTGGTAGATTGCCGGGATCACCCAGACTTTCTGTTGTTGCAGGACGGGATCCCGATGGCCCATGGGGACATGGGCCTGGGCGCACTGTGGATGCCGGGAGCATCCTGGATGGAGGGTGGCCTGGGTGGACCCAGGGCACCATGCTGAACTGGGGGGCCCTGACCAGCGTGACCTGCAGGACCGTGATCACATGGAGTGGGCCTTCAGTCCAGGGCTGCAGGACCGTAATCACGCGGTATGGGCATGCAGGCCCCGAAATGAGAGACAGAGTCAACAGTTCCATTGTTGGAGTCTGCAGCCGTTCTGAGGCACGTGCATGCAGGGGCTCCTTTTATTAGGTCAGGCCATGACACAGCCATGGCCAGGGGCGTAGGAGACACAAAATCTGGGGCAGACAGGGGACATCTTTGGGACTTTGCTTTATTTATTTATTTTTTGTGTTTTAGTCAAAGAACTCGACTTTTCACAAAATTAGAATTAAAATAGCAGGACGTATTAAATTACAAATATCACTGTATAAAACAAGAGAAACGAAGAAAAGAAAACAGAAGAAAATTAAAGGATGCAACAGCAAAGAACATGCCTTTAAATGTTGCATTTCTGGATTTTGCATCTGACTATGAGCTCATGGTAAGAGAGAGGAAATAACAATTACTTCCAGTGGGCCACAGCTAGGACGCTAGCTCGTTAAGAGGCAGATCACCTGTAAGTGGACTCCTGCCAAATAAAGGAGTTGCAGCCTTTTCTACCAACTGCAAGTTGCTACTTTTTTTGTGTGGGGCAAGGAGATGTGTGTGTCTCTTGGAATGGAAAGATGGGGGTTTCAAAGAAAGAGGAAATCTTGTTTGTACCTCTGAGTAAGCCCTGTTATGGGAGTAGAGGGACCAGGTGTGTGATGTTGCTGCTTTGACTGTCCTCCGGGGGAGTGGGGTACAGCAAACAAGGAGGATGAGCGATCGCAAGCCCACCCCCTTATAAGCATTCCCCAGGCCCATGGCCGGATGTGTCGGACCCGGGGGATGCCTAGTATGTGGGGTGTATGTGGACCCAGGGGGCTGCCCCTCTAGCGCCCCTGCGAGGGCCAGGCCAGCCTCTCACGATGAGTCTGGTCCCTCTTATTCTATCTCATGCTGGCTTCAGAGCCTAGCCTTTCTTTGCCTTTGTTATTCTGAATGCAGAGCTGGACTCTGTTCCTTTCTCGTTTAACATTTGCTGCAAAGCCTGATCTATTTGATTCTCTCATATGTTACTAGGACAGCAGAGCATGGGTCCTCTGCCCTGTTACATTATTCAAAGAGCCCCTCTGGTCTTTCTTTGCCTCTGCCTTGTCTCACTGCTTGCTTGCTTAATACTTGCTTAATACATACCTCCTTGCTTGAACACTCAACATATTCTCCCTAACACAGCAATGGCAGTTGCAGTCTGTCTTAGCTTCTATTTGTTCCGTGTCTTGAATTGGCCTCTTATTTCTGCTTTTCTGCCAGTGGTTGGCAACTGCCTTCCTAATGTCTACACAAGAGACACAACTCTTGCCTTTGTTTCTAACAGTAATTCAGTGGATGAAGAAACACGAGAACACACATATTGCTTATAAATGAAGGGGATGATGTCACACTCGGTTAAGACATTTTGATCACGCCAGGAGCTAATTTCCTGCTGCAATTAAGCGATTACCTTTTAGACTTCTGGCTTTAAATATCGTTAGTATCACCTGGAAAGCACAGAGGTTGCTCAACAGGGTTCCTGCAGCACGAGCGGTACCCTCCTCGTGGGCATGGATGATTGGAGGGCATTCTTGCCCTGGTTTGGAGCCTGGCCCCTACAACCATGATGGGGCGAGGGGCCTATTACCTTTGGTTGTACGTACCCTTTGAGGGTGGGCAGACATGCCTCCTGCTTTAGCCCACTAACAGCTCTGATTTGCAACTTTATCACACATACCTGTCAGGTGGCATGTAACTCAATGCTACTAATATTATCAGCCTCAGAAGTCTGGAATCCTTTGCCACATCAACTAGGGTACAAGCTTGCCACCTGAGACTTACCCATGTCTGAGTCGGCATCTGTCGCCCTATGGGGAAGACACACGCAGAAAGAGCAGGGCACAGTGCCCTTGTGGGTTTTTCACACTTCTTCCTCAGGGTGGGCACAATTCACTCTGCAGAGAAATGGGCACATGCTGGGCAACATTCTCCCACTTTGACAATGTCACCCAAAAAGCGAAATTGGCCATTTGAAATACCTCTGTTGGCTTAATATTGCGCAATTCACACAGATGGGTTTAAGCACCTGCTTAACGCGAGATGGCAATTAAGGGCATTTGCCAACGCACTCAGGAAGCACAGGACACCCTCTTATCAGCGACATGCCATGCTCACTCATTCTGATTACGAATTGGAATTTATCTGGGGTCATGTTAAATGTATTTATTTATTTATTACATGTGTAGCATCACACAAAACCCCCAAGCATCCAGGCGCAAAGTAAACTACATGGAGTGGACCACTTCCATTGGCGCACGTTTTTACTTTTTGCGCCACAAAATGGAAGATTTTAGCGTAAAAGGCAGGTGAAATCACATTGCTTTTCCACTTTGGAAGAGTGTAAATACCTTGTGCAATTAGCGATTGCTGGCAGAATTGACAATGGCTTCCTCTGGACTCCACCCGCTTTTACCAGGTTTCATTTCCAAACAGATCCCAGAGGAATCCCTTTCCTTATTTCCAGCATGAGAATCCATGCTGGCATTAAGGCCACATTTGTCTGGTGGAGCGGAACATACAGGGGGTCCTGGTGTGTGCACTCAGCTCCCGAACTCCACCCAGAAAATGCACGAAAATCTGGCCAATGGGAAAAAGCGACAGTAATAGTGTTTTCCACCACCTTTTCTGAACCAATTGACCTGGAAAATGCTGTGTTGCATCGGAAGCTGAATGCATTCACTCTGACTATTATCCCACCAGAGGATTAACCCCTTAAGTGCGAAGAACGAGGTATCTCGTCCTTGGGATTACCTCCCTATTGCCAATGACAAGGTAGACGAAATAGAACAATTTGGGGTATTACCACCAGCAAAATTACTACCAGCAGTAATACCGCTGAAATCCACCATGGAGTCCTAATGACTTTAGGGGACTAACACTGCCTACCACCACTTGTAATCCGGCAGTAATACCGCCAGACCAAGTGGCAGTAATGGTAGTACAGTTTGGTGGTATCTCGGCAGATTTACAGGCCACACAGAGACATCACCCCTCGCCATGTTGTATTTTATTGTAAAGTGGATTACCAGGTTTCAGACTTGTAAGATACCCCTGTCTCCTCAGGTGACTCAGACCCCCACCATTCCATCCTACATAAACTTGATGCCCCCAGGCTGTTCTTCTAGTCTACTTTTATTCTACCCATGTAGATCCAGGAACCTCATACTCCTGTTACTTTCATGGATTATTTTACTTTCTGTTCCTTAAAGCCAGGGGTCTTAAACATGTGGCTCTCCAGATGTTTTGGACTAAGACTCCTATGATCCATCACAATTGACAATGCTGGCTGGGGCTGATGAGCATTGTAGTCCAACACATCTGCAGAGCTAAAGGTTGCAGAACCCTGTGTCCAAGCAGAGGCCTGGAACTCCATACTGCCACAAGCACCTTATCATTGGACTCTGGCTCTGAAATAGAGACTTGATGCCGGCCCTTTACCCACAAACACTGGTTGTTAATATTATACCTTGGAGCTGCACGTGTTAATATCACTAGTGCAAGAAACAGACGTTCAGGACGGGCGGTAAAAAGACTTCTGTGGGTCGTATGCGGCCTATGAGTTCACAGGGTTTGGTTGACCAGGGAATAGCACATGAGGCATGGAGTTGGGACAGGTTGGCAGGTTAGCTGCTGGCAACCTTTCAGGTGGCAACCGTAAACCCATGAAGAGGGAGCAGCGATGTGCAGTGCTTCTTTGCCCCCCTGATTCTCTGATTTTTCAGAGCTACATTTTCAAAGCCTCCCTCTGAATGGAGCATGAGTGCATTCATCTCTCAGTTGACTCACACAGTTATTGTTCTGTCTGCGTCTTTCATTTGTTATAAAACAGTACCCAAGGTTGGTGGCTCTCAGGGGGTAGGGAGCCTGGGATGCTCCAAGGACAACGAACTGGCAGCCAGGGGGTTTTAGTAATGCGCTACTTTTGTAAACAAAATGAGCCCCCAAAAAATCTTTTTTTTGTGACTGCACTAGTAAATCATCAAGAAACGATGACTGGGAGAGAGGCTGCAGGAGAGCGATTCCCCCTAATTTGTATGGTACAGTAGCACAGATAGGAGAAAGAGGTTGGTTGGTTCTCGACTTACATCTACCTGTTCAGTAGCACACCTGGGAGTGGGTAGTTGAACTGGCTTTGGGGTCCCCGTTTCTTTGTGATAGCATACTCTTGAGGGCATACTTTTTTAATTAACATTTAATTGCAACTGCATGTGTATACCAAGTGCTTAATTTGTAAAACAGTAGGTGCCTGTGCCCAAATATGTTCTAGCACTTCTGTGACACTTGGGCAGTTCCACACCACTGCTGCTACCACTCATAGTGCGATAGAGGCCGGGCCTTTGTGGGGCCTCAGCAGGGTCGGACTGGGACAAGAAATAGGCCCGGTCACCCAAAAAAAAGGGGCCCACCCCTCGCCTCAAAAAAGTGGCCCACCCCTTGCCGCACGACCCTTGACCTCTGATGACATCACCAGAAGTGATGTCCATTGACCCCACAGTGACATCCTGGGAAGTGATGAAACACAACCTTTCACCCCTTGACAAAACAGAAAGTGGCATCAAATAGCATTGTCCCTAAGTACACTAAATTACTGTGAATCGAAGCAGACGTCCAAGGCCAAATGATAATGTTATTGTATAGCACTTACGCTTAAGCTCTTTATTTTGTAGAAGGAATATGCATACAATATCACCCAACCTGTGGTGGTACTCATGTATCGACCTAAGAAGGATGAAAAGCTTTTTGAAAAAAAAAAAATCTTTTTTTTTTCTTCCAAACCAGCCCTGGCATGGCCAGAAACCAGCCCCCACCACCCAGGGACGATTTTGCCCCGGCCACGGGCCAAAAGGCTAAGGCGCCAATCCGACCCTGGGCCTCAGGCACCATTAGGAGCCTTTTCATGAAGACAAAAAAAAGCACACGCATTCTTTTGCCGCGATGACCATCATCAAGGCAAAAGAAGGTGTGCGCTTTTTCTTTTGTCTTCATAAATAGGCTCCTAATGGAGCCTGAGACCTCACAAAGGCCCGGCCCCTGTCACACTAAGCATGTGTGGCAGGGGGCGTGGATCGGGCTGCTGCTTGTCAATGAAGCAACAGCCCGACCCTTTGGTCATTTATCCTCTTTTTTTTTCTTTTCAAACTGTGGATGCGCGCCCCCGTGGGCATGAGGCTGCGGCCCACCAGAGGGGCGCGCCCCACAGTTTGAATACCGCTGCGCCTAAGCCCTCCCCTCCAGAACCATACACCAATGAGTCCTAGAGTGAAGGGCTTAATCGCACATTTTCGCAATTATACCCGGCCGGAGAGAAGTGATGCAGTATCGATGGAAAGGGCCATCGTTGCTGCATCACTTCTCTACGGCCCGGGTGGGGGGCTCAGTCCCGACTTGATTTTGCCGGGGGGGTGGGCTCGGGCCCAGTGCCCCCCATACTCGGCAACCCTGGCTACAGCCATACAAACAGTGTCAAAATGAAAAATGAGAAAACACTGTGCCATAGCCCGCCCTCCGACAGCTCCCTTCCTGGGATTGGCCAGTGATGTCTTTGTAGCTCCGCCCCTGCCTATTCCTATCATCTGTAGGAGATGCGGAATATCACACAAACCAAGAGCGAAACGAAATGTTAGCTGCGAACAGTTCAAAGGATAAGGAACATGCTTCTGGACGATCTACTATCTGCTTGACTCATCAAGCACTACCTGTTTCCCAGTTTCACAGCCCCCCTGAGACACACAGGCTGCGCAATAAACCCGACAACACGTTTCTTGTATCATAAGCAGCAGAGGCTTTCTTGTGCATGCTGGTGACTTTCCAACTGAAAGACCCCCAGTCACAGTGCAAATCTGTGACATTTAAAGGGAGCAACACAATAAAGCACCATTTGAAAATGTTTTCCCCCATAACGTCTAACCGTAATGTGTGCTTTCATGTCCTTAGTTGAATGTTCTTAAAACCATACATGACAACACGTTGGAGGTTTGTGACAAATCTCCAAACCTAAGTGAGTTTTTTACGCCTTTTTTATTGTGTGTCTGAAAGCGCTGAAAATAAAGTGGGTAAATGGATATTTTGCCTTTGGCATCTTATAGTTTTCCATTCAGGATGTGGAAAATAAAGGTACAATGATATTATTTTGGCCTAACATGCTACTATAAAGATTTACAGGTTGTCATGATGGTTTACTATGCAATTTGTGGATTTTACAAGTAAACTCTATAGGACAGTATTATTGTAGGTCTTGACACCCAAAACTTAAATATTTGTTCCAAGTAAAGCGCGGAAGAAGATGGCCATGCCCCAATTGCACATTGGTTTAAAATCACTGCTTCGCTGTTTAGCGAAAGTGTGTGATCCTGGCCAAATAATGTAATCTCACACTGGGCCTCATTACAAGTCCGGCGGTAACCATGCCGTGCTACCAGCGGACTTGCAAAATTTACCGGCACCTAGCTTGCCATAAACACCAGGGAATTACGACCCCGGTGTTCTGGGAAGTCAGACGCCGGTAAATGGTAAATCCTCATTCCCATTTCAGTCCCATCGGACTCAAAGGGAATAGGGATGACGGAAGCACCGGCTTCTGTGAAAGTCTGCAGGCGGGTGCAATCCAGCCCGCCAGGGTCAGACCCTGGCGGGCTGGATTGCACCCGCCCGCAGACTCGTAGTGTGCCGGTCCGGTAACAACTATGCCGGTAGGCTTACTGGTACCATTGATACAGGACCGGCACATTCATAATGAGGCCCACTGACTTCAACTGCAAAAATTGGAGTGCTCATAAGTGATTACGTTTACACCCTTACAATATGACAGTTTTAATAAGTATAGGGACAAATTAGTTTACCCTGGTGCTCCTCTGCTAGTGGCCCCAATACTGTCACATTGAATTGCATTATTGCTGCACTGGCCCTCCCCCAGTCTTGTATCACTTGATTTGACAGGCAGACATAGGGCCTCATTTTGAGTCCAGCGGTAGCCGTCCCGGTAAAAATGGCACGGCTGCCGCCAGAGTTTTTTCCAGTGCCCGGCAATGGGGACTTACCGGGCATTACGGTCCTGGCGGTCCCTACGGCACGGCGCCGGAAAATGGGGAGGACGGATGCACCAACACTGTGTGCAACAGTGCCGGTGCATCCGTCAAGGTCTGCGAGCGGGTGAGCCACTCATAGTTTGCCGGTCTGAAAACAATGGTACCGGCAAGCTTACCGGTACCATTGTTTCTGGACTGGCAAACTTGTAATGAGGCCCATAGTCTCACCAGCCAGTAACTGTGGTAGAACCAACATTACATGTTCTCCCCTGTTGCTCCCAGCAACTGAAGTTGCTTGAGCCCTCCAGAATAATGCCCCACACTCGTCTATGTCCTGTTATGCAAGGATATTGAGCCTCTAAGAGTTGGACCAAACATTGGGAGCAAAGGTGCCAGGAATAGCCCTTCAAAACAACCAGTGTGCAGGAACTAGACCATTATGTCTGCACGTAACACCTTTTACTTAAACTCTGCAAGCTAGTCTTGGAGGAAAGATGGGGGCACCAAGCAAGCTGTGCAGCAACACAATCTACTGCCAAACGTCCACATCGAGGCCAATGGAAGAGTTGTATTTAGCTCAGCTTGGACTTGTGTATTTATAAACCAGTTATGAACTTATCGTTTTATGTTAACAGGACTCTGCGGCTGTACAGCCCTGGTGCGTAGCTGCTAGGTTCTTCCCAGCCATGTTTGCTGTATACTTTGCTAGTAAGCAACAAGGACATCACATTAGCAGAGAATCAGGGACAGCGGCAGGGCCTTTCAGCTTTTTCAAATGAAAGGGGCCTCAAGCCTCAGGGGGCCGCCAACAACAGCCTCCATATTGCCACTCAGCAGTATGATAACAAAGCAATATATTCCTTTATATATTGCTCACTTTATGGCCGTTATAGTGTGTGCTTTGCAGTGCTCACCTTACAAGCTGCTGCTGGAGCCCCATTGAGGAAAACAGAAATATTATCACCTACTTTCAACACTGTTTCCTCCACGTCAGCTACTTTCTCATGAAGAAGGATCATTCACAACTATTCAGCGGTCATTCAGTGTTTAAGCTCCCTGCTGTCTCGTGATAATTGGCGGCTATTAACATTCTTTTTACTTCCATTATAATGTATGCCCTCCACCCCACAGGAGCCTCAGACTGATTTCTGCTCTAAGCAAGGGGAGCCCCCACCATCATGTTGAAATTGTCCCCCACACATCTTCACCCGTGCCTGCAGAGAATATTCTATTATGTTAAGAGAGGACATTATATCAGACCTATGTGCACCACTACATCAAAACTATTTTGCCCTGACATACTGCACGTCATATCGTTGAATACTATGCACATGTACCAGAGGTGCAGCATTCATACACTTACAAGAACAGTATAATTTTGATAGCGGGGGGTGCAAGATATCATGGCTTGAACAAACCTACAGTAATTTGCATCCCTGACTCTCTGAGGTTAATTCATACTAACACAAGTGGTCACCCTGTTTTATATTTAATCAGGTCCCAACCAATCTAGAGGCACCATCTATCCCTTCCCTGGACACCCCCATACCTTTTAATTGTGGGGGTGCAAGGTATCATGGCCTGAACACACCAATGGTAATTTGTATTCCTTGCGACACAAGTGGTCATCCTGTTTTATGTTTAATCTGGTCCCACCAATGCAGAGGCACTATTTAGCCCCTTCCGGGACACGCCCATACCTTTTGATTGTGGGGGGTGCAATATATCATGGCCTGAACACACCTATGGTAATTCGCATCCCCTGCCTCCCTGGGGTTAACTCACACTAGTGCAAGTGGTCATCCTGTTTTATGTTTAATCTGGTCCCAAACAATATGGAGGCTCATCTAGCCACTCCCAGAACACCCCCATACCTTTTGATTGTGAGGGGTGCAAGATATCATGGCCTGATTGCACCTTTGGTAATTCGCATCCCCTGTCTCCCTGGGGTTAACTCACAATGGCACAAGTGGTCATCCTGTTTATTGTTTATTCTGGTCCCAACTGATGTAAGGGCACCATCTAGCCCCTCCCTGGACACCTCATAGTCTTTTGATTGTGGGGGTGCAAGATATCATGGTCTGAACTCACCTATGGTAATTTTCATCCCCTACCTTCCTGTGATTAATTTACACTGACAAAAGTGGTCATCCTGTTTTGCGTTTATTCTGGTCCTAACAAATGTAGAGGCACCATCTAAACCCTCCTTGGACACCCCCATACCTTTTGATTGTGGGGGGTGCAATATATCATGGCCTGGACACACCTACGGTAACTCGCATCCCCTGCCTCCCTGGGGTTAACTCACAATGAAACAAGTGGTCATACTGTTTTATGTTTATTCTAGTCCCAATCAATGTAGAGGCTCCATCTAGCCCCTCCCGGAACACTCCAATACCTTTTGATTGTGGGGGGGGTGTGCAAGATATCATGGCCTGAACGTACCTATGATAATTCGCACCCCCTGCCTCCCTAGGGTTAACTCACACTAACACAAGTGGTCATCCTATTTTATGTTTAATCTGGTCCCAACCGAAGTAGAGGTACCATCTAGCCCCTCCCTGGACACCCCATACCTTTTGATTGTGGGGGTGCAAGATATGTTATGTTATGTTATTTTGCATTTATATAGGGCCTTATATATCATTGGTATGGTCTGAAGGTGCTGGTAGGTTGAACGCCCTTGGGAACCGAAGCTCAGGTCAGTAGAGAGAGTAGATAGAGTCAAAGGTGCAAAACTCTACCCAATAGCCCCTCTGTGAACTTAGAAGTGTGCCCAATAGCCTCTCTGTGAAAGTTGAATTTAGAAGTGCATTTAAAAGTTGATTTTAGAAGTGTGCCCAATAGCCTCTCTGTGGAAAGTTGAATTTAGAAGTGTGACCAATAGCCTCTCTGTGAAATGTTGAATTTAGAAATGTGCCCAATAGCCTCACTGTAAAAAGTTGCATTTAGAACTCTACCCAATAGCCTCTCTGTGAACTTAGAAGTGTGCCCAATAGGCTCTCTGTGAAAGTTGAATTTAGAAGCGCATTTAAAAGTTGATTTTAGAAGTGTGCCCAATAGCCTCTCTGTGAAAAGTTGAATGTAGAAGGGCGCCCAATAGCATACCTGTGAAAGTTGAACTTAGAAGTGTGCCCAATAGCCTATCTGTGAACTTAGAAGTGTGCCCAATAGCTTCTCTGTGAAAGTTGAATTTAGAAGTGCATTTAAAAGTTGATTTTAGAAGTGTGCCCAATAGCCTCTCTGTGGAAAATTGAATTTAGAACTCTACCCAATAGCCTCTCTGTGAACTTAGAAGTGTGCCCAATAGCCTCTCTGTGAAAGTTGAATTTAGAAATGCATTTAGAAGTTGACTTTAGAAGTGTGCCCAATAGCCTCTCTGTGAAAGTTGAACTTAGAAGTGCCCCCAATAGCATACCATGAAAGCTCAATTTAGAAGTTGAATTTAGAAGTGCCCCCAACAGCCTCTCTGTGAAAGCTGAATTCAGATGTACGCCCAATAGCATACCTGTGAAAGTTGAATTTAGAAGTTGAATTTAGAAGTGCGCCCAATAGCCTGTCTTTGAAAGTTAAACTTGGAAGTGCATTTAGAAGTTCAATTTAGAAGTATACCCAATAGCCTCTCTGTGAATTTAGAAGTGTGCCCAATAAGCTTCTATGTAAAAACTGAATATAGAAGTGCCCCCAACAGCCTCTCTGTGAAAGCTGAATTCAGATGTACGCCCAATAGCATACCTGTGAAAGTTGAATTTAGAAGTTGAATTTAGAAGTGTGCCCAATAGCCTGTCTTTGAAAGTTAAACTTAGAAGTGCATTTAGAAGTTGAATTTAGAAGTGTGCCCAATAGCCTCTCTGTGAAAAGTTGAATTTAGAAGTGTGCCCAACAGCCTCTCTGAATTGAGAAGTGTGCCCAATAGCCTCTCTGAGAATTTAGAAGTGTGCCCAATAGCCTCTCTGTGAAAAGTTGGATTTAGAAGTGCACCCAATAACCTCTCTGTGAATTTGAAGTGTGCCCAATAGCCTCTCTGTGAATTTAGAAGTGTGTCCAATATCCTAATAGTCTAATACCGTGCCTGGTTGAACCGACTAATCTCCCTAATAACCTCTCTGTGCAAAGTTGACTTTAGAATCATGCCTAATACCCTCCCTGTATAAAGTCGAATTTAGAAGTGTACCTAATAGTACCTAATAGCCTAATATCATCTCTGTGTACAGTTGAAGCTAGAAGTGCACCTAATAGCCTAATATCATCTCTGTGCAAATTGAACTTGGAAGTGTGCCTAATAGCGTGCCCCCACTGAATTTAGAACTACAATTAGAAAGCCCTCCCAACTCCACCTAAAAGTCCAACTAAAACCATACCTGGGGGGTTGTTACTTTCGACTTCTCCTCAATAGCTTACCTGTATTCCAGCTTACTAGAAGCCACTCACAGCCAGTGATACAGCCGAATTCATAAAGTCCAATAAACTGTAAGTTGCACTTGAGACTACACCTAACAGCTCGTACTAAGCATGAGTGCACCCACTCCACCAGAGTCTGTCGGAAACGACCACCGTAATCTGCCCCCACTCCCCGATCTGCCTTCCCTCCCGTCCCCCCCTTCCCAAATCATCCCACCCTCCTTTCCACTCCCTACCACTCGCCTCTCCAAACACCAAGCCAGAGGGGCGCAATGGCGAGCCAACCACCCTAAGACCACTCCTCCCCCGAACTCCACCACCGACCAGCGTACGTTAACCATGCCCACTCCCCTCACTATCATAGCGGGCACACCCCGCCCTGCAAACATCCACCCCCCGCCTTGCCCACAAACCCCCACCACCTCCCCCCCGAACGCACCCTTTCCCCTCCCTAAAAACTGCACACAGCCTTAGCAAGAACTGAAGCCGCATCCCTCTCCCCCTCTGATCCCCCTACCCTCTCCCACACTCCAATCGCAATAAAGAAACTAAAGAGGAATCATACCTGGTCCCCCTCAATCTCTCAGCACTCTTCGCCTACCTTGTCTCGACCCACCACCTCTTTCCCCCAAATCACCTCCTTCCCCCGTAGCGTCACTCTTCCTGAAACCCCTCTCCCTTGACTTCTCAACTGCAGCTGAAACTCCTAACGCCCACACCCCACCTTCAAATCCCACGAGCCAAACCCGATCATCCTAACACACGCAGCCGCCCGAAACCGGCCAATTCTTCTGCTCGCCCACTATTCCCATCGATCATCTCCCACCCTACCCCTCTCCCTCTCCAGCTTACTCTCTCTCCACCACCACCCCCGTCCGCTCCTGCTCCGAGACCATCCTCGCATCCCGATGTGAACTGCATCCTATTTAATGCCCGATCCGTAGCAAAAAACAGATACTGCATCTTTGACCTCCTCGCCTCTGACAAACCAGTTCTGGTTTTCATCACCGAAGCTTGGTTCTCAGACGACTTTGCCCCAATATCCAGTGAAGCCTTGCCCCCCGACTACTCCCTCATCCCTCTGAACCATCCCTCTAGAGGAGGGGGAGTAGCATTCGTCTTCAAGTCTCCCTTCCACGCCTCAATCATCGACAACCAACCTTACATTCCTTCCTGCGAATCACTCCTCGTTAAACTATCCCTCTCCCCATCGCTTTCACACAGCTTCCTAATAATCTACAGGCCCCCTGGCTAGGGTAGACAATTCACAAGCAACCTCTGCAACTCTATTGCCACTCTTCAACTAAACCATCCCAACCTCACCCTTCTTGGAGACTTCAACATATGGCTCAACGTCCCCACCAACCCTATGACTCACTCTCTGGTTGACGGTTTAGACGCAATTAACCTCCAACCCCACATAAATGGCCCGACTCACTATAAAGGACACACTCTTGATGCCATCTTTAGCTCCAACAACCGGATTCATTTAAACCCCCCCACCCCTATCATCTGGTCTGATCACTTAATTCTCTCTTTGGCCATTCGCTCACCTGACCCTCATCCCGTACTCGAATCTGAACCACCGAATCTACGCAAATGCTGGAAAAAACGAATAATCGTCCCGGACCTAGCCGACGCACTCCTCCAGTCTCCACCACCTACCTGCCAACTCAATAAACAACTAAACCCTCACGCCTTTGACTCTTGGCTCAACGCATCTCTAATGCGGCTCACACCCCCTTGCAAACCGTCAACCCGCCGTGGCCTCTTCCCCAGATGGTTCACTCCTGAGTTGAAGACCACTAAACAACTATATAAATACCTAGAACGCAAATGGCAGAAAGACAAAACCAAGGAGAACAGGGCCACCTTGGCCGACACCTCTATCAGTACAAGGCCGAAATCCGGAAAGCAAAAAAAGCCCACTACAGCTCCCGAATCCTAAACTGCAAAAACCCAAGCAAAGAACTCCACAAAATCATCTCTGAATTCACCAAACCGGCTTGCACCACGACCGTTCCGACCCCCTCACAATCACTGTGCGACTCACTCTCCCTCCACTTTTACACCACGGCTCTGGAAAGAACAAATACTCTAGCCACCAAACTGGCTCTCTTACATCCACCAGGGAATACCCCCCATATTGGCCAGCCCACCAGCTGCGACCACTACGCAACCAACGTTTGAATCCTTTAGTCCAATATCACCAGAGCAATTTCCCAAACTCCTATCTGCAGAGAGGCTATTGGGCACACTTCTAAGTTCACAGAGAGGCTCTTGGGCACACTTCTAAGTTCAACTTTCACAGAGAAGCTATTGGGCACACTTCTAAGTGCAACGTTTAAATGCACTTCTAAATTCAACTTTCCACAGAGAGGCTATTGGGCACACTTCTAAATTCAACTTTTCACAGAGGCTATTGAGCACACTTCTAAAAACAACTTTTAAATGCACTTCTAGATGCAACTTTCACAGAGAGTCTATTAGGCACACTTCTAAGTTCACAGAGAGGCTATTGGGCACACTTCTAAGTTCACAGAGAGGCTATTGGGTACACTTCTAAGTTCACAGAGAGGCTATTGGGCACACTTCTAAGTTCACAGAGAGGCTATTGGGCACACTTCTAAGTTTAACTTTCACAGAGAGGCTATTGGGCACACTTCTAAGTGCAACTTTTAAATGCACTTCTAAATTCAACTTTCCACCGAGAGGCTATTGGGCACTCTTCTAAATTCAACTTTTAAATGCACTTCTAGATTCAACTTTCACAGAGAGGCTATTGTGCACACCTCTAAGTTTACAGAGAGGCTATTGGGCACACTTCTAAGTTCACAGAGAGGCTATTGGGTACACTTCTAAGTTCACAGAGAGGCTATTGTGCACACTTCTAAGTTCACAGAGAGGCTATTGCGCACACTTCTAAGTTCAACTTTCACAGAGAGGCTATTGGGCACCCTTCTAAGTGCAACTTTTAAATGCACTTCTAAATTCAACTTTCCACAGAGAGGCCATTGGGCACACTTCTAAATTCAACTTTTAAATGCACTTCTAGATTCAACTTTCACAGAGAGGCTATTGTGCACACTTCTAAGTTCACAGAGAGGCTATTGGGCACTCTTCTAAGTTCAACTTTTACAGAGAGGCTATTGGGCACACTTCTAAGTGCAACTTTAAAATGCACTTCTAAATTTAACTTTCCAATGAGGGGCTATCGGGCACTTCTAGATTCAACTTTCCACAGAGAGGCTATTGGGCACACTTCTAAATTCAACCTTTAAATGCACTTCTAGATTCAACTTTCACAGAGAGGCTATTGTGCACACCTCTAAGTTTACAGAGAGGCTATTGGGCACACTTCTAAGTTCACAGAGAGGCTATTGGGTACACTTCTAAGTTCACAGAGAGGCTATTGTGCACACTTCTAAGTTCACAGAGAGGCTATTGGGCACACTTCTAAGTTCAACTTTCACAGAGAGGCTATTGGGCACCCTTCTAAGTGCAACTTTTAAATGCACTTCTAAATTCAACTTTCCACAGAGAGGCCATTGGGCACACTTCTAAATTCAACTTTTAAATGCACTTCTAGATTCAACTTTCACAGAGAGGCTATTGTGCACACTTCTAAGTTCAACTTTTAAATGCACTTCTAGATTCAACTTTCACAGAGAGGCTATTGGGCACACTTCTAAGTGCAACTTTTAAATGCACTTCTAAATTCAACTTTCCACAGAGAGGCTATTGGGCACACTTCTAAATTCAAAGTTTAAATGCACTTCTAGATTCAACTTTCCACAGAGAGGCTATTGGGCACACTTCTAAATTCAACTTTTAAATGCACTTCTAGATTCAACTTTCACAGAGAGGCTATTGTGCACACTTCTAAATTCACAGAGCGGCTATTGGGCACACTTCTAAGTTCACAGAGAGGCTATTGGGGGCACTTCTAAATTCAACATTTCACATGTATAGGATAGAGTTTCCAAATGCAAATATATTACAGATATAATGAATTTATACTGGTGATGCTTTGTTAGATGAGTGGTAAGGTAGTATGGCGAGAAGTAATTGCTTCTGGCCCCGCCCTTGCCACACTTACTTGTTGTCGGCTTCTTGCTTCTCCTGTGGATACCTGCAGATACGCCGTCCTTTGCCTCAGGTCCTTAGCCAATGGGCTGCCGGGCAGAGGGCTGTCCTAGGGGGACTGGTAATGGAGGGGAGTCCTCTTGTCTGGGCAAATCAGGGCAGGGTGGGCAGGATGGGAGGCGGGAGGGAGGGATGGACGACCAGCAACCAGCAAATGGGCCGCGAAGAGGAGAGGGAGACACCAGGGCACGGGCCCGAAAAGATAAATAAATAAATCAACAATTTACTACTGCCGCACCGTTAGCACTATCACACGGGGGCTGCAGCTAGACTCACCTTGCTCTGGAAGAAAATATCATGGCCTGGACACACCTACGGTATTTCGCATCCCCTGTCTCCCTGACCCCACATGTTCATAGCTATCTCTGAGGCAGAAAACCCAAGTAGAGGCAAGGGAGGCAGGGGCGTATATCTGAATAAGGGATTAAAGGAAAATAAAAAGTAATTTTTGTAGTTATCTGTCTGGGAATACCTTCATTATGTAACCTGATGAGTCAGAGGATAGGACATAACAATATATGTTTTTCTTTCAAGTGTCTCCTCTTGGGGCTTCTTAGTGGTAAGCAGTGGTCTCGTTGGTCAGCTGAGAGAAAGGTGATACAACATTCATCCTTGCAGATAGCAGAGGCACAGTACGACGTGTTCTCTCACTAGTGCCCCTGGGGGACCTGACACCCTGGGGGCATATTGCAGTCACATTTTAAAATGTTCTTTACTATGAAGTAAGAAGACTAAATTAAATCCACCGGAGAGGCCTTTGGGCGAGCAGCGCTATAGATATGTGTGTCCTTTTACCCTTGAATATTCTAGGAGGATATCATGTACCATTTCAAATCCAGTTCTAGAAAATGTGGGTTAGGATTTGGATTTTGGGACCCTGTAGGTAGAACACATGAAGCCCAGTGGGGTGGGTTGATTTTTCAGAGAATACTTAGGTCAACTGTGATTGCAAAGCTTTACCTGCTGTCATCACATACCCCGGGAGGCTGACTGACAGCTGCAGTGACCTGTCAGAGTAGATTATTCTGGCAAGGCTTGTTTCAGTGCAGAAGTGAGCCGAATGCTCAGTTATAAGTTGTTCCTGAAAGAGTTCCCATACCTATATGCTTGCACAAGGCATTGTTTTATTTCTAAATTTCAGGGGAGGCAACTCATTTAGGTATTGTAGAGGGAAGCCCCTTCCATACAAGTATTGGTGCTGATATGCACTGTTTGTATGGCTCATTGATTCAGGAGCAAAGTCCTTGAAGAGGTGGAGTGTTTCTGCATCAGGGATAGCATAGCCCCTGGTAAGCTTTAGACACAAAGGGTCAGTGAGTGGACAGACTTAACATAACAGAAATTACCATTGAGGGGTTGGGGTTGAGGTAGAAACAAATTGGTCTCTTGAACTGCCCTTTCGGATAGTTTAACCAAACCCTGCTGTGCTAACAACAGACTATTTATTGTGTCAATACGGTGACCTGCCCCTCGAGTAAGGTAGATACTCCCATGGAGGGTTTAAGAACGCCAGTCCTGACATTGCTTTGTATGCCTTTGGGTTCTGTTTAGTTATGCCTCCCCACAGACACACACTACAGTCTACAGGACAAAGAAATGCCAAAGCCCTGACCCATGATATGATATATGATATGATATGGCATTTATAATGCGCCTATACACAAGTGTTTCAAGGCGCGACGAGGCCTGGGAGGGGAAACAGAGGGAAGACAAAGACAACGATCGTACTAGGCCAGGTCACATTGAGATTGCGCAAGTGCAGGGGGGGAGGTGAAAAGTGCAGAGGGAAAGGGGAGGGGATAGTGCAGTACATAGGATAACAGTAAGATAAATAAAGGCAATAAATAAAGGCAATAAATAAATAAATAAGTGCCGCCATCAGGTGTCAAGTGCTATTCGGGGCTGTAGGGATAAAGAAACAGTCCCCGATTGCAAGGGTTGCCAGGGGGGCAGTGCAGTTGTGTAACTGGCGGGGAGGGGACCTAGGTCCGAGATCAGAGGGTAGCCAGGTAACCAGTGGAGTTTCAGATTCAGTCAGGAGATCAGCAGGGGAGAGGAGGAGAGAAAGCAGAGGCAAAGAGGAAGGTCTTGAGGTACTTCCGGAACCGGAGCTGGTTTTCCCCAAGTTTTAGAGGGGCCGGGAGGCTGTTCCAGAGGGAGGTCCCAGCAGACGAGAGAGATCTACCATCGACTTGCTGCTTGGAGAAGCGACTGACCCTGAGGGAGTTGGAGGTTGATAAGCGGAGAGCTTGAGAAGGAAGATATTTAGGAAGAGAGAGTTGAAGGTATTGAGGTCCCAGATCCCAGAAGGCCTTGTGGACAATGCAGGGGGTTTTGAGCTTAATCCTCGCAGCTACTGGGAGCCAGTGCAGTGATTTCAGTCCTGGAGAGATACGATCTCTGGGCTTGAGGCCAAGGACAAGTCTTGCAGCCCTGTTTTGGATGAGTTGAAGAGTGTTAATCCATTCATAGAGTTATTGTAGGTATCCTTCCATCATTGAGTTTTCTTCTTGTGCGTCTTCTATTTTGTAGATGATTTGTGTGTCGTCTGCATAGTTGTAGCATGTAAATCCATGTTTTTTAATGAGCTTGATTAGTGGAGTAAGGTAGATATTGAAGAGCAGTGGGGCTAGGGATGATCCTTGTGGTACTCCACAGTTGGTGTCTCTTGGAGTGGATATGAAAGATTTGTTCCAGATGGTTTCCGTTCTGTCTGTTAGGAATGATTTAATCCAGAGTTTGGCCAGGTCGGTGATTCCTATTTCTTCAAGTGTCTTAATGAGGAAGTCATGGCTGACTGTGTCGAACGTGCAGAGAGGTCCAGAAGTATCAGAGCTGAACTTGTGTCAGAGTCTGCATTTGTCTTTAGATCATCACAGGCTGAGCAGAGTGCCGTCTCAGTTCCTCTCTTAGGTCTAAACCCAACTTGTGCCTGGTCCAGCAGTTGGTATTTTTCTATGTGTTCCTGTGTTAGACCATAGACGTAGGTTTCAAGTAGTTTTACTGGGTACGGGATGTTCAAGGTAGGTCTGTAGTTGGAGAGGTCTTCCACGTGGCCTGCCATCTTCTTGAGAAGTGGTTTGATGTACACCGATTTGAAAGAACGCAGCACTTTCCCTGTTGTGAATGATTGGTTTAAGAGGTTTCTGTAACATTCCAACGGTGTACCTTGTGTGAGGATTCATTTGTATATGTCTGTAGGGCAGGGGTACAATGGGGAGCCTGCTTTTTTGCTATTTCTTACCAGCTTCACGAAGGTCTGTACTGATATTTGGGGGATGCTTTGGAGTTTGTTCTGGGGATCCACGGTTGGGGAGTGGGTTGTGTATTTTGGTTGACTGGTCTGCTTTGTATGATTTGGTGGATGACACTGATTTTGAAGTGGTCTGTGTGGTTGTTGCATAGTTTCACTGAAGGCACTGGGGTTTTGTTGCATTCAATTGGGTTCCTCATTTCGTTTAGGATGCTGAACAGTTCTTTTTGGGTGTTTGTGGCTTTGGTGATTCGGATGTCGTAGTATTTCTTTTTTGCCTTTTGGATTTCCTTTTTCTATGAGCGGATTTGTCTTTGAAATTGTGATTGGGAGTAAACCATTTTGCCATTGTTCTCTTGTGTGATGGGGTGAAGGGTTTTTCCTTGGAGATATTGTTGATTGTTTCGGTGATTCATTTATGAAGTTTTTCTGTCTGTCTATCGAGTTCGATTTAGTCGAGTTTCATGGTTGATGCTATTGTTAGTTTGAGTTCTAATAAGTTAGTATCTTTTATGGTTTCTTCTCATGACAGTCAAAAGTTTAATGGGTTGTTTGGCTGCTTTGGCAGGTTGCCTGATCACAAATGGAATGATGAGGTGGTTGCTCCAGAGTATCTGTATTGGCGGTGCCGTGGTGATAAGGTTTCTGTTAGAGAAGTTTGTGTTAAGTATGTGTCCTGCTGCGCGTGTTACTTTTTTAACCAGCTGATGTAATCTCATTGTTTTGAGATGCTTGACTAGCAAATTGTGCGAGTTTGCATTTTCTTCTTAAAACCAGATGTTAATCCCAGAGGATTATCAGGTGTTTGTGTTCGATGGCCAGGTTGGTGATGGCTTCTGTGAAGCTGTCCACGAATGCTGCGTCGTATGTTGGTGGTCTGTAAACCAGAAAGAATTTGATATTTGTTTTGGGGTCCATTGTCAGGTGAAGGATTAGGGATTCACAGTTTACGATATTTAGTGGTTCGTCTGTTTTTATTTTCAGATGCTCTTTGTATGCCATTGCAAGTCCTCCACCTCTTTTGTCTTTCCTGTTTATCTGTGAGCACTTGAAGTTGTCAGGAAGGCAGCTGTTACACATCATGGGAGGTGGTCACTATGGGCTCGCAATCGGTTGTTTTGCAACCAGTTGTGTAGTAACATTCTCTACGCTAATCCCGATAATCCTTCTCAAGATGACTTCCGTTTTGAAAGTAGCGGTCTAGACTCTTCACGTTTCTCCGAGACGTTCCGGCTGGCTCACGTGATCCTTTATCAAACACGGAAGCCGGCGATTCCTCGCGTCGCTACTGTTTCTACAGACGCTCCGTGAGTTCGCCTCTAGGGATTTCTGAGCTCTACTTCTTACTGTCAACCTTTTGACTTACCCTGAACCTATTTGTCTCTATAGTTCCCATCTCCAGGCTCCTGCTCCCAGTCCGGTCTCGCTTTCTCTCGGGATTTCTCATCACTTCCAGATATCCTTCGGCGTCTCGGTTTCGCCAAAATCAACTTTCATCTTGCTGATACACCCGCTAGCTGTAAGTTACATAAAATCTGAATCCTGATCTACCTCTTTTAATTCAGATTCTGACCCAAGTCATATTTATTCCAGAGCTCTCATCTCCCGATCTCTTCTCCTTCGAAGTCTTAAATAATTCATCCTCTCATTCCCTCCGCCGGTGAGAACCTTTCACTAAGCCTTTCAATTCCACTTTTCATTCCCATCTCTCCTCTACTTCTCTGATCATTGTCCTCTCATTTCTCCAGACGAAGCCTTCCTGCCCACAGCCACTTGTTGAAGACAGTCATCTACCATCCGGATTCTCAACACATCCAGATTCGACCAGGGTTTTCTTCCCCATTGAGGGTTTCCCTGGCTACCCTGTTCTCTCCCCTGGTTAATCTCACTCCGGGTCGGAGAGGGCAGGGCTGTCCTAGGGTAACTTTCACAGCTGCACTTGATTGTTTCCTGGTGGTCTCCTCGTTCTGTCAAGGTGAGATTAATCACATTTCGCTTTCATTGTGAGAAACAGTATCGACTTTTCTGTCGTACGTTCTATAGCGTAATAGTTAGCGACGCCTAAAAAAAAAAAAAAAAAAAAGAAAGAATATTGACAGAGGAAGACCATTATGGAACAACAAATGCAGCAACTAATGGCCGCTATGCAGGCCATGTCTTTAGAAGTACAAGCACTTAAGCAAGACAATGTACAATTACGACAACAGGTTGCTAGGGCTTTTTCCGATACCCCCCCGTCCACATTGCACCCCATAATGTATGATGGCGACCCCTACAAACTCAAAGAATTCTTAGATAGCTGTACGGTGCAGTTTACACTTAAAACCCGTTTCTTCCCAACGGACAAAGATAAGGTAGGGTTTGTGATTTCTCACTTATCTGGGCCCGCTTTGGCATGGGCCACGCCCTTAGTTACATCAAACAATGCTATTCTTGATTCTTACACTGCCTTCTCTAACAGTCTAAAAGCCATGTTTGGGAGAAAAGAAATCACTGTATCCTCCCAAGAAAGACTCCTTGACTTAAAACAAAGCGGAAAAGACCTATTAGGGTATATTACCCAATTTAAGCAGTTATCGTCAGAATTAGGATGGCCAGATGAGGGTCTTCTTACTCTTTTTCGTAGAGGATTAACAGACGAGCTGAAGGATGAGATTTCGAAGGTTCCTCGACCAGCCAACCTAGCAGACATGATAACGCTAACCATGCAAATTGAGTATCGGTTGCAGGAACGATCCTATGAACGAAAAAGAAGCAAGAGTACTAGATCCTTTAATGAATACTATCCAACAGGAAATAAACCTCACGTCCAAAATGAAGAGCCCATGCAGATTGGAGCAGTGAGAGGACCACTATCCACCTCTGAAAGAGAAAGAAGAAGAACAGGAGGACTGTGTATGTACTGTGGTTCTTCATTACATATTTTGAAGGATTGTCACCTGGTTCCTCCGCGACGAACCCCAAATTCTAAGTCGGGAAACTTCAAAGCCCTACCCCAAGGGGAAGAACGGTAGTGGCTTCAAATCCTACTTCCCCATACCGAATGGGAATGTCGCTTGACACAGCTACTTGCCAAACCATGGTGGTGGTGTCTCTATCTATGATTCTTTCCGAACGAGTGTTGGCGGGTATACCAGCCTTGATTGACTGCGGGGCCGCTGGCAATTTCTTGGACAATGATTGGGCAACGAAACACGAGATACAGCTTGTTTCCAAATCCATCATTACTCCCATACAAGGAGTGGATGGAAACCCTTTGAGCTCTGGCCCGATCAAGGAACAGACCAAACCAATTACTTGTCTGATTGCCAATCATAAAGAAACTTTGGTTTTTGACCTCATTAAGGCAGCCCATTTCCCTGTTATCTTGGGTCTCCCATGGTT
Source organism: Ambystoma mexicanum (assembly GCF_040938575.1). NCBI lineage: Eukaryota > Metazoa > Chordata > Amphibia > Caudata > Ambystomatidae > Ambystoma > Ambystoma mexicanum. Next base: position 1,794,035 of record NW_027182323.1, read on the forward strand.
ACGACTACATAACCCTTATATTAACTGGTCAGCGGGTACTTTATTCTTAGGGTCTGAGTTCTGTGTAAACCACTGTTTGTCCCAGGAGTCTGTGGGTGTTCACATTCCAACAGAGGTGTCTAATCTTCCAACCGGGTCCACCATAAACCAACTAGAGATCATCCCACTGTGCCATCGAGATTTTCAGTCAGTTTTCGAGAACCCCAAATTTCCCACTCTACCTCCTCATAGGAGGGATGATTGTCATATTAACCTTCTTTCAGACCAACCCATTCCCTTTGGCAGGATGTATGTTTTGTCCCAAAAAGAGAAGGCGGTCCTTAAAGACTATCTCCAGACCAATTTACGCAATGGTCTAATTTCTGAATCAATCTCCCCAGCGGGCGCCTCTCTTTTCTTTATTCCTAAAAAAGACTCTGAGGAACTTCGCCCCTGCATAGACTATAGAGGTCTCAACAAGATTACCATTCCTGATAAGTACCCCATGCCTTTAATATCTGACATTATTGAGGCTGTCCAGGGGGCTTTTGTGTACACAAAACTCGACCTCAGAGGAGCTTACCATCTCATCAGAATAGCTCCTGGAGACGAATGGAAAACCGCCTTTCGCACACCATTCGGACATTTTGAATATCATGTGATGCCGTTTGGTCTTGTAAATGCTCCAGCAGTGTTCCAGCGATTTATGGATCACCTGTTCGCGGACATTTTGTTCCATTATGTAATCATCTACCTGGATGATATTTTGGTCTATTCATCCAACCCGAAAGACCATGTAAATCATGTAAACATAGTCCTTGGTCGACTCAAGAAAAACCATCTCTATTGTAAAGCCTCAAAGTGTGTGTTCCATCAAGAACAAGTTACTTACCTAGGTTTTGTGTTATCGAGCCTGGGCATATCTATGGATCCAAAGAAGGTATCCGCAGTCGTAAATTGGCCCAGTCCTTCCTGTGTCAAAGACATCCAGAGATTTCTAGGATTTGCAAATTTCTACAGGAAATTTATCCCCTGTTTTTCGGAAATTATTCTGCCTATCACTCAATTGCTAAAAAAGAACGTCACATTCTGCTGGAACGAAGCCGCCCAAAGGGCCTTTCAGACTTTGAAAGAAATTTTCACCTCTGCCTCTATTTTGATTACCCCTGATCAGACCAAGCCGTTTATAGTGGAGACTGATGCCTCGCAATACGCTATGGGAGCTGTGCTGTTACAACTCTCTGACCAGGGGGAAGAAAGACCCGTTGCGTATCTGTCTAGAACATTCACCGCCGCCGAACTGAATTATTCTGTTCTTGAGAAAGAACTGTTAGCTATTAAACGGGCTTTCGAAGAGTGGAGACATCTGCTCTTGGGGTCTTCCTTTCCTGTCACAGTTCGAACGGATCACCAGAATCTCAGAGTACTCCAGAATGCCCAGACGACCAACAGCAGACAAGCCCGCTGGGCTTATTTCTTTCTTCCCTTTCGGATTGAGTTCACCTTTCTTCCTGGAAAACATAACCTAAGGGCCGATGCTCTTTCTCGGAAAGATTCTCCCACTTCTAATTTCTGTTCTGAAAGGATGTTCCCCACAGCACGGTTTATCGCGGTACTAACGGACTTTCTTCAAGAAGTACTGATTGCTACTAATCAAAACAAACTTCTATGTGAAAAAATTGCTACTACTCATCATCTCACTAAAGAAGGGGACTATTATTTTCAGGGAGCTCAGGTTCTGCTTCCCACTCCATCGCTTCAGCAAGAAGTTCTACGAATGTGTCACGACTCCCGAGCAGCTGGCCACCGAGGTTACGCCTCAACCTTGGAGCTTGTTCAACGACATTTTTGGTGGCCGGAAGTAAAGGCAGACGTACATGATTATATTTCAGCCTGCACGATATGCGCTCAGTCTAAGTCTCCTCGGTTGTCTCCTTTGGGTTTACTTTCTAGAATGCCTATTCCAGACCGACCTTGGCAGTTTATCTCCACTGACTTTGTCTCGGACCTACCTCCTTCTGAGAATAAAACCACTATCATGGTCACCATTGATTATTTTACCAAACTGGCACACTTTATCCCGTTGGTTAAGCTTCCTGGAGCAGCAGATATGGCAAAAATCTTCCTTTCTGAAATCTTTTCTCGACACGGACTCCCAGATACTATTGTATCAGATCGAGGCCCCCAATATACTTCTCTTTTCTGGCAGAAAGTATGTAACATTCTGGGCATTAAGAGAGCCTTAAGTTCCGGTTATCACCCCCAGACCAACGGGCAGACGGAAAGATTAAACCAGACTTTGGAAGGATATTTAAGATGTTTCATCTCGGCAGCTCAGGACAATTGGGTAGAGTTGCTCCCATTTGCAGAGTTCGCCTACAACAACGCCAAACATTCTGCTCTTCACACCAGTCCTTTTCATTGTTCTTATGGGTATCACCCTTCCTTTGTACCTACCGTTCCTGTCCCTGCTTCCATTTTCCCTGGAGTTGACAGTCTTATATCAGACATTCAAGAGGGACAGAAACTGGCCAGACTATCTCTTCAAGAGGCTCAAGATCGGGCTAAGAGAAATACAGATAAGCATCGTCGGGCAGCCCCTAATATCATCCCGGGAGATTCTGTTTGGCTGGCATCCCGATTCCTTCCCCGGCATCTTGTACCATCTAAATTGTCTCCTAGGTATTTTGGGCCTTTTAAATTCCTCTCCTGGGTTGGTTCTGCTGCAATCAAACTCGCCTTACCGGCTTCCTGGTCTCGGATTCATCCGGTGTTCCATTTATCTCAAATCAAATTGGTGGTTCCGGACCGTTTTCAGAGATTGGTGAAGCCTCCTCCGCCTCCGGTCTTGACGGCCACTGGATCAGAGTATGAAGTGGCCAGTATTTGTGACTCTCGTTACAGAAGGGGTAAATTGCAGTTTTTGATAGACTGGAAGGGTTACTCACCTGCTGAACGATCCTGGGAGCCTGCTTCTGCTGTGCATGCCCCCAAGTTGATTCGACGATTCTTTCTTCTTCACCCGGGTAAACCGGGTTCTCCCCCCAGGAGGAGGGGGTATACTGTTACACATCATGGGAGGTGGTCACTATGGGCTCGCAATCGGTTGTTTTGCAACCAGTTGTGTAGTAACATTCTCTACGCTAATCCCGATAATCCTTCTCAAGATGACTTCCGTTTTGAAAGTAGCGGTCTAGACTCTTCACGTTTCTCCGAGACGTTCCGGCTGGCTCACGTGATCCTTTATCAAACACGGAAGCCGGCGATTCCTCGCGTCGCTACTGTTTCTACAGACGCTCCGTGAGTTCGCCTCTAGGGATTTCTGAGCTCTACTTCTTACTGTCAACCTTTTGACTTACCCTGAACCTATTTGTCTCTATAGTTCCCATCTCCAGGCTCCTGCTCCCAGTCCGGTCTCGCTTTCTCTCGGGATTTCTCATCACTTCCAGATATCCTTCGGCGTCTCGGTTTCGCCAAAATCAACTTTCATCTTGCTGATACACCCGCTAGCTGTAAGTTACATAAAATCTGAATCCTGATCTACCTCTTTTAATTCAGATTCTGACCCAAGTCATATTTATTCCAGAGCTCTCATCTCCCGATCTCTTCTCCTTCGAAGCCTTAAATAATTCATCCTCTCATTCCCTCCGCCGGTGAGAACCTTTCACTAAGCCTTTCAATTCCACTTTTCATTCCCATCTCTCCTCTACTTCTCTGATCATTGTCCTCTCATTTCTCCAGACGAAGCCTTCCTGCCCACAGCCACTTGTTGAAGACAGTCATCTACCATCCGGATTCTCAACACATCCAGATTCGACCAGGGTTTTCTTCCCCATTGAGGGTTTCCCTGGCTACCCTGTTCTCTCCCCTGGTTAATCTCACTCCGGGTCGGAGAGGGCAGGGCTGTCCTAGGGTAACTTTCACAGCTGCACTTGATTGTTTCCTGGTGGTCTCCTCGTTCTGTCAAGGTGAGATTAATCACATTTCGCTTTCATTGTGAGAAACAGTATCGACTTTTCTGTCGTACGTTCTATAGCGTAATAGCAGCTGTGTAATGTGATTTTGTAGTTGTTATATAGCCATGTTTCTGTAATGAATAGGATGTCGATACCTCGGTCGCACAGTAGGTCGTATATCTCTGGCATGTTTGGACATCGATTTGCGTTGATTAGGTTGCAGTGGATCATTTTGATGCAGTTTATTTTCATTTTTAATATTGGCTTTGTGTCGTGGTTGTTATGTCGGCATGCTTCCATGTTGCTCTCCGGATGTGGTGGATGTTCAGTGTGAACTGTTTCTTCATTGAATTGGTCTGTTAGATTAATTATTGGGTTGCAGATTTCTTCTGCTTCCACTTCTATATTTTGTTGTATTTGGGGGAGATGTCCTTGCGTTTTTGTGATACGTGGGGTGAGAGTGTCTGTTTTGTTAATTTCTCTTCTTGGTGTGTCTCTTCTTTTTCTGTGTGCCTCCCGTGTATTTTCAGCGGGCCCAGCCAGGTCATGGGTGTTGGGATGTTCCGGTGCTTGGATAGTTGCAAGCTTTTCGACAAGGAACTATTACTTTCCAGGAACCTCGAGAATAGAAAGCGCAAGACCAGGAAACCAGGCTGAAGAATCCTGCATTGTGTGTCGGAGATACCCGGGCCCTCCCGCGTCAATAACCAAAGCGGGGAGAATCCCCAGCCGCCGTGGTGCCATCCTTGACTCCAAGAACAAAGCAGCGTGAGTGAAATCAACACAGCCAGTGAGTTGGGGAAACTGATATAAGACCGGTCTGTGTTGAAGCCACTGTTGCAAGCAGCAACATTGTATGGCGAGCACTGGAACAAACATTGTCAGAGTGGCCCGCCACCATGTGGGTGCTCAACCGAAGGTCTGTGTGAGGTATTCAGCTGAGGAGTGGCAAAAGTGAAAGTGAGAAACATTTTATATCAAGAAGATAACTAGTAATTGTGAATCTAAGTGGTCCTGCGATATGCCAAGTAAAATCCTGTGCACTGTCGAAAGACTTCAATTTTGAAGAAGTAGAGAAGTTGTAGATGTGAAATATTTGGTCAAGACCCTGCAGAGGGATGCCAATTGTAGATTGTGTGTCAAAGTGGGTCTGAGTGCGGCGGAGGAAGACCCGGGGTGAACAGTAAATCACTCGAGAAGTTGTATATGTGAAATCCTAAGAAGTAAGGAACTTTAATGTTTGTTGTGTTTGATCAAGCCATCTGAAATCAGAGACTTTGAATGACAAAGAGACTTTAGCACAGGAGACCCTGATGTTGAGGTTTTGACTGCATCCTCGTGCTAGAGAACCCAGAGAGTGTGCTAAGCTCGAGTGTGACGCCTTGTCCCGTGCTGAAACGTGGGGAAGGAAAGCAAATGGTTTGAATATCCTGACATATCATTTCTTGAACACTTTTCTTTTGCATAACATTGTTTCCCACACTATTTGTATTCAGAGGCAAGTATTGGACATAGGTTTATTAGTATAGGCCCTTTTATTTTCACAGACTCGACTAGGACTGGGTTATTATTATTTAATGGTCGTAGCTTGCTCCCATCTTTACATTTAGGTTTAGATAGGAATTTTTCAAACCCAATTAAAGTTCAATAAACAACCTTGAACTGTGATCACTTGTGTCGGTCTTACTGTTTGATACCATGCCTTCCTTACACAGCCCCACAGACACATGTATAAACCTTGTTAGGTTCTGATCAGATTGACTCCCAGGTGCCCAAGGAGGACCCGTTGGATGGTATGGGGTATGGTATTGGCCTGTCAGACAGGCTCAATGCCATGTGATAGATCTGTGCATAACATGCGAGGAGCACAGCAGACAGACTCGCTGATGGCTCTGTGTGTCATCCAGTATAGGCACAGACTCACTGACCTGACAGCTCTGCATTTCACATGTGGGCACATCAGACAGACTCACTGACATATGAGGAGTCTGTGAATCACTTGTGATAAGCCCACTGGTGACAGTGTAGCTACAATGAGAGGGCTTTGTGTACCACCTCTGATAGGCATGGAGCAGAAAGACTTGCTGACATGAGATGGCTTTGTGTATAATGTGTGATAAGCACATAACTGACAGACTCACTCGCTTATGATGGCTCTGTAGAAAATGTTACAGGCAGAGAGCCGGCATATTCATTGACATGTGAGGGCTCTGTGTATCTCCCGTGATAGGCACGCAGCACACATTGTCACTGACCTGTGATCACTCTGTGTATCACCTGTGATAGGCACATAGTAGACGGACTCACTTGCTTGGGATGGCTCTGTGTATAAAATGTGATTGGCACAGAGCAGACATACGCGCTGACATGAGATAGCTCTGTGTACAGACTGTGACAAGCACATAAGTGGCAGACCCGCTGTCATATGATGGCTCTGTGTATCAGCTTTATTAGGTACTGCAAGAAACCTGAGGGCGTCCTTACATGTAATTCCCTTGGAACCTCTTCTCAGGTGGCCAGGGAAAGGCCATCAATCTTGGATCACAACCATGGGGGCAGAGAAGCGAGGGGGGACCACCTGGGTGGAGAATACCTGGGGATTGGAGATGAGATGTCCTCAGGTGAGACAGTATTCCACACTCCCTTCTCTCAAAGAATCCCCTATTTTAAACGCAATCATGGGATATTGTTACCCTTATCCCATTGACAAAGAAAATGATAAAAGATTTTGCCGGTCTAGAGGCAGCAGGAGGATGGGGAAAGGGAAGGATTTAAAATTGGGGAACCCTTAGGAGGGATATGGTATCCCCATTTGCCTAAAAATGACCTACCTAACCCTCCCCCAACCTTTATGGGATACTACAAGACTGCTCCCCTCATTTCCCCACATTTGACTGTTAAATGTTCTGGGACAAGGAAGAGGAGACTGAGTAGTAAACACTATACCTTCCTTTTACCACTCTAGTACTGGGACGAAGAAGATGCCTGCACAGAGTCAGGCATGTCCCTTTATTCATGGTCAGACAAACCCAAGTAATGACACACACCTGCAACCTGTTAACTGGTTGCAGGTGTATAACATGAGGTTCAAAGAAGCACAACAGGGAGGCTGCGCGGGAGAGACGAGCAGAAGAACCTTTATGTATGGAGGCAGCTGTGGTGGGACCAGCGCAGGAGCCAGGTCGGCCAGGTCGCCGGCAGAGACCCTGAAGAACTTGTGTGGCCCAAGGCAAGTGGGCCATCTCAAGGCACAGGTGTGAGCATCCAATGCAGAGTGCGGGCAGCAGGGGCTGTGGGAGAAGAGAGAGAGAAGCCTCTGAGTGCAGGGAAGACTGCCCGGCAGGCGAGCAGAGCTTGCATCAGAAGGCCCGACGGCATTGTGTCTAGAGAGAAGCTGCGAGGGCCGTCAGAGGGAGCTGCCATCAGCCGGTGAGTGTCAGAGAGAACACTTGAGCACCGGGGCACTCCGAACAGACCAGAAATGTTAACGGTCTTTGAAACAAATACAATATGTGAATATTGAATGCCGAACCGAGCAAAACTTGAAACTACATATAATGAGTGAATCATGAATACCGAACTGCATGAACACTTACAATTGAGCATAACAAATGCATTGTAGGGGGCATGGCTTGGCGGCCATGCGATAGAGACGCAGCTCCCTAGAGCTCCCGCATGATCCGGTAAGCCGATCCGACAGGCTGGCACAAAACGCAACGGCAACCTTAGCCAACTCGAAGAAAGGGTGCCTAAAGGTCTGAGGCACAGTTGGGGAGATGCCAGGGCGAAAACGGAAGACGGAAAGGCCAGGAGAGAGCCCGAAACAAGACTTGTACTGCCTTCCAAAATGGCGGATGCAACATCGAGTGGGTGAGCCCTTGCTCGATTAGCCCTGCGAGTGGCATCGTGGTGGACAAGAGAGATACCAGATGCCTTGCGCCGGCACAGAGGGGCACTTCAACACTGAAATCGGACCCTTATCTGGAAGAAAGTGATCCGAAAACACCCCGGGGTGGCTGACGGACCGGGATCGCACCACTGCATACTGCTACTGCAGTGCGACCAGATCTCCGCAGCACAGGATTGAGAGCGAGAAGGAGGACCCGCAACGATGGACACCGGGCGAGTGAAGGCCATGAGGAGAAGCTTTAACAAATAGAGCCAAGGAGTAAGGAGAGAGAGAGAGGGGAGAGCGGGGCCCCCAGTGTCGGGACTCCGGAAAGGTGGGTAGGCAGAAGGCACCCTAGAGGCTCTTCACCGTCACCCAGTGGGGCACAGAACGCCGCCAAGCAGCTCGAAAAGGCGAACCTGCAGGAACCTGGATGGCGGACCCGCCGGGGCGAGCTGGAATCCAAGAGCACACGGAGCTCACTCACAGGCTCTTCAAGCATGTCCGCCGCATTATCCTTGGGTTAACACTTAAGCTGGGTACAGCCCCAGTGCCAAAGTCGAACAGACTGAGTGCTGCTGCGTACGGAGACAGTAGGGAGGACTAGAAGCCGCGGGCCAGGCTGCATCGGGCTGCGAGGTGCGCCAAAAAACCAAGACACAGTAAGCACTACATTGGTGGAGGGACACCACCTGGGAACTATCAGTAACAAACAGCCCCCAGGGCAAATAGGAAGATGTAGTGGGCACAGGGGCACCCACAAGACATTGCGGGGGGGACCTGAGTGGCAGCGGCCCGCGAAGTGACCAGAGGCAAGAGAGAGGAGGGGGGAACAAGGAGTGCCACGACCCAGTATGATCCAGTGGGGCCAATTACCACCGTACAGCACCCCTCATGAGAGAGGTCAGCCCAGGGAACTGTGGCATCATGGGCGCTCACCAGGAGGGAGATTGGCCCGAACTAGCACAAACATGATTTGAAGAGAGAGGAGAGGGGGCAGACCGGCAAACACTGAGGCTTCTCACGCCAGCAGTAATAGCCCAATAGTAGGCCGCCTGCAGCATAGTGTTGGGCAGAGACCGCCAGGGGCGCTTGATGACACCCCGCACAGGAGGGTAGACACAGTCCACAGGTCACATCACCGCAGTTCCTTGCTGCAGCGGGGGCCATCCCAGCTAGACCCAGCATGTGGGACCGGAGGACGAGGCTCGACAGCAGAAGTGAGGGCAAGACATAACGAAAGGGCCCAGAAGCCACAGACAATCAGCATGTAGCCAGCGGCTCACACCAGTAGAAGAGGAGGACCAATATCGTATAGCAAGAACAAGCTATATTACGAGGGAGGCCACAGTCCATTGGCACATAATCTCACACTCACTAGCCGCAAAAGGGAGGGCCTGGACTCAAATGGACACGGGAGCATAAACAACCCCAATAATTACTATGTAAGGGGAGGCCCAGTCCAGCAACCAGTGCACCACGGTACTCGCCACAAGGGGAGGCTGGACCAGAGGCAGGCAAGCAAGGCGCGAAGGCGAGCCACAGCAACAACCACAGCTGTCACGCCATAGTCTCTCTTCACAAACGGGACCCTGACCGGACCTGGTACGGCAGGGACACAGAAGAAGCAGAGAGGTGCAGAGCAACAAGAGCTGCAGTAGTAGAGGACTGGAGTGACACAAGCATCCCACGACACAGGAGGCCACACTGGTAGGGAGGGAAATGCTCCAGGACACCCGCTGGAAACGAAAGCGGTGGCAGAGAGGAAGTGAGACTGGGGCTCCGACGCAAACGAAAAAGTGCCACCGGCACAGACATGTCGGAGAAGCAGAAAGGAGGGAAAGGAAAACAAACTAGCATGGAGGCCTTCACCCGGAAGAACAAGGCGCTCCAGACGAAGACACCAGAGAAGGTGGTTCTAGTGCATCCGCCCCCACACAGGTCGAGAAGCGAAAAGAGGAGGGCCGCATACTCGAAGCCATAGCGCCGCTGAAAACATCACTCGAATATAAGATGGACGCAGTGATGGTGGATGTTGGACTTCTAAGGCAAGATGTAAGGAACCTGTCAGAGAGGGTCAACACCGCAGAACAGCAAGTGCAGAGTAATACAGCAAACTTGACTACCACCCAAAGCGAAATGGCGGCACGCTAGATCGTATACGCACCCTGGAGCAAAGGGCCGAGGATGGAGAAGGAAGAGCTAGGCGTAACAATGAGCCTATAGTGGGGCTGCCAGAGGGTGAGGAAGGCAGAGACCCCACGAACTACATAGAGAATCTACTGCTCCAGATGGTGGGGGCAGGGAACTTATCCCAGTGATTTGTGGTTGAGGGAGCGCATAGGGTCCTGACCAGGAAACCTTGCACAGGAGCACTCCCAAGACATATCATTGCGAAGATTATGAACTTTAAGGACCGAGAAAAGATCTTAGCATTTTCGAGAGAAGGTGGGGTGATAACAAGGAATGCTCTCCTTGGACCTTGGTCTCACCTGCATGGGAGAGAATGTGCACATTAGGGCAAGGTTGGTTCAGTGGGTGTACAAGGCTCGGTCATCAGTGACATTGGCAGCACAATCAAATATGCGTTGTGAAGGTTCCTGCTATCTCAGTGAAATGTTGGCATACAACCTTCACCTTCTGAGACGTGAATGGCCTGAGGTTTACATGCAGCAGTGTATCAAGTGATATGTGGTTTCCTTTGTGTGTCACTCTCATGTGTACACGCACGCTAGTTCCTATTTGGTTACTTTCATTGTGGTGTGTGTTGTGCAAGGTGCAACAATCAATCAATGGACCATTTACTGCATGCACAACCCCAGTGTCCAAATGCCCCAGTACTCTGCCCATTATCACTGGATGGGGTACCCTTATGTCTGCATGTTCATGTAACATGTTGTTAGGCCATGTGTCATGTCATTCGCTATGGCTGGTGTTGCGTTTGCTACTTGGCACGGTCGTGTACATTTGGCCAGACATGTGATTGCCAAATCGGGGGTCAGTATCTCAAGGATGGTTATGACTCCATCTACTTGTGTATGGTGGCTTTGTGAATATGCCTACATTAGGACTCTATTGGCATGGCTGTCTAGTGGCCAGGGTGGAATGTCTCTTCTGTGTCAGGGTAGGGTGCAGCACTGCGACACACAAGATGCTCAGTGGTAGTTGTGCTTCCATATGTGACTTGCTTTCATAGGTATGTGACATTCAGACTGTGTTCTGCTGTGTTGAATGTGTGCAAGGTTTCACGTGCGTGGCTCTGCCATGGGAATGTTGGAGTGCTTTTGCTGCCTGTGTTGCATGCTGGCATGCAGGGATTCCTCTGTGTATGCCCCCCCAGCAGATGAAATTTCGCAAGCATTTGAGGCTAGTTTTGTACTCACCAAACATCAATGTGTTTTGGCCTTGGTGCCTCTCCATGTAGGCTGGCAGGGCACTGTTGCACAGGACCATGGAGTCATGGGTGGATCCTGGCTAGCGGGCACAGCAGTGGGTGAAGGTGACGTCAGGGTTACACATCATCTGCAGGTTCATTGAATGATAATTCTTATGGTTCCGGTAGGCTGCCTCATGTTGCCGGGGGGCTACAAGTGCTACGTGTGTGCATTCCAGGCTGCTATGATGTTCGAGACTTGCGCAATGGCATTGAACTGGCCCTTGAGCTTTGTGGCTGGCAATGCAATTTGCTCATTGACATGGAGCAGCAGTGCATCCAGCACCTGTCCCAACACGGCACTGAAGGTGTACTGGGCCATGACGTGCATCATGCCAACGGTGTGCTGGTAGCTGCCAGTCCCCTGGTACTGTGTAGTACCGACACAAGCTTGACAAATGGGGGAACAGCAGTGCTGATGGCTATGCGGCTGCTTATGTCAGCCTGGATTGCGTCCAGCAACTGCGTAATGGTTGCCCTGTCCAGCCTATACTCGTCACCAGCTGCCCTTCAGTCAGGGCCCGGGCTGTTGGCCTGACCCTGGAGATGGCTGGCCACCTTGCTGGTGCTGGTCTCCTCCTCCTTCTCCTCATACCCAATACCCCCTGTGGTCCCAGGGCCCTGGGCTGGTTGGCAGGCCTCTACAGCTCCAGGTGCAGCAAGTAGATGTCATCATCAAGGCTCCCGGCTCCAAATGGCAACATGCTGTTGGGAAGGTTGTGTTGTGTATGGGTGGGTCCTTTGTAGGCCTCTGATGTGCATTGGTTTCACCTGGGCACTTTTTGCTGTCTCCTCCCAGCTCCTGCTGTTGTAATGGTGTTGGGAGGGTGTGTTGTGCATGGGTGGATCCTGTGTAGGCCTCTGATGTGCATTGGTTTCACCTGGGCACTTTTTGCTGTCTTCTCCCTGCTCCTGCTGGTGTAATGGTGTTGGGGGCGGGGATGTTTTGCATGGGCGGGTCCTGTGTAGGGCTCTGATGTGCATTGGTTTCACCTGGGCACTTTTTGCTGTCTCCTGTGTTCTTTTACCTCCAGCATTTGGCTAGGGGCATTTTCGGCAGATTTTCCACGGGTTTTCTGGCGCTAATAGCACCTACGCCGGACTCATGATGACTCTGCAATAGCGTGATTGGGTGCCGGCGCTATTACAGCCGGCGCTATTACAGCTGGATGTACTACCATAATTGCGCCGGCAGGATTTGTACTAGTGATCCGGCGGAGCGGTATTGGCGCCCAACTCGTGATGAGGCCCAAGGTCTGGAGCAGTCTCTAGCTCCCTCCCCCAAGTTCAGGATAAAGTTCCAACAATTATGGGTTTCAAATGTTCTGTCAGGACTTGGGTTTCTCTTACCCAAGTTTCAAGAACACGTGATTTCACTACACAAAGTTCAAAAGGTGCTCGTGATTCCCTTCCCCAAGCTTCAAGCACTGGTTCACAAAACAATGTTACAAGTGAGTTCAGGGTTCCCTTCCTCAAGATTTAAGCACTGGTTCACAAAACAACCTCACAATGTTCAGCTTTATCTTGTTTCAGGGTTGTGTTCACAATTGTCCTGGACTTGTTGGGGTTTCCTGGTCTAGGTGCAGTTTAAAGGGTGCACGGCCCACCCATTAGCGGTCACGCAACCACTTACCCTTGCCCCAGCTTTCTGCCACCTTGGTTTAGATTGGTTTGGTGGTTCACGACCAACTCAGAAGCTCACAAGTTCATAGATTATTGATTTCTCTTTCTTGGTACTTCTTTGGCTCTCTTTTCCAAATTCTACTTTATTGGGTTTCATTTGCAGCCTTTACTTCCACTTGTTCAGCTTACTTTTGCTCTTTCAGCATTTTACTCACACTTCAATGGCTCCCCTCGGCTGTTCGTTCACAGCTTTCATTCTTGTTTTCATAGCATTAACAGTTCATATTACTTTCTTGGTATTCTTGATTGATCAGAGACTTTTGAACAGGTATACTTCCTTCAGACGTGACCGCTCTGATATATTGTTTCTAAAAAATCCACTTCTAACATTGCAATCATTTCGTTCTTCTGCTTTGATCAGAGACTTCCGAGAACATGTCGATCGCATGCGACCACTCCAATACAATGCAACTCAGCAACTTTCATACACACACCGGGTTTCTCACATTCTGAGAAAATCACCGGTGACAGCGTTCTTTTTAGCCCCTCAGTCACCCCTGGACTTGTACTTCCATCCAGGGGAACGAGCACTGTTTGGCCACAGTGAAGGGACCGACACTCTCCACCTTACCTTCGTCCGTAGGGAGAATGGAAGTTGACGTGGATGGTCTAGTATTAACGGTGGCTGCTTGTATGACCAGCCCCTCTTGCCAGCTTATACTTCTTTGTGAAGAAAGAATTCACAGGTGCTGTGGTACACGACTTCTGCCACAAGATGGTGATGGGGTCAGCAATGGCCATATTGAAAGGCATGGCTTTTTCTGTAGAGGCTGCCTCGTCTAAAATGTCAGTCAGATCATATCCTGACCGAGTTCTGGCTGGGGCACTGCAATTTAGTGCATCCACTCCCGTGTCCACTGTGGAACGATACTTTGCACTTGCATGACCATAGGGGTGGGCTTGCTGAGTCTCCACATCAGAGGAAGTGTCCAAGCCACTTGCATCTCAAAGCCCCTCTGCCACAGCCATCAAATCATCCACATCTGAGAAAAGATATTTGCCTCCATTGCCTGAATTTGCGTGATGAACGTCCAACGGCTCGTGGATATCGTCACCGAAAATCAAAGCCATAGTGCCGAAAAAAAAGCAGATCGGCACTGAGGCATGTACGATCAGTCGGACATCGACTCCGACGGATCCACACCAGATGGCACTGATAGCTGCGTCAACACCTTGCCAGCAGTCGGCACTAGAGGGCTCACATGCCGACACAGTTTCCTTAGGGCCGGGCACCACTGGAGCCGATGGAGGATGCTGCTTCGAGGAGTCACCCGTACCTGCAGTTGCTTTCTTAAACATGTTGAGAATTTGCTCTTTAAAAACCTCCCACTCGGTCCTAGATGTAGGCCCTGAAGCCGACTTAACGCGTAGATCAGAGGAACCGGAATCATTCACTCGTCAATGACGCCATTTCTTTTTATGGGAAGAGGAGAATGAGGAATGACTGCGCCAATGTGATCACTTTTGTGTCTCTTTATGGTGCCTAGTATCCTTTGCCAGAGTGGGCCCCTCCATCTTGAGCTCCGACAACCAGGCGGTCATGCCCCTCTACAACTCCTCCACATCCTTTGCCCTCTCTACCACTCACTACTCCCTCACTCTACCACTCACCTCTCATTTCCACTTTAACCATCTCTACTCCTATGACATCTACAGTATTCACCTACCCCTCTTCTACACCCTGAACACCACAACACTACCACCCCATCACACATACACAGCTCCCTCTAGAGTCACTGGTTACCACTCCCACACAGAGTGCACACAAGTGATCCACAGATTATTGTCATGATGCCTACCCCCGGGCATCCGGATCGAGTCCATCAGCTCCAGGAGCAGGCATCCAGATATTTATCAAAACCCCAACAGCCCCAGCTGGGGGCTGTTTGGGTTCAGTCCTGGCGCCTTAGGTGCCAGGCTCATAATAGGAATCAGTCCTGGCGCCATAGGCGCCAGGCTCATAGACATGACTTACCTCATGCAGAGCATGCTGCAACTGAATCCAAGCCAACGTGAGGCTTGGATGGGACTATTTTGTTACAGGGACTATTTTTTACTCGGGTGTGGTTCTGGCGAACTTCTTACCTGGAACTACTTTGGAGGCTATTTAAACCACGCCCGATCAGCAGCACACGCTTCGCGTTATTCTGCATTCTGCAAGCCTTCATCCAGTCTTCTGCCACGCCCGCCTCGAATCCGGAGCTCCTAGGAAAAGGGGAAAAGAAGGAGAAAAGGTTAGATAACGAACATCATTTTTATTCCTTACCTGATTCCGGACCCAGCACGTCTCCGAGCCTGGAAAGAACATTATTCCAACACGCGTCGCATCGCCAGCTGCAGCGCCGTGTTATACTCACCAGTCCACAGCATCTTTCAACTCGGCGCTCTCTCCATCTTTTTAATCGTCGAACTCCAGCATCTTGGGAAAAAACAAAGAAACAACAAGGTGAGCCCGGAAGTCGACAAATATCATCACTTACCATAGGCTTACCTGATTTATCACCGGAGGCAATACCCTTTAACATGCCACATCTTCATATGCCACACCTATAAAGGGAGAGAAAACAACAAATTAAACTCAGGCAACTTTACCGGACAGTGTTGGGAAATACAGACTCTTACCCAAATGCCATCAGCTACCTCCAGGCAATATTCTTTTGGACCCAGTGTAATTCTAAAAAGGGAATGGAACAAGAGTGAACATCGGGCATATTTAACTCATTTGAACTTTATAAGCCCTGGAGTCAATAGCCGGAACTCCCCCAGTACCTTCAAGCCACTGAGGTAACTGGTATCTACGCGCCCCTGCATGCCAAGCAGGATGGAGAGCTCATCATTTAAATACATAAGGTGAGCATACTAAAAGGAAATATCAGAGGTGACTAGTGGGAAGATCGGGAGCAGCGGGGGGTCCTTGCTAAAACTCACGGGTGGCTAAATCTCTTTCTCCACTTGCAGGAGAATACTTCTTTGGGTCAAGCAGACGAAACTAGGCGGGCCAGTCCAAACAGTCATCTCTGCACTACGCATCACGTTGGTGGAGACCGCAGCTGTCCGGGTCTGACCGATGCCCCTGTGGGAACCAGGTGAGCGTAACAGAACGCAATGCCTATCCACTAATCCGCACCCGGGCTTAATGGAAACCTCAGAAACCGACCAACTAGCCCTATTGCTAGGGGAACTTAGGGCAGAAGTGCATTCTGCGCGCCAAGAAACTAATGCCCTCAGGAGAGAACTGATAGTCTCAATGGAGTGCACTGATGATTTGGCTAGACAACTGCTGCAAAACCAAGCTGGGCAAACACCACTACCTGGACTCGGGGGGAATCCAACCCCCGTTTCATCGAGCAATCCGGTGCAAGTGGTTCTACCAGGGAGCATTCCTTTATCTCCACCCGAACGCTTTGCTGGGGACCCGAAAAGGTTCGCCGTGTTCATGAACCAATGCTGCTTGCACTTTTTATGCAGACCTGGAGCCTTTCCAAACGACCAGGCCAAAGTACCCTTTGAACTATCATACCTTAGTGGCAGGGCAGCGGATTGGTCAATTCCACTAGTCAACCAGGATGACCCTCTTCTTCGGGATTTTCAGGGTTTTCAATGAAGCATGGAAAGACTATTCGCCAGACATACCCAGGGACAGGCCCTGGATAACAAACTTTTATCCCTACGACAGGGTAGCCAGGATCTGCTAACCTATATCGCAACCTTCAATAGGTTGGTGGTGGAAACCGGATGGCCTGAGGCAAAACGAATTACATTATTTCATCGTGGACTTCGGGGTGAACTCAAATATGTTCTGGCCCAAGTTGTGAATCCACCTCAGGATTGCGCAGAATATATAGACTTAGTGGTCCGATTAGACCACCGCCTTCAGACTAGAAAAGCTGATCGAGCTAAATTCGAGAATCGGGTATTGGTTAAATCCAACGTTACCCCAAAAGGAACAGATGCATCAGAACCTATGCAGATCGGGGGGGGGGGTTAAGGCACCCTTAACTCAAAAGGAAAGAGAAAGGAGACGGCAGATGCAACTGTGTCTATACTGTGGGGCCTTGGGACATTTTCTACGGGATTGCCCTATAAAATCATCCAAGAAAATAGTCAGAGTTGCTGACAAAAACCAAACAGAGCCTGATTCGGGAAACGACCACGCCCGACAAGCGTAGAGGTCCGCTTGCCGGGCTTAAAGAAGGACACTCAGACGTCGCACCTAATCATACCAATGGTCCTTATTAACCCAAGGCAGCCATCACGTATGCACGCAGTAAGGGCATACATTGATAGTGGGGCCATAGGAAACTATATGGACCACAAATTGACTTCTAGGATGAATCTACCTCTTTGCAAAAAGACCACTTCGGATGTCATCCCCACAGTCGACGGAACTGAGATTGCCTCTGGACCTGTAACTCATTCCACTACAGAGATGACACTGTTGGGTCAAGATGGGCATCAAGAGACTATTGTGTTTGATTTAATCAAAGCCCTGCAGTTCCAAATAATACTGGGGATACCTTGGTTGGAAACACATAATCCTAGTATTGATTGGCGAGAGAAGAGAATAACCTTCCCGGATTGTGCACACACCTGTTACCCGGAAAAGACCTTAAACAAAGGCCTGGCCACAGTTACTAGCCCAGCAGTGCAGTTACCTCAGGAATATCAAGAATTCCAAGATGTTTTCCAAAAAGAACAGGCAAACACGTTACCACCTCACAGATCATACGATTGACAAATCGATCTCATACCCGGTGCACAACCTCCATGCAGTAGAATCTACGCCCTTACGGAACCCGAAAACCTTCACCTACGACAATACTTGGACCAATACCTTGCTAATGGCTTCATTCGTCCATCCAAGTCCCCTGCATCTTCAGCTTTATTCTTCGTGCCTAAAAAGGAAGGTGACCTTAGAACGTGCATAGACTACCCCGCATTAAATCAGATTACAGTGAAGAACCAATACCCATTGCCTCTGATCCCCGAATTACTAGACCAAGTAAAGGATGCTAGCATCTACACTAAATTGGATCTTTGAGGGGCATATCATCTGGTACGTGTAAAAAAAGGCGATGAATGGAAGACTGCCTTTTACACCAAGTACGGATTATTCGAATATCAGGTGATGCCCTTCGGGTTGTGTAATGCACCAACAGCCTTCCAGTATTTTATGAACGATGTCCTTCGTGAACTCATTGATGTCTGTGTTGTCGTATACATAGACGATATTCTGGTGTACTCCTCTTCAGAATCAGACCATGTTAAGCACGTTCGTGCAGTCCTCAAGAAACTATGCCAGCATAAGTTATATGCAAAATTGGAAAAATGTGTTTTTCATGCTACAGAACTTGAATTCCTTGGATTCATCCTGACTCCAAAAGGAGTTCGAATGGACTCTCGAAAGGTGGACCTGATTCTCAAGTGGCCATCACCCAGTTCAGTTAAAGGGGTACAAAGCATGCTTGGATTTGCTAATTTCTACCGCAGATTTATTCCGGACTATTCACATGTTGTACACCCCATCACAGCACTTTTACCAAAAAACAAACGCTTCTTGTGGACCGAAGATGCTGAAAAGCCTTCCAAGAGCTAAAATTGAAAATCACATCAGCACCTGTCTTAAGGCATCCACGCCCCGAGCCTCCATACATAGTTGAAACCGATGCATCCAGTTTAGCCATGGGGGCTGTCCTATCCCAGAAGGATCCCGAAACCGGTCAACTCCATCCAGTAGCATTTTGGTCCAGAAAGTTCTCGGCACCCGAGTTAAACTATGCGGTTACCGATAAAGAGCTGTTAGCCATCAAATCCGCCTTCAAGGCTTGGCGGCATTATCTCCTCGGTGCCAGCCATACCATCACTGTAATCACCGATCACAGGAATTTGCAATATTTGAAGACAGCCAAGGCCCAATCATCACGTCAACTTAGGTGGGCATTATTCTTTGCAGAATTCGATTTCGTGATCACTTATCGACCATGTTGTAAAAATCGCAAGGCAGATGCCTTATCCCGAATAGGAATGGGAGAAGCATGCTCGAACCCAGAACCGGTACCTATAATTTCAGAAGAAAGAATTCTTGGCGTTACTGCTCTACAGACTCTGGAAGATATTCATTTGAAAATCCAACAACTTTTCAATTCAGCAGCCCTGCAGGACTGGGTTAAAAAGGGCCCAGATTATTCAGTCATCAATGACCTACCTTACTATCAAGGGCGTCTATTCTTACCACACAAGGAACTACAGGAACTAGTCATCTCCAATTACCATGATGCCTTGATAGAAGGGCACCCAGGTATCACAAAAACAGAAGCTAAAGTTAAAAGACAATTCTGGTGGCCCACCTGGTGAAAAGACGTAAAGGCATTTGTACTGTCTTGTGGCATCTGCGCCCAAAATAAAAGTCAGAAGAAAAAAACAGCTGGTCTTTTACAACCTTTAAATACTCCACCCACGCCATGGCACACTTTGTCTTTGGACTTTATTACAGATCTATCTCCATGTAATGGATTCAATGCCATTCTAGTTATTGTAGATCTTTTTTCCAAGATGGCCCACTTTATTCCTTTAAAAGGATTACCTTCCGCTTCAATTTTGGTCAAGGAATTTCTCGAAAACTTTGTTCGAATACATGGATTTCCTTCCGTATTGATCTCTGACCGAGGTAGTCAGTTCATTTCGCAATTTTGGAAAAAATGTTGTCAATTGGCGCAAATCGCCGTAAGGTTATCAACAAGTCACCATCCCCAAACCGATGGTCAGACGGAGAGGACCAACAGACTCTTGAACAATACCTATGTTGTATGCTTCACCAAACCGAGAGTAATTGGAAGGATATTTTATGGATTTCTGAATACGCATACAATAACTCAGTACATTCAGGAACCGGCCAAAGCCCCTTTTATACCATATATGGACATCATCCTCGAACCTCAGAACTCAATTCGCCCCAGCACTTAGAAATGCCGGCAGTTACTCATCTGCACTCAACTATTACACAAGTCTTTAAGGAGGCAACAGAACATTTGAAACAAGCAAAAGAGAAATACAAGAAGAACGCTGATCAACACAGAAGTGAGACTCCACCATACCAGATTGGGGATCAAGTCTGGCTAGCTACAAAACACATACCTCTGAAAGGAACCCGGACCTTTAATCCTAGATATTTGGGACCTTACACCATTAAGGCCATTATGAACCAGGTGGCCATCAAATTGGAATTACCCTCTAATATGTGGATTCATCCTGTCTTTCATGTTTCACTTCTAAAACCAGTTCAACCCGGTACCAGATTAACCAAACCACCTGACCCCATCCTAATAGATAGAGAACCTGAATTCGAGGTAAAAAACATCCTGGAGTCTAAAATGGTTAAATCTAGACTTTTTTATTTAATCGACTGGAAGGGTTACGGACCTCAAGAAAGGTCATGGGAACCTAGCGACCACGTTCATGCTCCTCGGTTGGTGAAAAAATGCCATCGGAACTTCCCAGACAAACCAGGGCCAAGGGGAAGAACAGCTTTAGGAGGGGCCTTGGGGGGGAGTGCTGTCATGATGCCTACCCCCTGGCATCCGGATCGAGTCCATCAGCCCCGGGAGCAGGCATCCAGATATTTATCAAAACCCCAACAGCCCCGGCTGGGGGCTGTTTGGGTTCAGTCCTGGCACCTTAGGTGCCAGGCTCATGATAGGAATCAGTCCTGGCGCCATAGGCGCCAGGCTCATAGACATTACTTACCTCATGCAGACCATGCTGCAACTGAATCCAAGCCAACGTGAGGCTTGGATGGGACTATTTTGTTACAGGGACTATTTTTTACTCGGGTGTGGTTCTGGGGAACTTCTTACCTGGAACTACTTTGGAGGCTATTTAAACCACGCCCGATCAGCAGCACACGCTTTGCGTTATTCTGCATTCTGCAGCGTAACGCTCAACGTGCCTGCAAGCCTGCATCCAGTCTTCTGCCACGCCCGCCTCGAATCCGGAGCTCCTAGGAAAAGGGGAAAAGAAGGAGAAAAGGTTAGATAACGAACATCATTTTTATTCTTTACCTGATTCCGGACCCAGCACTTCTCCGAGCCTGGAAAGAACATTATTCCAACACGCGTCGCATCGCCAGCTGCAGCGCTGCGTTATACTCACCAGTCCACAGCATCTTTCAACTCGGCGCTCTCTCCATCTTTTTCATCGTCGAACTCCAGCATCTGGGGAAAAAACAAAGAAACAGCAAGGTGAGCCCGGAAGTCGACAAATATCATCACTTACCATAGACTTATCTGATTTATCACCGGAGGCATTACCCTTTAACATGCCACATCTTCATATGCCGCACCTATAAAGGGAGAGAAAACAACAAATTAAACTCAGGCAACTTTACCGGACAGTGTTGGGAAATAAAGACTCTTACCCAAACGCCATCAGCTACCTCCAGGCAATATTCTTTTGGACCCAGTGCAATTCTAAAAAGGGAATGGAACAAGAGTGAACATCGGACATATTGACCCATAACATGCATGTGCACCGATTTACACAATGAGGTTCGTATGGTCTTAATCAGAACCAGTTGATGGTGCTTCTTTTCAACTGGTGAGCACATTTATGCTTCTTTTTAAGCAATCCTTGATGCTTAATTGATATTTCTATCTTCCGTAGGACCTACATAGTCATCTACTACAACCTACTATTTATAGTAGAGAGCCCCCACCAGCACCATTCTAGGTAAATATTCCCCTTCATATGGTGCTCCTGTTCTTGCATTAGAACTCTTCAGAGCATTTAGCTATCCGTAAGCTGATCCTTTGTTCTATGTGTTTTTATTTCACAGATGCTATGAAACTTTCGTAGTTGCTATTATTGCTCCAATTGTAACTAGGCTACGTTGTTAAAATTCTCCCTCCTGATGAATGTTCCATACTAATGCCTTGATGAACAGAAACATGTTGAGACAACTCACTGGACTATAAACAGAGATATCAATCTATCAATCTATGACACATTTACAGAATTGGGTACCATACTATTTGTTTTACAAGTACCCTATGTGTTTGTTTTTTCTGTGACACCGTTTTAACTTGCTATTCAAGCTTGCTACGTATTCCTTGTTGTTGTTTTATATATTGGATGTTAAGTATTGTACTGTGGACCACTTTATTTAATTATATGTTTTAATCATTATGTTTCATTATTAACATTTGATATTCACCTTTTAATCCGGACTGGTCCCCCATTTGAATTACTTTGAGTATTTATGTTCTGTATCTCTAGCATCTGCACTATAGCTTTGTCTTCTTATATACTGATCATTATCCTCCCGGATATAGACAGAGTATACACTGCTAACTTCTTTTAGCCAGTAGTATACCGGGTTTCCTCTCCTTATAAGTAGTTATCTTGCACCCCTCACAATCAAAAGGAATTGGGTGTTCCGGGAGGGGCTAGATGGTGCCTCTACATTGGTTAGGACCAGAGTAAACACAAAACAGGATTACCACTTGTGTCATTGTGAGTTAACCTCAGGGAGGCAGGGGATGCGAATTACCATAGGTGCATTCAGGCCATGATATCTTGCACCCCCACAATCATAAGGTATTGGGGTGTCCAGGGAGGGGCTAGATGGTACCTCTACTTCGGTTGGGACCAGATTAAACATAAAACAGGATAACCCCTTGTGTTAGTGTGAGTTAACCACAGGGAAGCAGGGGATGTGAATTACCATAGATGCTTTCAGGCCATGATATCTTGCACCCCCCACAATTAAAAGGTATTGGAGTGTTCCGGGAGGGGATAGATGGAGCCTCTACATAGGTTGGGACCAGAATAAACATAAAACAGGATGATCACTTCTTTCATTGTGACTTAACCCCAGGGAGACAGGGAATGCGAATAACCGTAGGTGTCCAAACCATGGTATCTTGCACCCCCAAAATCCAAAAGGCATTGGGGTGTTCCCGGAGGGGCTAGATGGTGCCTCTACATTGGTTGGGTCCATAATAAACACAAAACACGATGACTACTTGTGTCACTGTAAATTAACCACAGGAAGGCAGGGGATGCGAATTACCATAGGTGCGTTCAGGCCATGGTATCTTGCACCCCCCACAATCAAAAGGTATTGGGGTGTTCCGGCAGGAACTAGATGGTTCCTCTACATTGGTTAGGACCAGAGTAAACACAAAACAGGATGACCACTTGTGTCACTGTAAATTAACCACAGGAAGGCAGGGGATGCAAATTACCATAGGCACGTTCAGGCCATGGTATCTTGCACCCCCACAATCAAACGGTATTGGGGTGTTCCGGGAGGGGCTAGATGGTGCCTCTACATTGGTTGGGACCAGAATAAACACAAAACACGATGACCACTTGTGTCACTGTAAATGAACCACAGGAAGGCAGGGGAGGCGAAATACCATAGGTGCGTTCAGGCCATAGTATCCTGCACCCCCCACAATCAAAAGGTATTGGGGTGTTCCGGGAGGGGCTAGATGGTGCCTCTACATTGGTTAGGACCAGAATAAACACAAAACAGGATGACCACTTGCGTCACTGTAAATTAACCATAGGAAGGCAGGAGATGCGAATTACCATAGGCGCGTTCAGGCCATGATATATTGCACCCCCACAATCAAAAGGTATGGGGGTGTCCAGGGAGGAGATAGATGGTGCTGATACATTAGTTGGGACCTGGGTAAATACAAAACAGGATGACCACTTGTGTTAGTGAGAATTACCCCAAGAGAAATAGGGGGTGCAAATGACCATAGGTGCAATCAGGCCATGATATATTGCACCCCCACAATCAAAAGGTATGGGGTGTCCAGCGAGGGGCTAGATCAGGGGTGCACAACTGATTTTGACAGAGGGCCGAAAGTACCTTACATGAGGGCTATAGTGGGGCGAAAAGTAAATGTGGGCGGGGCGGTAGGCGGGGCGTGGCAGGAGGCTTTTTAAACCCCCAAGTTGTACTAAACACATGGAAAAAGAATGTTTTTGAGGGGTAACGATTTTTATTTGCATTTCAAACTTACATTTTGTACTACACATTTTCCATTGTTATAATTTATTTCTATTTAGTTATTGTATCTCGCCTGTTTAATTAACTTATATATATTTTATTGACCCTAGATTGGACATGCCGTTATTTTGGATTGCTACAGTGTGCTATTTGGGTTGCCCAAGAGGAGTATGGCCTTCGTTGAGTCAGGTTTCCTCAAAAAGCCAAAGATGAACATCTCCTAACTGTGCCTGTTTTAGCTTTATTATTGGGTTCACTCTTGGAGTGCAACACTATCGCCCAGGGCCCCCTTGCCCCCAACCAAACACTATGCCCCATGTCCCCCTCACCCCCAACCAAACACTATGCCCCATGGCACTCACCCCCAACCAAACATTATGCCCCATGTCTCCCTCACCCCAACCAAACACTATGCCCCATGTCCCCCTCACCCCCAACCAAACACTATGCCCCATGTCCCCCTCACCCCCAACCAAACACTATGCCCCATGTCACTCACCCGCAACCAAACACTATGCCCCATGTCCCTCACCCCCCAACCAAACACTATGCCCCATGTCCCCCTCACCACCAACCAAACACTATGCCCCATGGCACTCACCCTCAACCAAACACTATGCCCCATGGCCCCCTTACACCCAAACCAAACACAATGCCCTATGGCCCCCTCACCCCAACCAAACACTATGCCCCATGTCCCTCACCCCCAACCAAACACTATGCCCCATGGCCCCCTCACCCCCAACCAAACACTATGCCCCATGTCCCCCTCACCCCCAACCAAACACTATGCCCCATCTCCCCCTCCCCCCCAACCAAACACTATGCCCCATGTCCCCCTCACCCCCAACCAAACACTATGCCCCATGTCCCCCTCGCCCCCAATCAAACACTATGCCCCATGTCCACCTCACCCCCAACCAAACACTATGCCCCATGTCCTTCACCCCCAACCAAACACTATGCCCCATGGCACTCACCCTCAACCAAACACTATGCCCCATGTCACTCACCCCCAACCAAACACTATGCCCCATGTCACTCACCCCCAACCTAACACTATGCCCCATGTCCCCCTCCCCCCCAACCAAACACTATGCCCCATGTCCCCCTCATCCCCAACCAAACACTATGCCCCATGTCACTCACCCCCAACCAAACACTATGCCCCATGGCCCCCTTACAACCTACAAAACACTATGCCCCATGTCCCTCAACCCCAACCAAACACTATGCCCCATGTCACTCACCCCCATCCAAACACTATGCCCCATATCACTCACCCCCAACCAAACACTATGCCCCATGTCCCCCTCCCCCCAACCAAACACTATGCCCCATGTCCCCCTCCCCCCAACCAAACACTATGCCCCATGTCACTCACCCCCAACCAAACACTATGCCCCATGTCCCCCTCCCCCCAACCAAACACTATGCCCCATGTCCCCCTCATCCCCAACCAAACACTATGCCCCATGTCACTCACCCCCAACCAAACACTATGCCCCATGGCCCCCTTACAACCTACAAAACACTATGCCCCATGTCCCTCAACCCCAACCAAACACTATGCCCCATGTCACTCACCCCCAACCAAACACTATGCCCCATGTCCCTCACCCCCAACCAAACACTATGCCCCATGTCCCCCTCACCCCCAACCAAACACTATGCCCCATGGCACTCACCCCCAACCAAACACTATGCCCCATGGCCCCCTTACACCCAAACCAAACACAATGCCCTATGGCCCCCTCACCCCCAACCAAACACTATGCCCCATGTCCCTCACCCCCAACCAAACACTATGCCCCATGGCCCCCTCACCCCCAACCAAACACTATGCCCCATGGCCTCCTCACCCCCAACCAAACCCCCCACCCCATGGCCCCCTCACCCCCAACCAAACCCCCACCCCCCAAATCAGCACACACAAACCAGCACCAATACAGACCCGAACCCCCACCCTCCCAACTCCAAACCCCCCACCCCCCAACTCAGCACACACACTCTCAAGCATGCACCCATACAGACCCGATCCCCCCACCCCCCAACTCAGCACACACACAAACATGCACCCATAAAGACCCGAACCCCCCCACCCCCAACTCCAAATCCCCCACCCCAGCACACACTCTCAAGCATGCACCCATACAGACCCGAACCCCCCACCCCCCAACTCAGCACACACACAAACATGCACCCATAAAGACCCGAACCCCCACCCCCCAACTCCAAATCCCCTACCCCAACTCAGCACACACACAAACATGCACCCATACAGACCCAAACCCCCACCCCCCAACTCAGCACACACACAAACATGCACCCATAAAGACCCGAACCCCCACCCCCCAACTCCAAACCCCCCACCCCCCAACTCAGCACACAAACTCTCAAGCATGCACCCATACAGACCCGAACCCCTCAGCCCCCAACTCAGCACACACACACAAACATGCACATATAAAGACCCGAACCCCCACCCCCCAACTCCAAACCCCCCACCCCCCAACTCAGCACACACACAAACATGCACCCATACAGACCCAAACCCCCACCCCCCAACTCAGCACACACACAAACATGCACCCATAAAGACCCGAACCCCCCCAACCCCCCAAATCAGCACACACACAAACATGCACCCATACACACCCGAACCCCCACCCCCCAACTCAACACTCAAAAAACATTCAAATCAAAACATTCATACACATCCGACACCCCCTCCACCCCTGCATCTCAACATACACACAAAATACATTCAAATCCAAACATTCATACACATCCGACACGCCCCCCCACCCCCGCATCTCAACATACACACAAAATACATTCAAATACAAACATTCATACACATCCGACATGGCCCCCCACCCCCGCATCTCAATATACACACAAAATACATTCAAATACAAACATTCATACACATCCAACACCCCCCCCACCCCCGCATCTCAACATACTCACAAAATACATTCAAATACAAACATTCATACACATCCGACACCCCCTCCACCCCCGCATCTCAGCATACACACAAAATACATTCAAATACAAACATTCATACACATCCGACACACCCCCCACCCCCGCATCTCAACATACACACAAAATACATTCAAATACAAACATTCATACACATCCGACACACCCCCCACCCCCCCATCTCAACATACACACAAAATACATTCAAATACAAACATTCATACACATCCGACACACCCCCCACCCCCGCATCTCAACATACACACAAAATACATTCAAATACAAACATTCATACACATCCGACACACTCCCCCACCCCCGCATCTCAACATACACACACAAACATAAAGCAAAACAAACACAAACAGAGCACTTACCGGAGACGTGCTGGAAGGCAGGTAAGCGGCAGGTAAGCTGGAACGCTGGAATCGTACTACGGCTGGCGTGGCCAGCAAGGCTGAAATGCCTTCCGGCATCAAGCCTTACTGGCCACGCCAGCCGTAGGGCTGGCCCTCCATTGGTGCAGCACACACGCATTACGTGGCTCGTAGGAGCGACGTGGTGTGCTGAGCCAATGAGGGCCAGTGTTTTGTCCGGCCCGGAAGACAACAAAGACTTTCCTAATGGAGGGTGGCCGCGGGCCGCCCTCCATTAGGAAAGTCTTTGTGCCTCGCGGGCCGGACAAAAGAGCATGGCGGGCCGCAACTGGCCCGCGGGCCGTATGTTGTGCACCCATGGGCTAGATGGTAACTCTACCTCGGTTGGGACCAGATTAAACATAAAACAGGATAACCACTTGTGTTAGTGTGAGTTAACCCCAGGGAGGCAGGGGATGCGAATTACCATAGGTGCATACAGGCTTTGATATCTTGCACTCCCCACAATCAAAAGGTATTGGGGTGTTCCGGGAGGGGCTAGATAGAGCCTCTACAATGGTTGGGACCAGAATAAACATAAAACAGGATGACCACTTGTGTCATTGTGAGTTAACCCCAGGGAGACAGGGAATGCAAATAACGATAGGTGCATTCAGGCCATGATACCTTGCACCCCCACAATCAAAAGGTATGGGTGTCCAGGGAGGGGTTAGATGGAGCCTCCTTATTGGTTGGTACCAGATTAAACATAAAACAGGATGACCACTTGTGTCAGTGTAAATTACCCCCAAGGAGGTAAGGGATACGAATTACCATAGGTGCGTTCAGGCCATGATAACTTACATCCCCACTATTAAAAGGTATGGGGTTGTCCAGGGAAGGGATAGATGGTGCCTCTACATTGGTTGGGACCTGAGTAAATATAAAACAGGGTGACCAATTGTGTTAGTGTGAATTAACCTGAGCGAGTCAGGGGATGCGAATTACTGTAGGTCCGTTCAGGCCGTGATATCTTGCAACCCCCACTATCAAAATTGTTTGTACTGTTCTTGCAAGTGTATGAATGCTGTACCTCTAGTACATGTGCATAGTATTCAACGTTATGACGTGCGGTATGTCAGGGCAAAATAGTTTTGATGTAGTGGTGCACATAGGTCTGATATAATGTCCTCTCTCAACATAATGGAATATTCTCTGCAGGCACCCGAAGGCAGGGGATGCAAATTACCATAGGCGCGTTCAGGCCATGGTATCTTGCACCCCCACAATCAAACGGTATTGGGGTGTTCCGGGAGGGGCTAGATGGTGCCTCTACATTGGTTGGGACCAGAATAAACACAAAATACGATGACCACTTGTGTCACTGTAAATGAACCACAGGACGGCAGGGGAGGCGAAATACCATAGGTGCGTTCAGGCCATAGTATCCTGCACCCCCCACAATCAAAAGGTATTGGGGTGTTCCGGGAGGGGCTAGATGGTGCCTCTACATTAGTTAGGACCAGAATAAACACAAAACAGGATGACCACTTGTGTCACTGTAAATTAACCATAGGAAGGCAGGGGATGCGAATTACCATAGGCGCGTTCAGGCCATGATATATTGCACCCCCACAATCAAAAGGTATGGGGGTGTCCAGGGAGGAGATAGATGGTGCTGATACATTAGTTGGGACCTGGGTAAATACAAAATAGGATGACCACTTGTGTTAGTGAGAATTACCCCAAGAGAAATAGGGGGTGCAAATTACCATAGGTGCAATCAGGCCATGATATATTGCACCCCCACAATCAAAAGGTATGGGGTGTCCAGCGAGGGGCTAGATCAGGGGTGCACAACTGATTTTGACAGAGGGCCGAAAGTACCTTACATGAGGGCTATAGTGGGCCGAAAAGTAAATGTGGGCGGGGCGGTAGGCGGGGCGTGGCAGGAGGCTTTTTAAACCCCCAAGTTGTACTAAACACATGGAAAAAGAATGTTTTTGAGGGGTAACGATTTTTATTTGCATTTCAAACTTACATTTTGTACTACACATTTTCCATTGTTATAATTTATTTCTATTTAGTTATTGTATCTCGCCTGTTTAATTAACTTATATATATTTTATTGACCCTAGATTGGACATGCCGTTATTTTGGACTGCTACAGTGTGCTATTTGGGTTGCCCAAGAGGAGTATGGCCTTCGTTGAGTCAGGTTTCCTCAAAAAGCCAAAGATGAACATCTCCTAACTGTGCCTGTTTTAGCTTTATTATTGGGTTCACTCTTGGAGTGCAACACTATGCCCCAGGGCCCCCTTGCCCCCAACCAAACACTATGCCCCATGTCCCCCTCACCCCCAACCAAACACTATGCCCCATGGCACTCACCCCCAACCAAACATTATGCCCCATGTCCCCCTCACCCCAACCAAACACTATGCCCCATGTCCCCCTCACCCCCAACCAAACACTATGCCCCATGTCCCCCTCACCCCCAACCAAACACTATGCCCCATGTCACTCACCCCCAACCAAACACTATGCCCCATGTCCCTCACCCCCCAACCAAACACTATGCCCCATGTCCCCCTCACCCCCAACGAAACACTATGCCCCATGGCACTCACCCTCAACCAAACACTATGCCCCATGGCCCCCTTACACCTAAACCAAACACAATGCCCTATGGCCCCCTCACCCCAACCAAACACTATGCCCCATGTCCCTCACCCCCAACCAAACACTATGCCCCATGGCCCCCTCACCCCCAACCAAACAGTATGCCCCATGTCCCCCTCACCCCCAACCAAACACTATGCCCCATCTCCCCCTCCCCACCAACCAAACACTATGCCCCATGTCCCCCTCACCCCCAACCAAACACTATGCCCCATGTCCCCCTCACCCCCAACCAAACACTATGCCCCATGTCCCCCTCACCCCCAACCAAACACTATGCCCCATGTCCCCCTCACCCCCAACCAAACACTATGCCCCATGGCACTCACCCTCAACCAAACACTATGCCCCATGTCACTCACCCCCAATCAAACACTATGCCCCATGTCACTCACCCCCAACCAAACACTATGCCCCATGGCCCCCTTACAACCTACAAAACACTATGCCCCATGTCCCTCACCCCCAACCAAACATTATGCCCCATGTCCCCCTCCCCCCCAACCAAACACTATGCCCCATGTCCCCCTCCCCCCAACCAAACACTATGCCCCATGTCACTCACCCCCAACCAAACACTATGCCCCATGGCCCCCTTACAACCTACAAAACACTATGCCCCATGTCCCTCACCCCCAACCAAACACTATGCCCCATGTCCCCCTCACCCCCAACCAAACACTATGCCCCATGGCACTCACCCCCAACCAAACACTATGCCCCATGGCCCCCTTACACCCAAACCAAACACAATGCCCTATGGCCCCCTCACCCCCAACCAAACACTATGCCCCATGTCCCTCACCCCCAACCAAACACTATGCCCCATGGCCCCCTCACCCCCAACCAAACACTATGCCCCATGGCCTCCTCACCCCCAACCAAACCCCCCACCCCATGGCCCCCTCACCCCCAACCAAACCCCCACCCCTCAAATCAGCACACACAAACCAGCACCAATACAGACCCGAACCCCCACCCCCCAACTCCAAACCCCCCACCCCCCAACTCAGCACACACACTCTCAAGCATGCACCCATACAGACCCGAACCCCCCACCCCCCAACTCAGCACACACACAAACATGCACCCATAAAGACCCGAACCCCCCCACCCCCCCAACTCCAAATCCCCCAGCCCAGCACACACTCTGAAGCATGCACCCATACAGACCCGAACTCCCCACCCCCCAACTCAGCACACACACAAACATGCACCCATAAAGACCCGAACCCCCACCCCCCAACTCCAAATCCCCCACCCCCAACTCAGCACACACACAAACATGCACCCATACAGACCCAAACCCCCACCCCCCAACTCAGCACACACACAAACATGCACCCATAAAGACCCGAACCCCCACCCCCCAACTCAGCACACACACTCTCAAGCATGCACCCATACAGACCCAAACCCCCCACCCCCCAACTCAGCACACACACACAAACATGCACCCATAAAGACCCGAACCCCCACCCCCCAACTCCAAACCCCCCACCCCCCAACTCAGCACACACACAAACATGCACCCATACAGACCCAAACCCCCACCCCCCAACTCAGCACACACACAAACATGCACCCATAAAGACCCAAACCCCCCCAACCCCCCAAATCAGCACACACACAAACATGCACCCATACACACCCGAACCCCCACCCCCCAACTCAACACACAAAAAACATGCAAATCAAAACATTCATACCCATCCGACACCCCCTCCACCCCGCATCTCAACATACACACAAAATACATTCAAATCCAAACATTCATACACATCCGACACGCCCCCCCACCCCCGCATCTCAACATACACACAAAATACATTCAAATACAAACATTCATACACATCCGACATGGCCCCCCACCCCCGCATCTCAATATACACACAAAATACATTCAAATACAAACATTCATACACATCCGACACCCCCCCACCCCCGCATCTCAACATACACACAAAATACATTCAAATACAAACATTCATACACATCCGACACCCCCTCCACCCCCGCATCTCAGCATACACACAAAATACATTCAAATACAAACATTCATACACATCCGACACACCCCACACCCCCGCATCTCAACATACACACAAAATACATTCAAATACAAACATTCATACACATCCGACACACCCCCCACCCCCGCATCTCAACATACACACAAAATACATTCAAATACAAACATTCATACACATCCGACACACCCCCCACCCCCGCATCTCAACATACACACAAAATACATTCAAATACAAACATTCATACACATCCGACACACTCCCCCACCCCCGCATCTCAACATACACACACAAACATAAAGCAAAACAAACACAAACAGAGCACTTACCGGAGACGTGCTGGAAGGCAGGTAAGCGGCAGGTAAGCTGGAACGCTGGAATCGTACTACGGCTGGCGTGGCCAGCAAGGCTGAAATGCCTTCCGGCATCAAGCCTTACTGGCCACGCCAGCCGTAGGGCTGGCCCTCCATTGGTGCAGCACACACGCATTACGTGGCTCGTAGGAGCGACGTGGTGTGTGTGTGCTGAGCCAATGAGGGCCAGTGTTTTGTCCGGCCCGGAAGACAACAAAGACTTTCCTAATGGAGGGTGGCCGCGGGCCGCCCTCCATTAGGAAAGTCTTTGTGCCTCGCGGGCCGGACAAAAGAGCATGGCGGGCCGCAACTGGCCCGCGGGCCGTATGTTGTGCACCCATGGGCTAGATGGTAACTCTACCTCGGTTGGGACCAGATTAAACATAAAACAGGATAACCACTTGTGTTAGTGTGAGTTAACCCCAGGGAGGCAGGGGATGCGAATCACCATAGGTGCATACAGGCTTTGATATCTTGCACTCCCCACAATCAAAAGGTATTGGGGTGTTCCGGGAGGGGCTAGATAGAGCCTCTACAATGGTTGGGACCAGAATAAACATAAAACAGGATCACCACTTGTGTCATTGTGAGTTAACCCCAGGGAGACAGGGAATGCAAATAACGATAGGTGCATTCAGGCCATGATACCTTACACCCCCACAA
This sequence comes from Ambystoma mexicanum, assembly GCF_040938575.1. Lineage (NCBI taxonomy): Eukaryota > Metazoa > Chordata > Amphibia > Caudata > Ambystomatidae > Ambystoma > Ambystoma mexicanum. The sequence goes on from NW_027182323.1 coordinate 1,827,069, forward strand.
TCAAAAGGTATGGGTGTCCAGGGAGGGGTTAGATGGAGCCTCCTTATTGGTTGGTACCAGATTAAACATAAAACAGGATGACCACTTGTGTCAGTTTAAATTACCCCCAAGGAGGTAAGGGATACGAATTACCATAGGTGCGTTCAGGCCATGATACCTTACATCCCCACTATTAAAAGGTATGTGGTTGTCCAGGGAAGGGATAGATGGTGCCTCTACATTGGTTGGGACCTGAGTAAATATAAAACAGGGTGACCACTTGTGTTAGTGTGAATTAACCTGAGCGAGTCAGGGGATGCGAATTACTGTAGGTCCGTTCAGGCCGTGATATCTTGCACCCCCCACTATCAAAATTGTTTGTACTGTTCTTGCAAGTGTATGAATGCTGTACCTCTGGTACATGTGCATAGTATTCAACGTTATGACGTGCGGTATGTCAGGGCAAAATAGTTTTGATGTAGTGGTGCACATAGGTCTGATATAATGTCCTCTCTCAACATAATGGAATATTCTCTGCAAGCACCCGAAGGCAGGGGATGCAAATTACCATAGGGGCGTTCAGGCCATGGTATCTTGCACCCCCACAATCAAACGGTATTGGGGTGTTCCGGGAGGGGCTAGATGGTGCCTCTACATTGGTTGGGACCAGAATAAACACAAAACACAATGACCACTTGTGTCACTGTAAATGAACCACAGGAAGGCAGGGGAGGCCAAATACCATAGGTGCGTTCAGGCCATAGTATCCTGCACCCCCCACAATCAAAAGGTATTGGGGTGTTCCGGGAGGGGCTAGATGGTGCCTCTACATTGGTTAGGACCAGAATAAACACAAAACAGGATGACCACTTGTGTCACTGTAAATTAACCATAGGAAGGCAGGGGATGTGAATTACCATAGGCGCGTTCAGGCCATGATATATTGCACCCCCACAATCAAAAGGTATGGGGGTGTCCAGGGAGGAGATAGATGGTGCTGATACATTAGTTGGGACCTGGGTAAATACAAAACAGGATGACCACTTGTGTTAGTGAGAATTACCCCAAGAGAAATAGGGGATGCAAATTACCATAGGTGCAATCAGGCCATGATATATTGCACCCCCACAATCAAAAGGTATGGGGTGTCCAGCGAGGGGCTAGATCAGGGGTGCACAACTGATTTTGACAGAGGGCCGAAAGTACCTTACATGAGGGCTATAGTGGGCCGAAAAGTAAATGTGGGCGGGGCGGTAGGCGGGGCGTGGCAGGAGGCTTTTTAAACCCCCAAGTTGTACTAAACACATGGAAAAAGAATGTTTTTGAGGGGTAACGATTTTTATTTGCATTTCAAACTTACATTTTGTACTACACATTTTCCATTGTTATAATTTATTTCTATTTAGTTATTGTATCTCGCCTGTTTAATTAACTTATATATATTTTATTGACCCTAGATTGGACATGCCGTTATTTTGGACTGCTACAGTGTGCTATTTGGGTTGCCCAAGAGGAGTATGGCCTTCGTTGAGTCAGGTTTCCTCAAAAAGCCAAAGATGAACATCTCCTAACTGTGCCTGTTTTAGCTTTATTATTGGGTTCACTCTTGGAGTGCAACACTATGCCCCAGGGCCCCCTTGCCCCCAACCAAACACTATGCCCCATGTCCCCCTCACCCCCAACCAAACACTATGCCCCATGGCACTCACCCCCAACCAAACATTATGCCCCATGTCCCCCTCACCCTAACCAACCACTATGCCCCATGTCCCCCTCACCCCCAACCAAACACTGTGCCCCATGTCCCCCTCACCCCCAACCAAACACTATGCCCCATGTCACTCACCCCCAACCAAACACTATGCCCCATGTCCCTCACCCCCCAACCAAACACTATGCCCCATGTCCCCCTCACCCCCAACCAAACACTATGCCCCATGGCACTCACCCTCAACCAAACACTATGCCCCATGGCCCCCTTACACCCAAACCAAACACAATGCCCTATGGCCCCCTCACCCCAACCAAACACTATGCCCCATGTCCCTCACCCCCAACTAAACACTATGCCCCATGGTCCCCTCACCCCCAACCAAACACTATGCCCCATGTCCCCCTCACCCCCAACCAAACACTATGCCCCATCTCCCCCTCCCCCCCAACCAAACACTATGCCCCATGTCCCCCTCACCCCCAACCAAACACTATGCCCCATGTCCCCCTCACCCCCAACCAAACAATATGCCCCATGTCCCCCTCACCCCCAACCAAACACTATGCCCCATGTCCCCCTCACCCCCAACCAAACACTATGCCCCATGGCACTCACCCTCAACCAAACACTATGCCCCATGTCACTCACCCCCAACCAAACACTATGCCCCATGTCCCCCCCCAACCAAACACTATGCCCCATGTCCCCCTCATCCCCAACCAAACACTATGCCCCATGTCACTCACCCCCAACCAAACACTATGCCCCATGTCACTCACCCCCAACCAAACACTATGCCCCATGTCCCCCTCCCCCCCAACCAAACACTATGCCCCATGTCCCCCTCCCCCCCAACCAAACACTCTGCCCCATGTCACTCACCCCCAACCAAACACTATGCCCCATGGCCCCCTTACAACCTACAAAACACTATGCCCCATGTCCCTCACCCCCAACCAAACACTATGCCCCATGTCCCCCTTACCCCCAACCAAACACTATGCCCCATGGCACTCACCCCCAACCAAACACTATGCCCCATGGCCCCCTTACACCCAAACCAAACACAATGCCCTATGGCCCCCTCACCCCCAACCAAACACTATGCCCCATGTCCCTCACCCCCAACCAAACACTGTGCCCCATGGCCCCCTCACCCCCAACCAAACACTATGCCCCATGGCCTCCTCACCCCCAACCAAACCCCCGACCCCATGGCCCCCTCACCCCCAACCAAACCCCCACCCCCCAAATCAGCACACACAAACCAGCACCAATACAGACCTGAACCCCCACCCCCCAACTCCAAACCCCCCACCCCCCAACTCAGCACACACACTCTCAAGCATGCACCCATACAGACCCGATCCCCCCACCCCCCAACTCAGCACACACACAAACATGCACCCATAAAGACCCGAACCCCCCCACCCCAACTCCAAATCCCCCACCCCAGCACACACTCTCAAGCATGCACCCATACAGACCCGAACCCCCCACCCCCCAACTCAGCACACACACAAACATGCACCCATAAAGACCCGAACCCCCACCCCCCAACTCCAAATCCCCAACCCCCAACTCAGCACACACACAAACATGCACCCATACAGACCCAAACCCCCACCCCCCAACTCAGCACACACACAAACGTGCTGAAAGACCCGAACCCCCACCCCCCAACTCCAAACCCCCCACCCCCCAACTCAGCACACACACTCTCAAGCATGCACCCATACAGACCCGAACCCCCCACCCCCCAACTCAGCACACACACACAAACATGCACCCATAAAGACCCGAACCCCCACCCCCCAACTCCAAACCCCCCACCCCCCAACTCAGCACACACACAAACATGCACCCATACAGACCCAAACCCCCACCCCCCAACTCAGCACACACACAAACATGCACCCATAAAGACCCGAACCCCCCCAATCCCCCAAATCAGCACACACACAAACATGCACCCATACACACCCGAACCCCCACCCCCCAACTCAACACACAAAAAACATTCAAATCAAAACATTCATACACATCCGACACCCCCTCCACCCCCGCATCTCAACATACACACAAAATACATTCAAATCCAAACATTCATACACATCCGACACGCCCCGCCACCCCCGCATCTCAACATACACACAAAATACATTCAAATACAAACATTCATACACATCCGACACCGCCTCCACCCCCGCATCTCAGCATACACACAAAATACATTCAAATACAAACATTCATACACATCCGACACACCCCCCACCCCCGCATCTCAACATACACACAAAATACATTCAAATACAAACATTCATACACATCCGACACACCCCCCACCCCCGCATCTCAACATACACACAAAATACATTCAAATACAAACATTCATACACATCCGACACGCCCCCCACCCCCGCATCTCAACATACACACAAAATACATTCAAATACAAACATTCATACACATCCGACACACTCCCCCACCCCCGCATCTCAACATACACACACAAACATAAAGCAAAACAAACACAAACAGAGCACTTACCGGAGACGTGCTGGAAGGCAGGTAAGCGGCAGGTAAGCTGGAACGCTGGAATCGTACTACGGCTGGCGTGGCCAGCAAGGCTGAAATGCCTTCCGGCATCAAGCCTTACTGGCCACGCCAGCCGTAGGGCTGGCCCTCTATTGGTGCAGCACACACACATTACGTGGCTCGTAGGAGCGACGTGGTGTGTGTGTGCTGAGCCAATGAGGGCCAGTGTTTTGTCCGGCCCGGAAGACAACAAAGACTTTCCTAATGGAGGGTGGCCGCGGGCCGCCCTCCATTAGGAAAGTCTTTGTGCCTCGCGGGCCGGACAAAAGAGCATGGCGGGCCGCAACTGGCCCACGGGCCGTATGTTGTGCACCCATGGGCTAGATGGTAACTCTACCTCGGTTGGGACCAGATTAAACATAAAACAGGATAACCACTTGTGTTAGTGTGAGTTAACCCCAGGGAGGCAGGGGATGCGAATTACCATAGGTGCATACAGGCTTTGATATCTTGCACTCCCCACAATCAAAAGGTATTGGGGTGTTCCGGGAGGGGCTAGATAGAGCCTCTACAATGGTTGGGACCAGAATAAACATAAAACAGGATGACCACTTGTGTCATTGTGAGTTAACCCCAGGGAGACAGGGAATGCAAATAACGATAGGTGCATTCAGGCCATGATACCTTGCACCCCCACAATCAAAAGGTATGGGTGTCCAGGGAGGGGTTAGATGGAGCCTCCTTATTGGTTGGTACCAGATTAAACATAAAACAGGATGACCACTTGTGTCAGTGTAAATTACCCCCAAGGAGGTAAGGGATACGAATTACCATAGGTGCGTTCAGGCCATGATAACTTACATCCCCACTATTAAAAGGTATGGGGTTGTCCAGGGAAGGGATAGATGGTGCCTCTACATTGGTTGGGACCTGAGTAAATATAAAACAGGGTGACCACTTGTGTTAGTGTGAATTAACCTGAGCGAGTCAGGGGATGCGAATTACTGTAGGTCCGTTCAGGCCGTGATATCTTGCACCCCCCACTATCAAAATTGTTTGTACTGTTCTTGCAAGTGTATGAATGCTGTACCTCTGGTACATGTGCATAGTATTCAACGTTATGACGTGCGGTATGTCAGGGCAAAATAGTTTTGATGTAGTGGTGCACATAGGTCTGATATAATGTCCTCTCTCAACATAATGGAATATTCTCTGCAGGCACGGGTGAAGATGGGTGGGGGACCATTTCAGCATGATGGTGGGGGCTCCCCTTGCTTAGAGCAGAAATCAGTCTGAGGCTCCTGTGGGGTGGAGGGCATACATTATAATGGAGGTAAAAATTAGGTTAATAGACGCCAATTATCGCGAGGCAGCAGGGAGCTGAAAACACTGAATGACCGCTGAATAGTTGTGAATGATCCTTCTTCATAAGAAAGTGGCTGACGTGGAGGAAACAGTGTTGAAAGTAGGTGATAATATTTCTGTTTTCCTTAATGGGGCTCCAGCAGCAGCTTGTAAGGAGAGCACTGCAAAGCACACACTATAACGGCCATAAAGTGAGCAATATATGAAGGAATATATTGCTTTGTTATCATACTGCTGAGTGGCAATATGGAGGCTGTTGCTGGCGGCCCCCTGAGGCTCGAGGCCCCTTTCATTTGAAAAAGTTGAAAGGCCATGCCGCCGTCCATGATTCTCTACTAATGTGCTGTCCTTGTTGCTTACTAACAAAGTATACAGCAAACATGGCTGGGAAGAACCTAGCAGCTACGCACCAGGGCTATACAGCCGCAGAGTCCTGTTAACATAAAACGATAAGTTCATAACTGGTTTACAAATGCACAAGTCCACGCTGAGCTAAATACAACTCTTCCATTGGCCTGGATGTGGACGTTTGGCAGTAGATTGTGTTGATGCAGAGCTTGCTTGGTGCCCCATCTTTCCTCCAAGACTAGCTTGCAGAGTTTAAGTAAAAGGTGTTACATGCAGACGTAATGTTCTAGTTCCTGCGCACTGGTTGTTTTGAAGGGCTATTCCTGGCACCTTTGCTCCCAATGTTTGGTCCAACTCTCAGAGGCTCAATATCCTTGCATAACAGGACATAGCCGAGTGTGGGGCAGTATTCTGGAGGGCTCGAGCAACTTCAGGGGCTGGGAGCAACTGGGGAAAACATGTAATGTTGGTTCTACCACAGTTACTTGCTGTTGAGACTATGGGCCTCATTACAAGTTTGCCAGTCCGGAAACAATGGTACCGGTAAGCTTGCCGGTACCGTTGTTTTCAGACCGGCAAACTCCGAGTGGGTCACCCGCTCGCAGACCTTGACGGATGCACCGGCAACACAGTGTTGGGCCATCCGTCCTCCCCATTTTCCGGCACCCTGCCGTAGGGACCGCCAGGGCTGTAATGCCCCGGTAAGTCCCCATTGCCGGGCACTGGAACAAAAATGACTCTGGCGGCAGCCGTGCCGTTTTTACCGGCACGACTACCGCCAGACTCATAAGGAGGCCCTATGTCTGCCTGTCAAATCAAGTGATACAAGACTGGGGGAGGGCCAGTGCAGCAGTAATGCAATTCTATGTGAGAGTATTGGGGCCACTAGCAGAGGAGCACCAGGGTACACTAATTTGTCCCTATACTTATTAAAACTGTCATATTGTAAGGGTGTAAACGTAATCACTTATGAGCACTCCAACTTTTGCAGTTGAAGTCAGTGGGCCTCATTATGAGTGTGCCGGTCCGGTAACAATGGTACTGGTAAGTCTACTGGCATAGTTGTTACCGGACGGCACACTACGAGTCTGCAGGCGGGTGCAATCCGGCCCGCCAGGGTCAGACCTGACCAGAAAGGCACCCGCCAGCAGACTTTCACAGAAGCCGGTGCTTCTGTCATCCCCATTCCCATTGAGTCTTATGGGACTCAATGGGAATGGGGATTTACCATTTACCGGCGCCTGACTTCCTGGTGTTTATGGCAAGCCAGGTGCCGGTAAATTTTGCAAGTCCGACGGCAACCCGCCGGCAGCACGGCACGGTTTACGCCAGACTTGTAATGAGGCCCAGTGTGAGATTACATTATTTGCCCAGGGTCACACACTTTCGCTAAACAGCGAAGCAGGGATTTTAAACCACTGTGCAATTTGGGCACGGCCACCTTCTTCCATGCTTTACTTGGAACAAATATTTAAGTTTTGGTGTCAAGACCTACAATAATACTGTCCTATAGAGATTATTTGTAAAATCCACAAATTGCATAATAAACCATCATGACAACCTGTAAATCTTTATAGTAGCATGTTAGGCCAAAATAATATCAGCGTACCGTTATTTTCCACATCCTGAATGGAAAACTATAAAATGCCAAAGGCAAAATATCCATTTACCCACTTTATTTTCAGCGCTTTCAGACACACAATAAAAGAGGCGTAAAAAACTCACTTAGGTTTGGAGATTTGTCACAAACCTCCAGCGTGTTGTCATGTATGGTTTTAAGAACATTCAACTAAGGACATGAAAGCACACTTTACGTTTTGGGATATAAAGCTAAGGCGTTATGGGTGAAAACATTTTCAAATGGTGCTTTATTGTGCTGCTAGCTTTAAATGTCACAGATTTGCACGGTAACTGGGGGTCTTTCAGTTGGAAAGTCACCATCATGCATAAGAAAGCCTCTACTGCTTATGATACAAGAAACGCGTTGGGGTTATTACTGTGTGTCTCAGGGGGGCTGTGACATTGGGAAACGGGTAGTGCTTGATGAGTCGAGCAGATAGTAGATCTTCTACAAGCATGCTCCTGATCCTTTGAACTGTTCGCAGCTAACATGTCTTTGTGCTCTTGGTTTGTGTGATATTCTGCATCCCCTACAGACGACAGGAATAGGCAGAGGCGGAGCTACAAAGACATCCCTGGCCAATCACAGGAAGGGAGCTGTCAGAGGGTGGGCTATGCCGCTGTGTTTTCTCATTTTTCATTTTGAAGCTGTTTGTATGGCTGTAGCCATCTGTGGGTGGGGTAATCACAGTGAGCATGGCTCCTAAGATTGCCGAACACTGTTCCCTCAATCTACCATGAGATGCAGGATAGCATACAACACAGGGGTGGAGACGCAGGATCCTCTATCCAAAATGCATGCGTTCTACAACAGAGCTATATCCACTGCTTCATGTTGAGTTTCGAGCCTTTGCCTCACTTCATTTTATTGATACAACGTATAAGGGATGAAGGAGAAAAGTTCACAAAGTGAAATACAAAGTGGTCTTTGTTGTAGTACAACGATTGCTTCTAGTAGATTTGCTGCTCAGCAAGTCGTAGATAAGATATTTATAATTTGAAATACTAGATGTGTGTCATTTTAAATTACTCACACACGTCAGCCACGCTCCCTGGTGGTCTAGTGGTTAGGATTCGGCGCTCTCACCGCCGCGGCCCGGGTTCGATTCCCGGTCAGGGAAGGTGGTTTGTTTTTTTACTACTTGCTTTGGGTATATGGTGTAAAGCGCATAATATTCATCCTATTCATTCATTATTACTTTTATTTCTGATAAAAAAAATACACGTCGAATATTTCAACGTGAGGCAAGTGATACCGAGAACCGGCAAACAGCATTTAAATCAATGTGGTCTTGAAAATGAGAACCCGTTCTTTGTTTATAACCTTTTCAGCGTAATGCCACGGTCAGATAACGCCATTATGTATTTTATTATATGTGAATGAACTGAACAAGTAGATTACTACATAAAGCAAGTATATAAACCGTCCATTTTCATGACCCCCGCCTGCCTTTCTTCCCAGTGGTGTTCCGAATAATGTTACTGTGTTAGGAAGAAAAACGAACGCACTAACTACTTAATTCTGAAACCCATGTCCCATTGGTGTTATTGTGCGAACACAGTCCTTCTGGGAGAAGACAGGCAGAGCAGGCGTTAATTATCTTCATGGGCTAGTTTGTAAGCCAATCAGCTGCCTATTGGAAATCTCTGTAGAGTCTGCAGGAGGCACAACGTGGACGTGGGGACCAATACTTGTTACTTTGTCGAGATCATTGGAAAAAAGGAACGTTGCTTGAGACGTATGGGAGACACTCTCTAGGGATATGGGTCACTGCTACCGGTATGAAGCCCGGATAGCTCAGTCGGTAGAGCATCAGACTTTTAATCTGAGGGTCTAGGGTTCAAGTCCCTATTCGGGCGGTTTCTTTTTTAACCGCCCGAATAGGGCGGTTAATATTTTTTTAAATGAATAAAAGTGAACACAAACTTAACAGTTTGTGTTCACTTTTAAGCATAGAGCCACGGAAGTATTGCTTCGCCTCTCAATAATTCTGGTTTGCGCTACTGGTTATTATGATGTTTGAAATATTATGGTCATAATCTCAGTAGACACAAAATTATAACGTGATCAATGCAGATATGTTTCATATACAAGTAGGGAGAGGTACTGGCACTGTATATCTTAAATCTTGGACGCAGTATGTGGCGTGCCTGGATAATGACTTCCTCCATCAAAATGCATTTGCTCTTGGACTGTATGTAGCACCCATCCCATGCCCTTCTCTGGCATACATTGGGAACACTTTCTCTTAAATTGACAACTGCCCGTTTGTAGCACATTTAAATTGAAAGGACACCGGGCGCTAACTTTAATATTTATGGGGTGGAGAGAAAGCATCATGTCACAACCTTTCACCCAGGTGATGTCATGGAAAGTGACATCACAGCTCCAGCTAAGGGAGTAGGTGGCATTGGTGGCTGGTGGGGATTGGTTCTGCCATGTGGTGCTGGCAAGTTCCTGCCAGGGTCGGCCATCAGATTGGTGTTTAGTGCACTGGTAAGGCCAGGCTGGGCTCTTAATGTCAGAAGTGGGGTGATGGAGGGGACACTTGTAGTTGGCAGCTGTTTTCAAGTTGCTGTTCCTTCCTGCCGTTCAAGGTCTGCCATCTTCTGGGTCCTGTGGCGCTGCCCCGTGACGAGACGCTCACGCGGTGTGACGTTGCACGCCGCCGCGTGCAGTATAAATAAACGGGGCGTTCCCGGACGCATCAGAGCGACCGGGAAGCCCGAACCATAAGGACGTGTGTTGTGTGGTCCTTATGAGTGGCAGGGCTTACGAGCATGGAACGGGGGTCGAGACAAACCCTCAACAGTGGCGACGAGTGGGGGATGATGCCTGGGCCGGGCGGTGACGAAATTAGCAATTTTTCTCCCTGGAACGGAATCGAACTGCATTTTGTTTCGTGCCGTAGGCTGTGCATCACACACGCGGCTGGCGGCCATTTTGTACATGAGGCCGTGGAACTTCACTGAGCTCCGGTTTGGGCTGTGAGTGGCATCCAGGCCTAATTTTTTGGACACACTGCTAGCAGGCAGTTATACCTGCATGCTCATGCCCGATTTTTGATTTTTTTTCAAATCTTGGGTCTCCTATGTCGAGTGTAAGCAAGGAGAGGGGCTACAATGGCTGGGCCTGCATAGCCCATATCTCTTTTCTTGGCTCAATTTTTGGAACTTCTGTACCCACGAGGTGCTGCTGCAGCTGGGGTTATGGTTACTGCTTCATCCCCTTCATCATCAGGCTGGAGAGTTCATTCTCTTCATCCCCTTCATCATCAGTGGAGACTGCTGCAGCGGTGGATCCTCCATTTTCTTCTTCTTCTGGTTCTTCATGTCCTGTTGCTGCGTGTACACATGAGGCAGTCTGGAGAGAGAGACATTAAACCATCATCATCTTCCCCCAGGTTGGACTTTTCAATTGCCTGGGTGGGGCATCAGAACTGTGCAGTGGTGGTGGATGATTGAGTTGCGGCCCCCAAGGTCCAATGTGGGAGTGCCTGTGCGCTCAAACCCATGAGTGGGGCTGGAGATCAAGACGGTGGGCTCCTAGCAGTCCAACAGCTTCCCCAGGACGGCGGACAATCAGCAGCACAACAACAGGTCCCTCTAGCTCCAGCAGGGGGTCAGGCTCCGGTGCCTCCAGTGCCACCACAGGTGGCTGCTCCAAAGCAACTCCCTCAAGCCCAAGTAGGTGGTCAAGCTCTTCTGCCTAAGGCGACGTCGGTGGTACAGCCGATTGCTCAGCAAGGACTTCCCATCATGGCCCAAGCACGAGCCCATGCGGCCCTGCAGCCCATCCCTGAGTTCGACGTATCGGGCCCACCATCCAGCATTGGGCCCCGATGGAAGAGGTGGGTTGATCGCCTTGATATGTACTTTAGGGCCGCACAGGTGACGGATGATGACAGCAGAGTGGCAACTATGCTGTATTCGGCGGGGCCTTCGGTCCAGGAGATTTTTGAGTCGGTTCCACCAGGAGATGGCTCCTATGATGCGGCAAAGACTGCCCTCCAGGCTCACTTTCTGCCTCTTGCCAACTCGGACTATGAAAGATTTGTAATGCTGTCGGCTAAACAGAAGGAAGATGAAACACTGGACACTTTTTATGGACGCCTGCGTCGTCTCTCGCTAGTATGTGCATGGCGAGACGCAGAGGACATGATACGAACTATGCTGATCCAGGTGTGCTCCTCGGGCAAACTCAGAAGACAAGTCCTGAGGGAGCCGGGAATCACCCTGCCCGGCATCCTCGAGCTGGGCTGGTGCCATGAGGTGGCAGAGGCTCGGGCATCCAGGATGGAGGCGGGGTCCCGCTCAGTCAAGTCTGAGGAGGTGTGTGCCATGTGGCGAGGTGGTAGAGGATTGAGAAGACCTGGGGCAGGACCCCTTGACAGAGCAGGAAGAGCGGGTGAATCTTGCCAGAAGTGTGGATACAACCTTCTTCACCCGACTGAGTGTCTGGCGGTGGGAAGAACATGTGGTAGATGTGGACTGCCTGACCATTTCTCGAGGGTGTGCAAGGCAGCCCTGCCCATGATGGTGCCGAGAGGCCCGGCTCGGTCGAGGTTCCAACGCCAAAACCGCCCGCCAAATGTGGCCCAGGTGAACCAAGGCGAGGAAGATGCTGAGGTGGAGGAGGCAGATGAGGAAGAGGAAGAGAACATTTTCTTTGTCTCCAGTGTGGGAATCCTGAGGTGGAAGAACAGGAGACAACCGAGGTGGGGTGGAGGTCAATCACTCGCCAGTCCCGGTCCTGGTAGACACTGGAGCATCGGTCAATGTGATGGCCCGGGGGCATTATAATGCTATGGACTTGCCCCCCAAGCTACTTACACCGAAAGCTTGCATATTTGCGTTTGGGGGACTGGAACCGATCCCACTGGATGGTGCGTTTGTGGCGAAGGTGGAGCATGAGGGCTCGCAGATCAAGGCCCGATTCTACGTAACGCCAGTAAGCAATAACACTCTGTTGAGCTGTGCCGCCGCTGAGGCTCTCGGAATTATCAGCTTCGCCTACTCGGTGTCCCTCAAGGGCATTAACGATCTGCTCGATAAGTATGCCGCTCTCTTCGATGGAATTGGACGGATGACTGGTGACCCAGTGAGGTTGCATATTGATGATTCTGTGCAGCCCATTGCCCTGAAACACCGCAGGGTGCTGTTCCACCTTCGGGAGCAGGTGGACAAGGAACTCGATAACCTTGTGAACCTTGACTTTATTGAGAAGGTGGAGGGCCCGACTCCCTGGGTGTCCCCGATTGTCGTGGCTAGGAAGCCCAAGCAACCTGACTCTGTCTGTATCTGTGTAGACATGAGGCTGCCCAACGAGGCCATTAGGAGGGAGAGGCATCTTACCCCCACTATCAATGACATTATTGCGGAGGTGCAGGGGGCTCGTTTCTTTTCCAAGCTGGACCTCCGGGCGGGCTATCATCGGTAGTCCTCCATCCTGAATCGAGGTACATCACCACATTCACCACTCACCGGGGACTATACCGCTACAAAAGACTGAGCTTCGGAGTGTCCTCAGCAGCGGAAGTCTTTCAAAATATCATTTGAATCGCCCTCGCAGATCTGGAGGGCGTGCTGAACATCAGCGATGATATCTTGGTGTTTGCGAGGACTGAGGTGGACCATCTGAGAAAACTGGCAAAGACATTCGAGAGACTGCAGTCACTGGGCCTCACCCTTCATAGGGACAAATGTGAGTTCCTGCGCCCCTCCATCGAATTCTTCGGATTCGTCTTCAAGGAGGGAGGTGTATCGCCGGACCCTAAGAAGGTCCAGGACATCAAGAAGGCGCAGCCACCCGAGTCAGTGTCCGATGTGAGGAGCTTCCTCGGCATGGTCACTTACTGTGGGCGGTTTATTCAAAACCTTGCCTCCAGGTCTGAACCCCTCGGGGCTCTAACAAAGAAAGAATCCACCTGGCACTCGGGGCCCACTTGAGCAGGCGGCGTTCGAGGACATTAAGGGCGCGCTGACAGCTGAGAACACAATGGCGTTTTTTGACCCGGCATTACCACCGGAGATCATCATGGATGCCAGCCCGTTTGGCCTGGGCGCCGTGCTAACTCAGATAGATCGTGACGGGGGTGTCCGGCCAGTGGCCTATGCCAGCAAAACGCTGTCCGAGACCGAGCAAAGGTATTCACAGATTGAGCGCGAGGCACTGGCGGTTCTCTGGGGCTGCAGGCAATTCCGGCTCTATGTCCTGGGACGCCCGGTGACGGTCGTGACTGACCATAAGCACCTGCTTCCCATTCTGGCAGGGTTGTCGTCAAAGCCACCGGCGAGGATCGAGCGGTGGATGCTCGCTCTTCTGGAGTATGGAGTCACTCTGGTGTATCGACCGGGGGTCAACAATGCAGGGGACTATCTCTCCCGGCATACGGGAGTGCGTGGGGGAGTAGAATATGACACCTGTTCTGAGGAGGCTGATGATCATATCCGAATGGTGGTGGAGGCGGCCATGCCTAACGCAATGCCCCTGTCGGAGCTTGAGGTGGCAGCTGCCGAAGACGAGTGTTTTCAAATCCTAAAGCACTCCATGCAGCAGGGCTCCTGGAAGTCAGTGCTGGAATCCTTAGCAGGGTGGACTCAGGAGGCCAAGACGGGGCTAGAGCAGCTGTGGAAGGTCAAGGAAGAACTGTCCTTCTCGGCGTCGGGCCTGCTGCTCAGAGGTGACCAGATGGTAGTCCCTCAGTCCAAGGTGAAGGAGGTGATCACCCTAGCCCACCAAGGACAACAGGGTGCCGCGAAGACCAAGGCCAGGCTGCGGCTGAAGGTTTGGTTCCCTGAATTAGAGCGGAAGGTCGACGACTTTGTGGCGGCCTGTGTCTGGTGTCAAGCGGCATCGCCCTTACAACGAGAACCTGCCATTGAAGCAATGCCCCGAGGCACGCGACCCTGGGAAGTGGTCCGTGCAGACTTTGGATCGACGGCCATGGGCACCCACTTCCTGGTGATCGTCGATGAATACTCACGGTATCCGGAGGTGGTGTTTGTGGAGTCTGTGGCCTTCGAACACGTGGTGGTGGCCGTGGAAAAGGTGTTCGCGGCCCATGGTTTCCCCCACACACTGTGCTCGGATAACGGGTCGCCTTTCCAGAGTGAACGGTTCTCTGAGCTGATGGAGAGCTGCGGGGTACAGCACTGGAAGGTATCTCCTTTGTGGCCCAGGGCAAATGGAGATGCCAAAAGGCTAATGCGGACACTCAATAAGACCTTCAGGATCGCCCAAGGGCAGGGACAGTCCCTCCAGAGAGCTTTGTATCAGTTCCTGCGGGTGTACCGCACCACCCCGCATGCATCCACGGGGGTGGCTCCGGCGGAGGCTCTGTTTAGGTGCTGCCTGCCGGGTCTACTGCCCGAGGTTGGGGAAAAAGAGCCGGGGGTGATTGACAACCAACAGGTCGAGGTGGACCAGCGGTTGAGGATCGAGCAGGAGAACTTGCGAAGGGGTCTTCGCCCGCAGCTGCTGGAGCCAGGAGACGAGGTCCTCATCCGCAACAGATACCCCCATGGAAAGCTCTCCCTCCCCTATGAGCCGGAGCCATTGGACGTTGTGGCCGTAAAGGGTCTATGGTGACTGCCTCCGACGGAAGGTCTGCCGTCACCCGGAATGTCAGCTTCTTCAAGAAGCTGGGGGATCCAAGAACTGAACCACCCCTGGAGCCAGACTTAACGGAAAGGCCAGATGACGGAGGAGGCCCTCCTAGCATACTCGAGTCCCCTGTCCGGGGGACGTCTGTGGAAGGACTACCCGTGCCAGAGGTTTAGCGGGAGGTACCCCCAGAGGGCTGGGCGAGGGAAACCCGCTTACCTCAGCGATTACGTGCTGGGACATTTGGCTGATCAACCTGTGTCCGGGGATTGTTGAGTAAGGGTACCCGGGTGGTTGACAATAAAGGGGTGTCCGGGCAAGCTGTGTTGAAATGTTTGTGTTAGTAATTTTGTGTGGTTTGCAGTGTGCATTATTAAAGCATTTTGTTTGTCCTCCCGAAAAAGGAGGAGTGTGGCGCTGCCCCGTGACGGGCCGCGCACGCGGCAGCGTGACGTTGCACACCGCTGCGTGCAGTATAAATAAACGGGGGATTCCTGGACGCATCAGAGCGACCGGGAAGCCCAAACCATAAGGACGTGTGTTGTGTGGTCCTTATGAGTGGCGGAGCTTACGAGCATCGCACGGGGGTCGGGACAAACCCCCAACAGGTCCTAGCTCCCACGGGGCCAGATATGTGTGTGTTTTTTACCAAGGGAATTTTGGGGGACAGATGCCGCTTGGGGCCAAGGGAAAGAGGGGTGATTGGCATGGCAGGTAGGCGTGTGGACCCTGAAGCTCTCAGGGATGCCGTATGCTAAATATGTCAGGTGGGGTTATGTTAGTTGGCGGAGGTGGTGTCAGTAGAAGGGGGGGTGAAGGGAGTGGTGCGACCACTGATGAGGGCGGCCTCGAAAGGGTCCCTTGCTGCAGTGTTGGCATGTAACACACCCACGCACACTGGGGCACTTTCGGTGGGGGATAGGAGAAGGAGGAGGGGCCATGGCTAGCAGGGAGGATATGCCTAGGAGGGCAACTAGGGGGAAAGGGTTGAGAGTGGGTTGGGGGGATGCAGTGGACACCACGCAGATCACATGGGGGTTGTGCGTAATGGGGGCCCTGCAGAGCCTAGCAAAAGGGGCAATGCAAGGGGTTAGGTTTTGGAGGAAGGCTTAGAAGGGCGGCCAACCTGCAGTGCCTGAGAAGAGGAGAAAGGACAGAGGTGAGAATCCGGGTAAAGGGCTGGGGCAGGATACCCCAGCCCTTATGATTAGAGCAAGAAGTACATGTGTTAAGGCGTAGGGGAACACTGGGGGCTGCTGCATGAGCACAAGTTGTGTGACTATGCCAAATGTCACACGTAAAATCTGGTAGATAAACTGAAATCAGCAATGTATTCATATGCGCAAGCCTGTATTTTTTTCGCTTATTAGGGACACCACCAAACATATATTCGTAGGAAAAATGACAAGTGACTATTCCGGTGGATTGGTGAACAATGTATTCGGAAAAAGCAAGCAACAGAACAAAACCTAACCAGTGACAGTATGAGACTTTGACACAAGTGAGAACCCATCCCTCCAAGCACAATTCTTTTATACCCAAAGGAATACATGTTTTTCATTGGAAGGAAAGGTTCGGACAGAAAATTGAATCATACTGAAACAATGTTACAAGCAGGGAACAAAGCCCCTCTATCCAAGTCTTTGATACCAGCCTTCATGTAAGACAGTGTTAATCAGGCAGGACAGCATAAAGTGATACATTTCGTGGAACTGAATATACTCCTCAAAGGTTCGCACACGGTCTAGGCAGGAGAGCACATTTACAGTATGATAAATTCCATCAGCTTAAGCCGCTTTTCCTAAGAATTCAGGAGCCTAAAACATGCTTCCATATCCCAAAAAGGAAACGCTTCAGAAGCGAGAGTTGTGGAGGCGAGCATATCTACACACTAGGGAAGAGTCTTCACTGCAAGGGCATGCATAGTAAAGCCTATAGCCTCACCTTGCACGGTCAATAGATAGTTGTTTAAACATGATAGTTTGTAGTACCGACTCAATATGATAATGCAGCAGAATGTTAGGGGAATACATACAATTTTCGATTCCAGGCTTACCCCCACAATCCCCCTCTATGAGACCTTCACTCCATTCTCATTACATAAATCTTTGGGGGAACAAACATCACATCCAGGCAATTCATAGCATATTATTTCTTCTGTAGTATGACAGTAAAGCACTCAGACAGAAACTTCAGAGCAGGTGGAGCATGCTTGATAATAAAGACACTTACAAACCATCAATAGACTGGACAGACTTAGAGTTATGAACAGCGCTATGAGTGGGAGTAGCAGAAATGGAAGGGATGGAGCCTGGCCCCCGGATCTGTTGGCGTGTCACCTCCATGCTCCTTCGATCATCTCCCTGAGCCGCTGGGAGTATAGTATTGGGCCGCCGTACTGGCAGTTGTCTCTGCCTGGTTCTTCGCTATGGTTGGCATAATCCTGCAGGTGGCCCCTTGTATGCTGTCACGTATGGCCTGCAGGTGTTCCCAATACGTGTGCCTGATTGCCTCCTTCTCCCTCTATCTCTGCTTCTGTGCTGCTTGTTGGTGTGTGCCGTATGGGAGGGGGGCTGTGCAGTGGCTCTGTGCTGTTGTCAGGGGAGCCATATGTAGGTGTGTGAATGTCTGGCTCAGGTTGTTGTGCACGCCGGTGAGGGGTTTCTGGGGACTGAGCATGCTGGCGGGGGTGAGGGCTTTCTGGTGTTGGTGAATGCTGGTAGCTGTGAATGGGCCCAGGGGTTTGTGGCGCTTCTTCATGCAGTGATACCGGGCAGGTGCCCCCTGTGTTTCCACAGTCGCCCTGCCTGGAGGTGTGGCCTGGATCTCAGACCCTACTGCTGCAGGAGTGTGTTGTGTGGGCCTTTGCAGTGTTCCTGGTGGGCTGTGGAGTTGATGTTGACCTGGTCCTGCTTGATTGCGGTGTCTCACGACGGGACATCCGCCTTGGCATAGCCTGTCTTGCACTTTTGCGAGATGGTGGCGGACCATGAGGACCTAGATGCGCCACTCCCAGATGGGCCTGCCACCTCGTCCTCCTCGGATGCCTCTAGCAATGCGTGAGTGCCTGTAGGGGACATAGGAAATGTTGTCAGGTACGGTTCCCCCATGTGTGTTGGCATGCAAGACACATTTACTATTGTACGGAGTGGGACCCCACACATTTGGGCAGATGGGCATGGTTGGTCAAGGGAGATTGCATGTGGGCCCAGCATTATGGGGATGGTTGCAGTAGCGTGTGTGTGACACATGGCCAGTTGGTCTTTGTCCTGTGTGTGTGTGTGGGCAGGGTGTCCATGCTGAGGCAGCTGATGTTTGGCATGTATGTGTGCGGTCCTTCATGCGCCCACAATCCCTCCCCAGGTGGCACTCAGCTTGTGGGGGTAGGTGTGGTGGCTTACTACATGGCACTGGCATGGCTCTATGGGGCACTGCTGTGCAGCCAGCAGGATTAGGCTGTGGTGTACAGTGATTGGCTAGCTGAGCCCATGTCGGTGTAGCGGGACGTGTACTTCCATGTGGCTTGTCTGCCATTCCAACATGGGGCACACCTTCCAACTGCTGTAATACACAGGAAAGCCCTTGGTGCCCTGCCCCATGGCTGCTGTGGGAGGTGGTTGATGTGCCTCCTCCTCACTCCACCCAGTTGGCATGCCCAGCTTTTGGTGCTGACATGTGTCCCTGTCCAATGGGGCATCTTATGCTAAACTGTCATATGTGCATGCACTTATGCTGGGGGGGTTGACTCTCCTCCTACCTCCTGGCACCCGCCTCCGCATCTCGGGTTCCCTCCATTCCCTCCATATCCAGCACTGTCCTGCACTCTTCCTCCAAGGCAGTGAGGACCAGTGGTTCCATGGTTCCTGCTCCAATTGCCAGGGACTCCTGGCGGTGTTGGGACAGCAGTCCATGCATCCGGACCTTGAGGTAATTGCAGCGTTTACGATGGTCCTCCCCGAGAGGATGCAATAATTCCGCCAGGAACAAAATAACTGCTGTGTGGTGGGTGAGTACGAGGTTATACCTCCTGGGAGGGGGGCTAGAGACGGTCAGCTTGAAAAAACAAGCATTGGTATAGCCAAATGTTTTGGCTTGTGTTTAAGTATTAGGCACATGCCAAGGTACTCGCACCATTTTATTTATTTATTTTTGCATGTATTAAGAGCTCTAAGCCTGTAAGCATCAAGGCACTGGTTACATACAGTAGAGAAAAACAAACAGGTGGACTATCGGGCAGTGGACTCACCTCCGTGGCCACATGGGAAGGGTCATCCTCCCGGGGAGAAGTGCCGACATTGAGGGATTGGTCACATACCCTCCCCCTAAAGCCGAAGGATCCCCCAATCAGTTTGGGCTCTGGTGGAAAGGGACTTGTCACATACCTTTCCCCTAAGTCAAAGGATACCCCATCGGTTTTGACTCAGGTGGAATATACTTTAGATGGACCTCTTTTAGTAGTTTTATTTCAGTCCCAAACAGGAAGGGCTTTGGAAAGCCCCTCTTCTTCCCAAGTAACAAAAGGGGAATATTTATTGGGGGCCTGAAGGTCTTCAGTCAATAATTGAGGAAACCCAAGAAAGTCACTTCCTATAATAGTTAACTCAGGTAAACCAGGTACTATGGCTGAATTGATAGTAGCTGTTCTTCGCCAGATGTTCAAAGTTACAGGGGTTCAGGATATACCTCCTGTCCTGATCACCAGGTACACAGGTAATCTTTAATAGGTCTTACATATCTGACTTAATCTGCTCTTAATAAAACAGCTTAGACCGCAGTTTGTTGACTACCTGAGTCCATCAATACAGAGTGCCATTGACCCAAGCTGGGTCATGGATTTTAATGGCGTCAGTACTACAAAAGTAATTATTGACATCTTCAGGCTCTATTTCCTCATAATTATCTTCTACCTCCCATTCATCCGTATCTAACCAATCATTGTCCATTGGTTCCTCCTTAGGTTGATTTCTTGGGCAAGTTTTGGCCATTAGACCCCTGACCCCATAGGAAAAGCATGTGGGACTTTCTGGAAGGAATCCTTTTCTTTCGTGTATCTTAATACTAGCGTTATCTTTTAGAGGAACAGGAAGTTTTCTTTCTTCCCTTCTTTCTATCTCAGGGGCTTTTGAAATGAGGGGTTTCTATTCTCAGTTGAAGGTGGGATTGTTATCTCTAACAGGGATTGTTCTATGGTTTCCTTTTTCTTTACAGACAGCCTCTCCTGTTTGCATGCCTCTTATTTGTCTTGTAGCTTCTAAGTGAGCTTGTGCAGTTTCAATAGCTGATTTCAGAGTGGGTTTGACCAACTGCAACACTGTATGTTGTAGATATGACGGTAGGCCATTTACTAGTTGTTCTAAGGAGAGGGATTCCATGATCTGTTCTAAAGTCTTTTCCAAAGCCACTGAAAAATGGCATTCTGAATACAAGCTCCCACTTCTAGTGGGGTTTCATTGGAATTGAGTCTAGAATATCTACATTTCCGTTGATAGAAATTGTATTTTTGACCCACTAGCTCTAAAGGGCCCTGTTTTATTTCGTGGAATGATTTAGTTCCCAAGATATTTAAAGATTGGTAGGGTTTAGGGCACATTTCTCTTACTGCTAATTTACTTCTATATTTGTGGACCCCCCAAACTTTTTGCTTTTGTTTCAGCATCCTGACCTGACTTTTGCCAGTAGAGCACAGCCTTCAGCTGCACTCCTCTGGGCTTTCTCTCGTCGTTGTATGGAAAATGACACATCTTTCAGGCTGTCAGTACTGAGAAACCTTGTTTCTCTTAGTCTTTCAACTTTGTTGCCTCTTTTGGTAACATTTTATCATTGTATGAAGTACATTGCTGTACTGCGCAATGGGGTCCTAGCGTTTTCAGGCCTTAGTTATCCACTAAGGATTATTTGGTGCCTGGATAAGGTGACTAGGAGTGGACTGGTGGAAGCAGAAGCTTTTTCATATACTTTAATAACTTTTAACCGTGTTTGGCTCATGACTGTGGCTAGTGTCGTCATGGCCATGCCACAAGGTTTTTTGTCTAGTCCTTTGGCCATTTTCTCTATTGGCCTTCCCCTGGTCTTTGTGACCTGGTATTTCCTTATTTGGGCATGAAGTTGCCCACAAAAGTCACGTCTTTTGCGGGCTACTGCAGGTCATGTGTGTGAGTACCCAGGAAGTGGGATGGGAGAGTCTAGTCCCAATCCACACTACCGGTGCCAGGATGTCTGGTGTGCACAAGAGCATGAGAGCTGCAGTGGTCCCTGATTGGACCACTGCTGGTGTTAATGAGTGAGGAAGATCTCCTCTGTGGCTGGCTAGATGCGAGCACTCACCGGACTTATGGATATGAGGAGGGGTCCTGAATGCAGACACGCAGATTAGCAACAGGTCTGAATCGACCTGTAAACGCAGCCAAGTATCTAGAAGAGCCAAGCAGATCCAAGGACTATCCGGAAACACGGAGCAGAAGGTTGACACCCTGAGCCCGCTGCTGTCCCGGTACAGCCCTGTTTTGTGCATGATCTCTGAAGACCTGCAAAGCTGCTTTAACTCCTTGGAGTGGTGGGACCAATCACTCTTGATGCCTCCTGGTTGCCCTGCAAAAGAGTTTGTTCAGACGTGTTACTGGGCCATCCAGTGGACTGTCCCGCGTGAACCTTGGCACCAGTGCAAGAGTGTTGTCTAATCGAGTTTTGCCTTGAACCGTTTGGGAATCCTAGCTTGCTGTCATGATCACTGCTTCCATGGAGCCAGGACCAGCCCAACGTCCTTGGAAGCAGGCCCCTAACCCTAATCCTAGGCACCAGCCGGTCCCCACTGGGACCTTTTGGACCTTGTCCTGGCGCCGGTGGCACCAGGCTCATCAAAACCATCGGTCCCGGCACTGGAAGCGCTGGGCTCATAATAGGTGTGAAGATGCTTGGGTGGACTTACCTGCAGCAGACCATGCTGCTTACTTACCAGCCTCTTAGAAGCCCTCTGTGAACAGGAACTACTTTCTTACCTGGGTGGGGCAGCTCCACTCCCTGGATACAGCACTGGAACTCTTCTGGAAACTGGAACTCTTTTCTTACCTAGACGGGGCCGTGGAAGAAGACGCCTCATCACTCCAAGGCTATTTAAACCACACCCGATAGATGAAGCGTGCTTCGCGTTATTCTGCATCTGCAGCAGAATGCTCACCGAGTCTGCTCCGGCCTTTCTTCTTTCGATCCTGAACCTGCAAGAATTATACTTACCATTTCTGTATCCAGTCAACAGCAGCACCTGCAAAGACAAGAAACAACAGGTTAGCAAGGCAATCTTTACACGCAGTGCTTACTCACCTGATCCATCGGCTGCGGCCGTTTCTTCACGCCGCACCTCCACCTGCAAAGACAAAAGCATTGCCATACTTACCGGCACGCCGTGAATTCCGGATTTCTTCATTCTGCATCGCCGCCTGTGAAGACAAAAGCATAGTAATTACTTACTGGCATTCCGCGGACTCCGGCGCTGCAGTCCAACATCTGAAAGACAAAAGAAGAGACATTAGACAGATATTTACTTACGCCCATCGCGCTCGTCGCAATAGAACGCCTGCGGATAATCCGGCGTCTCTTCAGCACGAACTACGCTGCAAGGAAAAAGACAATTAGAGCGCTTGCCTTAATTACGAATTTCCAGGCGCTTCACTCCATCTTCCATCTCAAGAGTCCTGCAAGACAAAAAGGGAAAAGCATTATACAGAGTCTTATTCGATATTAACGTGCCACGCACCAAAAGACTATAAAGACTAAAAGGTGTCCAGAAACTCACCGCTCGTGCAGATAACGACGGTAACCATCCTCTGAATTCAAGAGGCCTATGTTTCACCAGTGAAGGAACTGGCAACGGCACCCTGCACCAGACGCAGATGGAGAGTCCAGCATTCACCTATCTAAGGTGAGCAAGTTGACCTGGGGGCTCTACGGAAAAGCTGGGAAGAGAGAGAGAGAGAGAGAGGGACATTCAACAACCCAGACCATTAACCCCCATATTCTTTCACCTGCAGAAACCTCACTCTTCGAGTTCGACACACAGTGCGAAGAGGTTCGACCCCAGAAGCCAATCGAGTCCTGCACATCACTTTTCGAGTCACAGACACCTTCCTGCCAAGACCCGCGCCTCCGTGGGAATCAGGTGAGCGTTACAGAACGCGAAGCCCACCACAAAACTCCTACCCAGGCGCAATGGAAACCTCAGACACTGATCAATTAGCCCAGTTGCTCGGGGAATTAAGAGCAGAAGTACATGCAGCTCGTCAGGAAACAAACTCTCTAAGAAGAGAACTGATAATTTCCAAGGAGCGAACAGAGGACCTCGCTAGGCAGTTGTTACAAACGCAGGCAGGACAGACACCTTTGCCCGCTCCAGGAGGAAGTTATCCTTCTGCATCATCTTCAAATCCAGTGCAAATCAATCTGCCCGGTAATGTGCCCTTGGCTCCGCCCAAACGCTTTTCTGGTGATCCAAAGAAATTCGCAGTGTTCATCAACCAGTGCCGCCTACACTTCTTATGTCGACCAGCTGCATTCCCAACAGACCAGACCAAGGTGGCTTTCGTGCTTTCTTATCTCAGTGGCAGCGCCGCAGATTGGTCGATCCCTTTAGTCACCCAGGATGATCCGGTTTTACATGATTTCCAGGCCTTCCAGTCCAGCATGGAGAAACTGTTCGCAAGATATGCACAAGGGCAGGCCTTGGACAATGAACTTCTTTCATTACGACAGGGTAATCAAGATCTCTTGACTTATATAGCCTCATTCAATAGACTTATAGTGGAAACTCAATGGCCCGAGGATAAGAGAATAACGTTTTTCTACAGAGGCCTGCGTGGAGAGCTCAAGGATGTGTTAGCTCAAGTTGTGAATCCTCCACAAGAATGCTCAGACTATATTGACTTAGTTGTCCAATTGGACCACAGACTACTAAACAAGAAGGCAGCTGCAATTATGCCTCTATTGCGGAAACTCAGGACACTTTCTTCGGGACTGTCCAGTGAAACCAGCTAAGAAGGCTGTAGGAGCCGCGGATACCTGTACCACAAATTCTGAGCAGGGAAACGACCTAGCCCGACAAGAGTAGAGGTCCTCTTGCCGAGCGTTAAGATCTGTCCCGTGACCTCGCATTTCGTGGTACCCATGGTCCTCATTAGTCCTGAACGTCCGGATCGTTTGCATGCAATTGAAGCTTACATCGACAGCGGAGCAATCAGTAATTATGTGGACCGTGAAATGGTATCAAGGATGAATCTACCCCTTGTCCCTAAGGCTGTAAAAGACGTCATCACTACTGTGGATGGCACAGAGATAGCCTCCGGACCAGTAACGCACGCCACCCAAGAAGTGACGCTAGTGAGTCAAGATGGACACCGGGAGAGAATCGTGTTCGATGTGATCAAGGCCCCTCAGTTCCAGATCATTCTGGGAATCCCTTGGTTAGAGAAGCACAATCCTCAGATCGAATGGCGAGCAAAGACGGTTCAGTTTCCAGAATGTTTTACCACTTGTTATCCTCGACCTGATGTTTCACTGGCGGCAATCTCTTCTGAGGAGGTTCCCAAATTACCTCCCGAATACCAGGAATTCCAAGACGTCTTCCGGAAGGATCAAGCTAACACCCTGCCTCCTCATAGGTCTTACGACTGTCAAATAGATCTGATACCCGGAACAACTCCTCCTTGCAGCAGGATTTATGCCCTCACCGAGCCAGAGAATCTTCACCTCAGACAATATCTGGACCAATACCTAGCTAACGGGTTTATCCGTCCTTCAAAATCTCCAGCTTCATCGGCTTTGTTCTTCGTTCCGAAAAAGGAAGGAGACCTTAGGACTTGCATAGATTACCGCGCCCTGAATCAAATCACTGTTAAAAACAGATACCCGTTACCTTTGATCCCTGAACTCCTGGACCAAGTCAAAGACGCATGTATATATACAAAGTTGGGTCTCAGAGGAGCCTACCACTTGGTACGGATAAAAGAGGGCGATGAATGGAAAACGGCCTTCCGCACCAAGTACGGGCTATTCGAATATCAAGTGATGCCCTTTGGACTTTGTAACGCTCCTGCCGCTTTCCAATATTTTATGAACAATGTCCTTAGAGAACTCATAGACGTGTGTGTTGTTGTCTACATTGATGACATCCTCGTCTATTCATCATCTGAAGAGGAACATCAGAGACACGTTAAAAAGGTTCTCGAGAGATTCCGTCAACATAATCTTTTTGCTAAGCTTGAAAAATGCGTTTTCAACGTAACTGAAGTCGAGTTCCTGGGATTCATATTGTCACCTAACGGAGTCCATATGGATTCAAAGAAAGTTGATGCAATCATCAAGTGGCCATCACCAACCTCTGTAAAAGGAGTTCAAAGCATGTTAGGCTTCGCTAACTTTTACCGCAGATTCATTCCTGAATTTTCTCAGATAGTCCAGCCCATCACCGCTCTGTTAAAAAAGAACAAACGTTTTGAGTGGTCTTCTGAAGCAGAACAAGCTTTTCAGGACTTAAAAGCTAAATTCATTTCTGCACCTGTTCTAAAACATCCTCGCCCAGAACTCCCCTACATCGTGGAAACGGATGCTTCTAGTCTTGCTATGGGGGCAGTTTTATCACAAAGCGATCCGGTCACACACCAATTACATCCTGTAGCCTTTTGGTCCCGCATGTTTTCGCCTCCCGAGATCAACTATTCAATTACAGACAAGGAACTTTTGGCTATCAGATCGGCCTTTAAAGCTTGGCGGCATTATCTTCTAGGAGCCAGACACACAGTCACCGTAATGACTGATCACCGCAATTTACAATATCTAAAGACGGCCAAAGCTCAGTCTTCCAGACAGCTTCGCTGGGCTCTGTTTCTGGCTGAATTTGACTTTATAATTACTTATCGACCAGGCAGTAAGAACGGAAAAGCAGATGCCCTCTCCCGGATGGGAGTAGATGAACATTTGACCAATCCAGAACCAATACCCATAATCCCAGAACAAAGGATTTTGGGTTTGGTCAGCGCTCAATCTTTTGAAGACATCAAGACCACGGTTAAATCACTCCTAACTCCGGCCGATTTGCAGGACTGGCAATTAAAGGGAAAAGAATTCTCAGTGGATCAAGACCTACCATATTTCCGAGGACGATTGCGCTTGCCCTGTGAGAAAATACAAAAACAAGTAATCTCCTGTTATCACGACTCTCTGATGGAGGGTCACCCTGGCATTACCAAAACCATGGAAAAGATTAAAAGACATTTCTGGTGGCCATCATGGAAAAAGGATATTAGAGACTTTGTAATCTCCTGCGGTGTGTGTGCCCAGAATAAAAGTCAGAAGGAGAAACCAGCCGGCCTATTACAGCCACTAGACATCCCTCCCTGTCCATGGCATACCCTGTCCATGGATTTCATCACGGACTTACCTCCATGCTCGGGGTATACTACCATTTTAGTAGTCGTGGATCTATTCTCCAAGATGGCTCACTTCATTCCCCTGAAGGGTCTACCTTCAGCCTCAGTATTGGCCCGAGAAGTCTCAGAAAACATCGTTCGGTTACACGGTTTTCCCTCGGTTTTAGTCTCCGATAGGGGAAGTCAATTCATCTCCCACTTCTGGCGCAGTTGCTGTCGTCTAGCCCAAATTGATGTAAGACTTTCAACTAGTCACCATCCCCAAACTGACGGACAAACCGAGAGGACAAATCAGACTCTAGAGCAATATCTACGTTGCATGCTCCAACAAACTGAAAACCCCTGGAAGGATATTCTTTGGATCGCTGAATACGCTTACAATAATTCGACTCATTCTGGAACCGGGAAGACTCCCTTCTTCCTATTATACGGACACCATCCTAGAACCTCTAACCTGGATCCTCCCCAAGAATTCGAAGCACCTGCTGTGGATCACTTGCACTCGGAGATCACCCGTGCTTTTAAGGAAGCCACTGCCCATCTGCAAAGAGCTAAAGCTCAATTCAAAAAAGGAGCAGATCGACACCGTAAAGAGGCCCCTCACTACGCTGTAGGAGATCAGGTCTGGTTATCCACTAAGCACCTGCCTCTAAAAGGACCCCGCACCTTCATCCCGAGATACCTTGGACCCTATCTCATATCTGCCATAATTAATCCGGTGGCTGTCAAATTGGAATTACCTACGCATATGAAAATACATCCAGTATTCCATGTCTCCTTATTAAAACCAGTACAACCAGAAACCCAATTGACTGAACTCCCAGAACCGGTTTTAGTAGATGGAGAACTTGAATTCAAAGTAAAGAACATCCTAGACTCCAAAATCTCCAAATCTAAGTTATATTATCTGGTTGATTGGAAAGGATACGGCCCCCAGGAAAGGTCTTGGGAACCCTCAGAATATGTCCACGCACCTCGTCTGGTCAAGAAATTCCATCTGAATCACCCCGACAGGCCAAAACCCCCGGAGAAGACACGCTTAGGAGGGGCCTTGAGGGGGGGTGCTGTCATGATCACTGCTTCCAAGGAGCCAGGACCAGCCCAACGTCCTTGGAAGCAGGCCCCTAACCCTAATCCTAGGCACCAGCCGGTCCCCACTGGGACCTTTTGGACCTTGTCCTGGCGCCGGTGGCACCAGGCTCATCAAAACCATCGGTCCCGGCACTGGTAGCGCCGGGCTCATAATAGGTGTGAAGATGCTTGGGTGGACTTACCTGCAGCAGACCATGCTGCTTACTTACCAGCCTCTTAGAAGCCCTCTGTGAACAGGAACTACTTTCTTACCTGGGTGGGGCAGCTCCACTCCCTGGATACAGCACTGGAACTCTTCTGGAAACTGGAACTCTTTTCTTACCTAGGCGGGGCCGTGGAAGAAGACGCCTTATCACTCCAAGGCTATTTAAACCACACCCGATAGATGAAGCGTGCTTCGCGTTATTCTGCATCTGCAGCAGAACGCTCACCGAGTCTGCTCCGGCCTTTCTTCTTTCGATCCTGAACCTGCAAGAATTATACTTACCATTTCTGTATCCAGTCAACAGCAGCACCTGCAAAGACAAGAAACAACAGGTTAGCAAGGCAATCTTTACACGCAGTGCTTACTCACCTGATCCATCGGCTGCGGCCGTTTCTTCACGCTGCACCTCCACCTGCAAAGACAAAAGCATTGCCATACTTACCGGCACGCCGTGAATTCCGGATTTCTTCATTCTGCATCGCCGCCTGTGAAGACAAAAGCATTGTAATTACTTACTGGCATTCCGCGGACTCCGGCGCTGCAGTCCAACATCTGAAAGACAAAAGAAGAGACATTAGACAGGTATTTACTTACGCCCATCGTGCTCGTCGCAATAGAACGCCTGCGGATACTCCGGCGTCTCTTCAGCACGAACTACGCTGCAAGGAAAAAGACAATTAGAGCGCTTGCCTTACTTACAAATTTCCAGGCGCTTCACTCCATCTTCCATCTCAAGAGTCCTGCAAGACAAAAAGGGAAAAGCATTATACAGAGTCTTATTCGATATTAACGTGCCACGCACCAAAAGACTATAAAGACTAAAAGGTGTCCAGAAACTCACCGCTCGTGCAGATAACGACGGTAACCATCCTCTGAATTCAAGAGGCCTATGTTTCACCAGTGAAGGAACTGGCAACGGCACCCTGCACCAGACGCAGATGGAGAGTCCAGCATTCACCTATCTAAGGTGAGCAAGTTGACCTGGGGGCTCTACGGAAAAGCTGGGAAGAGAGAGAGAGAGAGAGAGGGACATTCAACAACCCAGACCATTAACCCCCATATTCTTTCACCTGCAGAAACCTCACTCTTCGAGTTCGACACACAGTGCGAAGAGGTTCAACCCCAGAAGCCAAACGAGTCCTGCACATCACTTTTCGAGTTACAGACACCTTCCTGCCAAGACCCGCGCCTCCGTGGGAATCAGGTGAGCGTTACACTTGCACTGCGACGCACCTTTTTGCCAAATGTCATCATCCAAGCTGCTTTCGGTCGCAAAAGAGAAGTATGGGTCAGACCGCGAGAGTTGGGTGCCCCTGCGTCACTGTGTGACAGTAACAGTCACTGGAGGCAGCTTTCCCACGTTCCTTCAAATGCCTTGAGACCAGCTGCATCAGTGTTTCTTTGTTCTTCATCTAAGACAAGAGATACAGCTCCTGGTGTAAATCGGGCCCGCATTTGCACCTGCAGCACCTGTGCACTTTGAAGTTGAATCAAGGGTAGGAAATCGTACCTCTGGAAACCCCCTCCAGACCTGCCAAGTTTGGACCCAAACCGAGCTAAAGGAGGTGAGTACTGAAATCACTTACCGGTGGCCCCTTTTTCATCCATTGTGTTTTTACGCACAAAGGATCCCTTGTGGTTCTTTCCTTGACTTGGGTGGCCGCCACTTCCTAAAACCCTCTGAAAGTTGGGAATAGCTTTGTTCATCACAGCAGACCCTCTCCTGGCTCTTGGAACCGGTTTTCACACTTCAGAATCCTGTCTCTACCTTCGCCAGCTCCTTAGAAATTGTACTTTGTGACTTTAATCACGACTCAGTACTTTTACGCACTTATCGAACAATGAGCACAAGGCTTCATTCAGAATAGGTTTGGACTTATAACATTAGGGTTATTTATCTCTGAAGACTGTCTATTCTATAAAGTTTGCCTGCTTTTTGACTTACAGGTTTTGGCGGGATTACGCACTTTAACGCATTGACCAAAGTGATTGTATATATTTTGCGAAGTGTGTTGTTTAAGTGGTGATTTTACTGTGCATTCCATTATTCACTTGTGTTTATTCTTGGGCCTAATAAATTGTATATTTTCATATACTAATGTCTAAGGGTAATTCTTGGTGTCTTACTGTGGGTGCTCATCAAAGACCTCAGATCACCCACCCTCCTCCTGTGACTTAGCCTTGACTCCTCTCCACGCTACAGTGAATTGGTCTGACTATCTTCCCAGAAGTGGTCCCTCTTTCACTAACAAGGGTGACCTCCTAAACATCTGTTCACCAGAGCAGAGTTTAGAAATCCGTTCTTACAGCAGGCTATCTGAAGCTGTCCTCTCAAAAAGGGTGCTAGATAGCAAGCTTTAATTTCCTCATCCCAATGGAATTGATTTGCCAGTCTATTGAAATTTAAGATAATCATTCTTAGATCTTTGCCTTCCTGATATGGCTATGAATGCCAGTGTGGCAGAATGGTAGGTTGACTCCTTTTTAGTTGGTCTGGAGACCCTGTCGGTGTCTCCGTTCAGCCTCAATTTGATGGGGGAGGGGGCTAATTGATATAAAATGGTTTCTATCGGATTCATAGTATCCATTGGGTCAGTTCTTTCTGTGAAAGAAAACACTGATGTGTCCGCTGACTCTTCACCCTCGAGACAGAGAGAATCAATGGTCACCGAGATCTCTAGCGTTTGAATAGGGGACAGGGGTTTTGATTCCTTTTCTAGCGAGGTAGTTTTGGACTTCTTTAGACTGGGCTTTATTCCCAATAGACCGATTAGAGGCAGTACTTCTGCGCCTTAAACTATCAGATCAACTCTAGAGTCTGGCTCTATAGAATAGTTTGTTCATTTTTGTCCTGGTGCTAGGATCTGCCCCCTGTATAGAAGTTGTTGATTTTCTATTGGGATGGATAACAGTTCAGCCACTCATTTCTTAATCCTGACAATGTGACCGGAGGTAGAGACCTCACAGCGCACTTCCTTTCCTTCTGATTCTTTTATTATTATGACCATCATTTTGTAAATTTGTGGGCCCCTCGGTTTGTGTCAACCTAGTTACATCCCACTGCTGACACCATATAGAAGAGTGCAGATGTAGACACAGGACAGAAAGGTGGCATGCTTTTTGGCACAGACGTTTATTTAATAGAAAATAAGGAAGAACCCTACCCATCCCTTTAACCAAGAGGGGCCTCCCTGCCCTAAACAAACCAAGGATGGCGTCAGAATGTTCATCAAAACAATTAGTCCACTGTCTTGTCTCACAAACCTATTTCCATCCCTTACACTTCAAAATAAATCTATAAAGTAAGCTACACTCTGACTATAACAGTATGACTCCCTCCGCTGGGATGTTTTTGGGCATTTCATAAATGACAGGGGAATATCCTTTTTCTCAAAGCTGTTAGTATGCTTTTCCGTATTGTACCAAACAAATAGGGAGAAGGGGAGGCAGTCTCTCTCCCCCAGACCTGCTTAAGTGATTTGCTTAACGTTAATAAAAAAAGATTGTTAAGAAGCCTCCCTTCCCCAAGCTTTCCTTGGGCTCTCCTTCAATAGCATCAATATTGTCTAGCATTCTGCCAAAGGATATATCTTCTTTCCTCTGGTCTTCTCATAACTTGTGCAAAAGGGATTTCTTTCTCTTCCCCATGTCTTCTCATAGCTTGTGCCAAAGGATCTCTTTCTCTTCCCCTGGCCGTCTGATAACTTTTGTTCGAGAAACTTTCTCTTCTTGTTTGCTCTTCTTCTGTCTTTTGTCAAAGGATGCACTTCTCATCCCCTGATCTTCTCTTCTCGTTATGCGGGTGCCAGATCCCCTTTGCATCTCTGTAATGTCTCTTATTTACACCCAGTTCACTTATCTGCCAGGTGTTATCTCGCATGTATAACTTTCTCAGTTTCTCTGTATTCGGGTCTCAGACCCCTCTTTCAGCTTTCTATTGTCTTTTACTTAAGCCCAGTTCCCTATCCTGCTAGGCCTTATATCTCAACCACCACACCTACTGCTAAGAAGCAGCTATTACATGAATGTCACACCAGCTGCACACATATGCGGTGCTCACACGCACCTTTGACTCTCTCGACTCTCTCTACTGACTTGAACTTCGGTTCACAAGGACGTTCAACCTACCAGCACCTTCAGACCATACCAATGGTACATAAGGCACTATATAAATGCAAAGTAACATAACATAACATAACATGTAATTCTTTCGATCTCTCAGTTTTTGGATTCCAAACCCCTCTCTCAGCTTTGTAATGTCTCTTGCTTAATACCGGTTCACTATCCTGCCAGGTGTTATCTAACATGTGCACTTCTCTCAGTCTCACATTATTTGGGTCCCAGACCCCTCTCTCAGCTTTATAGTGTCTCTTAATTAGGCCCAGTTCACCACTATCTTGCCAGGCCTCACTTCGTTCCTCTTTGGGGTGTTCTCTCACCCAATATGCTCTCAATTGGTCTCTCTGTTTGGTCCCACTGTGACGAGGAAGATAGTTCTGTACTTCCTCCCAACCACAGCCTCTGGGGTCTCCCAGTGCCTTCCTGGTTCTCTTCTGCATACCTTTGAACTTGGTCTGCAAGGGTGCCAATCCTCGGCAGCACCCGGGAAGCATCTCCTGATTCTCCTGGGCTTTCGCAGTCTGCTCCCAGCTTTCAGCGACTCTGACATGCTGGTTTCACCCCGCCCACTGGGTCCTGCTGGTACCACTCGGATGGCTGTCTTCCTGCCACCGGACATCAGTTTCCCCAGCCTTCAGGTAAGTCTTGACTTGACGACATAGGGGTTGAGAAAAAGTGGGGGTGTCGGAAAGAGGGGCCTGCGGGATAGAGGGATGTGTGGGAAGGGAGGGTCAAGAGGACCAATGTAAAGAGGCAAAGTGCTGAGCTAGGGAAAGAGTGGCTTTCTTATGGCACTGTCTACAGATGTATGGTCAGGAAGAAGAAGAGTGATGGAGTGCACATGGATGGACAAAAGTCAACACTAAAAATGTTATTCAAATTGTTCCAGGAGATGTACAAAATCCCATCTAGGCAACTGGAGCTAGTAGGAGCTATTCTGACATAGAAAAGTGGAATTTCCAACAGTAAACTCAAACTTCGAGTAAGAAACCTGAAACAGCAAATATAGTTATGGTGGGGTGTGAAATATAACAAGTTGCTCCATGTCTTCCGGCAGTAGCTCATGCTAGTAAACTTCCAAATTACATTTAAGAAAGGATGTCTGCTGGATGCATTTGAAACATATGGATTTTGATGATCGTATACACGTTATAAAATAAAATCTCCCCAGTACCTTTTGTGATAGCAATTCATGAGATATGCTGAAACTCATCTCTATAGACATGAGTGTGCCAGTGACTGGCTTGGTACCTGATAGTGACACATTCACAGCTCTTAAGAGAACCACTATTGGTGAGACTGGTCCTCATTTTACCTTGGTGGAAATTCTAGCCAACCACTTACAAATAGTTTTTTTTCTAGACCCATTTGGTGGCATGTAGATTCTACACTAACATGGAGACACAAAATGTTGATTCTAATTCTACATAGGAACTCATAATTGCTGTTTATTCATGTCTGGTTGTGTTCATTTATTGTCCTTTATATGCAACTTTTAGTCAATCCCTTTTGTATTGTCTTGAACACATCTTTGTTTTCTTTTATTGCAGTCATAATAATAAACCAAATTTGGCTACTCCATCCATAAAGTGATATGAGGATGTGAAAGTTCTCACATCTCCAGTAGGTTGTGCCGCTGGACCAGTGCAAAGAAACTGTACAGGGGCCTCATGAAATGGTTGGCCTCAGACCTCACCAAACCATCGTAGCAGCACTACAGGGTGCTAGGCAGAGTGTGCTGCAAGGACCAAAGTTAGCATTGGAAAAATTTGCTATGAAACTCAGCAATAAAGGGAAGAGGTGTCAATCTGGAAAAATGAAT
Source organism: Ambystoma mexicanum (assembly GCF_040938575.1). Taxonomy (NCBI): domain Eukaryota; kingdom Metazoa; phylum Chordata; class Amphibia; order Caudata; family Ambystomatidae; genus Ambystoma; species Ambystoma mexicanum. The sequence goes on from NW_027182323.1 coordinate 1,860,891, forward strand.
ACCCTTCATTTGAATGATAGACGTAACTTGATGGCCGTGGGCCAACCGTCTTATGCACCGAATTATAGAAATATAAACTGCCATGCTTGACCACGAGCGGCCATTTTAAATGGAGCAAGAATCGCCATTTTGCTTGTTAACTATTGCTCATTGCTTTCTGTCTACAAACTGCTTTGCAGCTTGCAATTCTTGCGGATTCTGCTTTCACTGCTCAATTGTTAACATTGTTGTCTGAATATGAAAGGACAAGGTCGCGGGACTGAAGAGTTTGCTGAAACTCCTCATGAGTAGCCCAGAGAGGAATGCCCACGCTCCCTCTCTGTAGCCTTGGGAGGGAGCTGCAGGGCATTTAATCACTTCACAGCTGCCAGCCAGTCTTGTACGATGGTAGAATATGTTAGAATAATACAGCTAAAGGCTTGAATTATGGTTTTCTTGCGGCTCCCCTTCGCAAAACCCTTTAGAACGTGTCGGCTCCCAGGACACGAATAGTACCTCATAGATAGCAAAGCTTGGAATGTGGCTCTTCCCCCGTGTGCAGCTTGCTTCCAAGAACAGAACCACTGTGTTCTGTTCAACAACTAAAAGATGCCTCTGCACTTTCTAATTGCACATTGTTACTAGAATAGACATCGAAAATGTTATAATCGTCATACTCGTCAGATATGTCCATCGTCATCCCGAGTTCAAAGGAACTTAATAAAGAGGGGTGTTGAACATGACTTTGCTGATTGTATGATATGCATTTTGTATATATGTAACTGATGTACGTAATTCGCTCTCTTGCGTCCCTCGAGGTCTAGGAAACTCACGTCGCAGGGCGTGAGATCAGAATTGGCCAATTGATATTATCTTTTGCTTGCAATAAACCCTAGCATTGGGAATTTGAACCTCGTGTCTGGCGCATCTTTTCGTGTATGGTTATTGCCTTGTTTCCATAGCACGAGGGACCCCTAGGGACCCCTTTCAAGATGGCGCCCGAATAGGGACCCGCCCCCACTTGCCCCATTGTATACGTTGTAACGGAGTAAAGGCGGAAGAACGGCGAGGACGGGACGGTCGAGCCGGGATCAAGAAGTGTACGGGGCGCCCTGTAGAAGAAAGGAGAGATTCCTTCCGCAGATCTGCACACATCTGATCCCTGATCGACGTACCGGGCTAGAGGGCAAAGGAGGCGAGGGTCCCGAGACGAGGTAGAAGCCAGAGAAGCGCAGACACGACGTTGGGAGAGGTTGCGTTAGAACAGGCGACTTGTTTTATCAGGTGAGTCATTCCCTGATTCAAAGAGAAACCTGATTTTTGGTAGAGTGTTGATTTTGCAAACTCAAACGTCCAGGTAAAAGTGGCTAACCAAAGGGGAAGGTTAAAGAAACATGCCTGGAGTACTGTCCACTTTGGCGGGGCTTTTCAGCTGCGGTAGACAGTCCTTGGAATATGGCCAAAGTGCACCGCCTGGGGGAACGCCGGCTTATGATATGTATGCAAAATATGGTGTGGGTGCGATAATATTTTGTGAAATTTGGCATAGGCAAACTAGAAAGCAACCTGACCATCAGTGGCCGATTAATGGTAGTTTTGAGATGGGGAGAATAGATAACCTAGAAAGGGTGCTGATTAGAAAGAAAGCGCGACCTGCAGCTTTTGAGACCGTCAAAGATTGGAGGAGGGAAGCAATGCTCCGACTTAGGAGTAGAGAGAAGCATGCGCGTAGGCACAAAACGAAGCTTGAGATAGCAGAAGAGAAGGAAGAGGAGGAGTGGACTGCGAGTCTAAGACGGGAAGGGAGACGTGACCAGATGAACATAGACAGAATATACCTGCAGCGGGAACTACACATAGCAGACGAATTAATGGAACATTTGTTAACTAACACGGGTCGAGGCCCAAAACCAGAATCGAAACCAAACACGCCAGCAGTGACTGCGCCCAACTAGTAGCTCTCATACCCCCTCCCGCAGCCCAAGCACTTCCACTCATGCAAGCGTTAACCCAAGCCCCGCCCAGAGCGCGAGCACTCCCACAAGGGCAGACCGCGGACAAACAATTTCCCAGCACCCAGCAAGGCCCTTCACAGATGCCACCTGTGTCACTTGTCCCATCTGCACCTCCCACTCCAGAGACAGATTCAGCACCATCCGCCCCTCCCGAAGTCGAAATTGAGACCTGAGAGGCGAGAGGCAGGGCTGAAGGAACAGGATTTGGATGGGTAACTCAAAGCGCGATCAGCAAAGAAAGAAAGATTGAATTACAGCAAGAGGCAGAAATGTACATAGAAGGAAATGATGGGACGGCAGCATTGGCCTCATTGTATGGGTACCGAAGAAGCAGCGAGAGACAGGTAGTGTTGGAATGCATGGGGAAATTTTTGGTGGGAGAATGGAAAAAGATACTTGGGAATTTACCGCCACAACGATTGTTAGATTTGAATAAGTTAGCACGCAGTGAGCAAAGAGATGAGGATGTAAGAAAACATGTGTACAAACTCATTGAACTGAAAAATGAAATGGAAGATAGATATGCTGAAATGTTTGCTACACCTGAGTATAGTAGAGAGTTTATTAAGAAAGGTAGGAAGGAGGCGTCAAGGTTGAATATGAAAAAATCATGGCCGAGAGTTTTTCCAGGTAGTACAAAGCATTTGCCGGTACCGGGACAAATAGGCGATAAACAAAGATTGCAGGTATGGGTAGGGGAAACAATGCGATGGATGTCGGGCAAAAGAACGTCAGTAAAGGAAGTAAGTGAGATATGTAATGGGTACCCATTGGAGATGAGAAAAGAAGCGATGCAAACGATAGTAGGGGTGTTACTGCAGCAGGTCATTGGATACAATAGAGGTAGAGGAAACGCACAAGGCAGGGGAAATTTGAATAATATGCATGGGGTGTCATTGGGATTAAATCAATGTGCGTATTGTAAGGAGGAAGGACACTGGTGAGCGCAATGCCCGCACCTACAGAATAGGGGTGGGTTTGGTCAGAGAAGGCCTCATAAGGGACATCAGGGGTCAAACGGCCCAAGCAGAAGTAACATGCAGCAGCAGCAGGGATATACCAATGGAGGTACTCAAACCCAATCATATGGTCAAAACCAAACACAACAGAACCAGACATTGAACCAAAGTGTTTCGAACCAAAATCAGGGCGGGCAGGGCCAACAGAGAAATGATCAGAGTGGAGGACATCGAGGGGGAAATGGGAATATTTTTGATACACAACCAAACACGTATTATAGCAGTAGCGGTGACTACACATCGGACGATGTGTTATTTTCGCGATAGGACAGCCCACGACAGGGGTCGGAACCAGTGTCTATTCCCGTGAATCAGAGAGGACCCTACGTAGAAATGAGAGTCGGGAACAAGGAGCACTGTTTCCTTGTAGATACAGGGGCACAGAAGTGCTCGATAGACCACCACTTGGTTCCGGAGATACCACTGTCGGGGCAGAAGAATGTTTCTGTCGGGTTCGCAGGTACACCAGTAATTAACCCCATGTCCGAAGCTGTCCCAATTACAATAGGACCATTTATAGAACAGTGTCCATTTCTTTTGACAGAAAATTGTGGAGAGAACTTGCTAAGATTAAATTTGTTGAGAAAATTGGGGGCAGTCATACATTGTACGGCAGACGGGGTGTTCCTCAGGATGTGGCCTCACGATGCACCGGTGACGGAATTTATGTCAAAAGAATTGCCAGAAGAGCTAAGTAGAGTACCAACCTGTCTGTGGGCAATGCATGACAATGATGTAGGATGCTTGAAAATAGAGCCAGCAAAAATAACTTTGAAAGAAGGTGTCACACTACCACGAATTCCCCAGTATAACATTTCTGTTGAAGGTGAGAAGGGATTGAAAAGCATTGTTACTGACCTGGTGAGATTGGGGGTGGTTGAGGAAATTGCAGGTAGCACGTGCAACAACCCGATTCTTCCAGTTTACAAGAAAGGAGGCAATGAGGTACCCTATCATTTCATAATTGATCTGCGCGCATTAACCAAAGTGGTAGACCCACAATTCCCTTTGGTCCCAGATGTCACAACAATACTGACAATGATACTGGCCACTGCAGAATATTTTAGTGTAGTTGATCTGAAGAACGCGTTCTTTAGCATTCTAGTGGATAAAAGCAGTAGATATCTGTTCGCGTTCACTCTAGGAGGTCGATCATTCACATTCACACGCATTCTACAAGGATACACAGAAATCCCAAGCATTTACAGCAGAGCGCTAAAAGAGCAGCTAGACATTATAGAATTACCCGAAGGTTGCGTACTCTTGCAGTACATAGATGATTTGTTATTAGCTGCTGACACGAAAGAGATCTGTAAAGAAAGTACTATATTACTATTGACACACTTAGCGACCCATGGTCACAAGGCAAGTTTGAAGAAATTCCAGTATAATCAGAAGGAGGTGTCTTATTTGGGTTACCTACTTTCGAAAGAAGGGAGAAGATTAACACCAGAACGCATAGAAAGTATTTCTAGTATGCCTATTCCAAAAACTCAAAAAGGAGTGAGAGCTGTAATAGGCATGGCCTCTTATTGTCGGCAGTGGATCAGTAATTTTGCGTTGATTGTGAAGCCGATGATAAAGTTGACAAAAAAGGATGCAGAGATGCCTTTACAGTGGGATGAGGAATGTCAGAAAGCGTTTGAACAATTGAAAGCTGCATTGTGTGCTGCGCCAGTTTTAGGCACTCCAAACTATAAAAAGATCTTCAGACTATTTGTGAGTGAGAGTGAAGGATGTGCATTGGCGGTTTTGACACAGGAACAAGGTGGAAGAAATAGGCCGTGCAGCTATTTTTCTTGCGCGTTGGACCCTGTAGCGCGCGCACTACCACGATGTTTGCGATCCGTCGCAGCGGCTGCTGCGTCAGTGAAACAAACGGAAGGAATGGTATTGGGGCACACTTTAATTCTGATGGTGCCACATGCTATAGACGTTCTATTAAATAGGACGCAGACGCAACACCTCACCTCAGCTAAACTGACAAGATATGAGCTCATCTTGTTTGCACCCCACATCCAAATTATGAGGTGTAGCGCATTGAATCCTACAGAATTAATGCCACTGCCCATAGCAGAAATTGGTGACAACGAATCACCACCCCATGATTGTTTAATGATCACTGAAGAAGAAACAAAGGGAAGGATTGATTTGAGCGATATCCCACAAAAAGAGCCAGAGGGGGAGTTATTTTGTGATGGCTCTTGTTTTAAATTACCTGATGGCACATCAACGGCCGCATATGCATAAACGGCGCAAGCCGCAGAAATAATAGCACTGACCCGAGCCTGTGAACTCTCTGAGAATTTGAACGTGAATATTTATACTGACAGCCAGTACGCCTTTGGCGGGGTTCACAACTTTGGCCGACTTTGGGCTGAGAGGGGTTTCTTGACATCACATGGAGCCAGGATTCAGCATGGCCCTTTGATTGTGCGATTGTTGTCTGCACTCACGTTTCCAAAGCGCCTAGCTATAGTGAAGTGCGAGACGCATAAGAAAGTAACATGTAGAGTGGGAGAGGGAAACGCATTTGCAGACCGGATTGCGAAGCAAATAGCCACAGATTTGGGGAATAAAATGATGACAGTACAGACTGAGGAAGTACCTTGTATGATAGAGAATGGAGTTGCCACAGTCAAAGAAATGCAGGCTGAGGCCACGACCAAAGAGATTCAGGGGTGGGCTGGGGGCTCTGCTGAGTTAGATTTGGAAGGATGTTGGGTGGACAAGGAGACAAAGAACTGGATTTTGCCAAATTGTTATGTAACTGCAATGGTTATAATGGCGCATAGCCCTACCCACATTTGCGCGAAGAAGATGGTACAGCATTTATCCACAGTATAGAAGAATGAGCCCATAAAAAAGAATGCAGAAAGACTAGTGCAGAATTGTATTACGTGCCTGCAACACAATGTAGGGAAGGGAACCGTGACTCCAGCAGGTAGTTTCGGCCCACCCTCTATGTCCTTTGAGGTGGTCCATTTTGATTTCATAGAAATGGAAAGGTGCCAGAACTACAAATATGTGTTAGTGGTAATCTGTGCATTCAGCAAGTGGGTGGAGGCATATCCTTTAAACGACTGTACTGCCATGTCCACAGCAAAAGTAATGGTAAAGGAGTATTTCTCCCGGTTTGGGTTGCCCCGTGTTCTGTGGTCAGACAACGGCCCCCACTTTGTGGGCGCAGTAGTGCTACAGATCTGTGCAGGTCTGCAAATAGAGAAGCGATTCCACAGTTCCAGGCATCCCAGTTCTGCCAGGCTTGTGGAGAGAAATAACAGAATCTTGAAGTCAAAGATAGCATAAATTTGCGCTGGGAGCAAGTTGAGTTGGGTGGATGCATTACCCCTAGCGCTGTTGTGTATGCGCACGTCTGTGCAGGCTAAGACTGGGCTCTCCCCCTATGAGATTATAATGGGGAGACCAGCAAATGTATGGTGCGCACCGCAGCTCAAAAGATTATGTGAGGCCGAGCATCGTATGTTAAGCACTTATTGTGGACTTTTAATACAAAAGTTGCGTTTGATTCATCAGCAGGTGCAGGAGGCGTTGCCAATGCGATATACCGGACCGGGGCACTCGCTGGAGTCTGGAAGCTGGGTGTTAATTAAAAACTTTGAACGGAAGACAGCATTAGCACCCAGGTGGCGCGGCCCCTATTAAGTACTTTTGGCAACGCAGACGGCCATCCGAGTAGACGGACGGAAGGCATGGATCCACGCGACACATGTGAAAAGATTCCCAGGATTGCTGACAAATTCTGACGACCAGAGAAAGGAAACGGTCTTGGAAGCGAAAGAAACTGTTGCCAGTCCAGTGCCACAGCATCAGCCTGAGCGAGAAGTGAAAGTTGAAACGAAGCGCAAACGAGAAGTGAAACTCGAAACAGAGCCTGAGGAGGCTGCCAGAAGGGGGAAAGGGCGAAAAGTGCCCCAACGTTGCTCAGCGGAAACAACATCACTGCCGAGCGACACAAACCCTGCATTGCAAACACGAACAGAAACAACGCGTGTACCCCTTTGGCACCCACCAGTTCCTGCGAATGCACCAAAGCCAAAGAAAGAAACTACATCATTGCCACGACACTCATCGCTGCCCATCATTGTGCCACAGGCTGACACTGAGCCTGATACTGAAAATGCAACGGCACTATTCACGGATCATACAATACCAGGAGTGAATCGGTATAATTTGCGTCCTCGACAGGCAAAGTGATCCACAGATCTTTGGTGCTGTTCTTTTTACCTTTGGTTCCACTCACGGACAGAGTAGGAACCAGGGGCGTAGAGGAGAGAAGTGTGAGAATTGTGCAAGTTGGACAATTCAAGACTCACGGCTCCTCGGTGCGCTTATAAAAGTACATGTGTCAGGAGCCAGAGTAGGACAAGCTGGACGCACATAAGTACTAAGGCTGATAGAGTACATGTGTCCTAAGCCAGAGCAGGACAAGCTGGATGACCATAGTACTCTATCAATAAAGAACTGTCCGGAAATCGTCTGAGCAGTGGGAGAAAGAACAACTAATCTTGCTTGGAGTGGATAGATGATCCAGGCTGTGAAAAGGCTGGCAGAATTGAACTGTGACATTACTCGTTGAACTTTTCTGGCATCAAGAATGAGAGACATTTGCGACAAACTTTGCCAGCAAGAAGAAGGACGATGAAGAACAAGTCAAGACCGGTTTCAGCTTCCTCCTGCACCCCTGCTGAAAAGATAATAGATTTAGAGACTGTAAATTTAGGGAAAAAGCATGGTAAAAGGAATAAGGTACTGATTTGGACATTGGTCCTATGTTTTTTAAGTATGATAGTACCAACAATAACAGCTATTACACTGTGGTTACTGGAGTACGTACACCCATTAGAAACACTTTTGCCAAAAGCAGCTACTAAAAGCCCGGTTCATGTAATCACTGGTACTTTGTCCCCAATGGAAGAGAGACATAGAGAAGGATACGGCAACAATAAATTGTTGCTCATCATGAACATGACCCATGCGGTTTTAATGAAAAAAGATTGCTGAGTGTGCGCCCATTTACCACAGCACAGTGGGAAAGGGATAGGCTGGTATGTACAACCGTTGCCATTGATTTATTCATGTGAAGTAACATTAAGTGCAATGCTCTTTGGGAAATGGAACAAGAGTAACACGGGTCAGCTAGATGAGACCAATATGAATGAATTTGAGGAAGTGATCATGAGACCTGTGGGTTTTTCCATATTGCAAAAAGCTCGCGTGTTTGCACTAGAACCCATGAGAAAGAATACACAAAAAATAACAAGACTAGATAGATTACATAGGCAGAATAGACCAACCCCGTCAGCAGAAAGAACATCAGTAATGACATTTCGGATGAGGGATGAATGGAACAAAGATGCTGTGCCCCCTGCCTATACGGTGGATCACAGCCCCAAAACTGCTCCCCTATGTCTACAGAAAAAGGGTTGCTATAAAGTAGGAACATTTAGCAACTGCCTGAACACAGTGGTTTTAAAACATGAAGTAGGAGACCCTGTTTACTTTATATGTGGAGAAAAAGCATATCCATGGTTACCTAGGAACTGGGGAGGTACATGCTACCTAGGTCTACTGTTTCCAGGAGTGTTCCTCTTGGAGACAGCAGAAGTAGCCAAACGAACAAAAGGTAGAACTCAAAGGAGTAGCGAGGATGGAATGATAGCAATGGATGTAACCAAATCATTTATACCGTTCTTGTCCCAAATAGAAAATTCTTACAATATAGGAAAACTGTCTGGAATATTACAAAAAACAATAGATTCCACAACGGATATTTTATTGAATATGACGTTAGAAGAAAAAGGAATAAGACTAATGGCACTTCAAAACAGGATGGCTCTCGATATAATATTAGTTGATCGTGGGGGAGTTTGCAAGCTCGTAAAAACTGCATGCTGTGTGTATATAGATGACTACTCCCCTACGATATTTAAAGCCATCCGGAAATTACATGTCATAAGTTCCACACTCTCTACTGAAGAAGGGGGTTGGGGGATAGGATCCTGGTTTTGGGGATTATTGCGGTCTTGGGGATGGAAGTTAATTTCAATACTAATGATGGTACTCGGGATATTCATAACATGCTGCTGTTGCATACAATGCTTACCAATAGTGTGCACTGAAATAACTGATGGATGTACTAAGGAATGTGTGCACATGTTGTCGAGAGGAAAACAAACGCATGGCCAGAATAACAGAGACACTGAGGAAACAAAAATAGTAAAACAATTCATGGCGATAGACATTAATGATGAAGATGATTCAGATGTAGATACCCCAGACTTATCCTCATTAGAGGAGGATACAATGAATAAATAAGACGTTTGACACACGGCGAAAAGGAGGGTTTGTCAATCTGGAAAAATGAATACCCTTCATTTGAATGATAGACGTAACTTGATGGCCGTGGGCCAACCGTCTTATGCACCGAATTATAGAAATATAAACTGCCATGCTTGACCAACGAGCGGCCATTTTAAATGTAGCAAGAATCGCCATTTTGCTTGTTAACCATTGCTCATTGCTTTCTGTCTAAAAACTGCTTTGCAGCTTGCAATTCTTGCGGATTCTGCTTACACTGCTCAATTGTTAACATTGTTGTCTGAATATGAAAGGACAAGGTCGCGGGACTGAAGAGTTTGCTGAAACTCCTCATGAGTAGCCCAGAGAGGAATGCCCACGCTCCCTCTCTGTAGCCTTGGGAGGGAGCTGAAGGGCATTTAATCACTTCACAGCTGCCAGCCAGTCTCGTACGATGGTAGAATATGTTAGAATAATACAGCTAAAGGCTTGAATTATGCTTTTCTTACGGCCACCCTTCGCAAAACCCTTTAGAACGTGTCGGCTCCCAGGACACGAATAGTACTTCATAGATAGCAAAGCTTGGAATGTGGCTCTTCCCCCGTGTGCAGCTTGCTTCCAAGAACAGACCCACTGTGTTCTGTTCAACAACTAAAAGATGCCTCTGTACTTTCTAATTGCACATTGTTACTAGAATAGACATCGAAAATGTTATAATCGTCATACTCGTCGGATATGTCCATCGTCATCCCGAGTTCAAAGGAACTTAATAAAGAGGGGTGTTGAACATGACTTTGCTGATTGTATGATATGCATTTTGTATATATGTAACTGATGTACGTAATTCGCTCTCTTGCGTCCCTCGAGGTCTAGGAAACTCACGTCGCGGGGCGTGAGATCAGAATTGGCCAATTGATATTATCTTTTGCTTGCAATAAACCCTAGCATTGGGAATTTGAACCTCGTGTCTGGTGCATCTTTTCGTGTATGGTTATTGCCTTGTTTCCATAGCACGAGGGACCCCTAGGGGCCCCTTTCAAAAATTTGCTATGAAACTCAGCAATAAAGGGAAGAGCTGCTAGAGTTGGAGATGCAGCAAAGTGCTACTGAAGCAAGCCAACGGTAGTCTGCTAGGTTAAATGTACTTTAACCCAGGAAGTCATTCTGCCACTATTAGTCCAGCAGGATTGGCAGCAATGGCATCTGGTGAATATTGTGACTGGAGGGTGTGACAAATTGAGGGATTCAGTCACTTCCCCCAAGAGGGGAGCCCCTTCCTTTGAGGCTAGGGAGGTGAGCCCACTACGCAACATTCCTCCTAGGAACGATTAGGACTCCCCTTCCAATAAGGAACTCCCTTTGTATTATTCTCAAACACCCAATACAGCTCTATTAATTGACAGACACCAAGATGCCACATACATATTGTGATGAATTGCTCAATGTTGTCAATTCTCCCCAGGAGGGGGACCCTCCCCATGCGGCAGGAAGCTGAGGACACTACCCGGTAGGTACTCAGCAGGAGGATCCCATGTGAGGGTCCCTCTGTGGGAGAGGTGAAGACTATCAAAGGAGAACATGGTATGTTCACCACCATGCCGCCAGACACTGTTCATTCAACAACATGGATAGGGGACAAGCACCCCCTTCCTCTCTGTCTTGTGGAGATTCCTGCAGATCCCCCACTAAAACCCTGCATAGAGTCTCCTCCAAGGTATCCAGGAGAGGGCAGATGCTTCCTGATCGCAATCCTGGGGATTGTGTACTGCGGGAGGATCACCTGGGTGGAGACCAGGTCCAGGGAAGTGAAGGGATTTCACAGGGTGAGACATGGTATTGTTCCACGGATGATGGTAAGATCATTCCAAAAGAGGTTATAGCATCTTGACATTCTGATGAATATCTTTATCAGTCTATGTTTCACACTAAATCAGTAAATTCCAGGATTAAAATGTCCAAAGATACCGCCTCTTCATAACCATTCTTTTTTACCCCTAGATCCCCATATCTTCCACAATGCCAAGGGTATGCTAATAGGAACATTGAATTTGTGCCTTTTACTGTACCATGAGACTCTAAAAAGGTTAAACCCTCTAGCTCCTTTACTGATAACATAAAGGGAGGATAACCTTTGAAAGAAGTAGTGAAATTGAATTCTCTTAAAGTGGACTGCATGTCCCAGAATCCCTCAAGGACTGCAAAGAAGAAGAGGGCTGAAGAGGCATGCAGGAGCCAAGGTCAGTCAGGCAAGTCTTATAGCTTTCGGTGAGGTCAGTAAATTAGTTCAAAGTAGCAGAAGTAGAAGAAGCAGAGCATGAGGCTGGCAGTTGACAAGGAAGTGTGACCACAGAAGGGACGCCGGAGCAGAGGAAGAGCAGATTTCACCTGCAGGCTCTGAGCTGGTCCTGCACTCACAAACCCTGTTTGACTGTGGCAGCATTGGAAGAGGCTGGAAGAAACAGGTAGTCTTCCCAGGTGTGCCCAATCACCGTGAATGCAGAGCTGAAGTCATGCATTCCCCTCGTGGCCCGTGAGGCCCGTGTATAGAAGCAAGCTGAGGGAAACTGGAAAGTGAAAGACTCTCCCTTAATGAGGCCAGATCGGAGACACCATGCAGCACAGTGTTGTGGATGCCAAGAGTGCCCGTAGCAGTAGCAGGAGAAGTATCCAACCCGGGAAGCAGAAGAAGCCTGCAGTCATTATAATTGCAGAGTCGGGAAAAGGAAGCTCCAGACTCCAAATTAACAGAAATACGTTGCTGGTAACTGCAACCAGCTTTATTCACACTCTCTTATACAGCTAAGCGGGTAGAAGTTATTCACAGAAGTGAGAAGTCTTTCTAATAAGGCAAATGTAATAAGCGCTATTGTCAACAAGTTGAAATACCTGCATGTAGTGAAAGCGTCTCTTTTCCCCATCATTGGGAATAAGTGGTTGCTGAGCGGTCACGTGTCTACTATTTACGAGGAGAACGCTGCTGGTTAACTTATTAAAGCAGAACTGACTTTTACAAAATGTTACAAGCGTAGTTTAAATAGGTTGCGTATGCAACCATGTTTCCCGACACCTTGGAGGCTGAAAGCTGACCAAAATGGTTGAAACCTGCATCCTTTGAAGTGGCAGTTCCAGACTAAAACGAAATCGTGTGTGCCTAATTTCATTTCCATCAAGAAATCCACATCTTGTAACATATTGAACACTAACAGTAGGAGCTGTATCAGTGGCAGAAGTTGAATAAAAGAACAAGCACTACCCAAGCCCATCGAGTGAGCTCTGCTAAAGTAAATCCTGCTCGATTGAGAAATATATACCATTATTCTGAAGTCGTCGAAGTTTCTTTTACCTGAGAGTCTTCTAATATTAAGGTGACAAGGTTACCCAAAGAGTGGCACAGCAGCTTTGGGGTAACCATTGGAGAAAAGGTCTACAGGAAGTTGGGGAAGGGACTTGGGTGCTTGTTAAAAGAAGTTGTTTTAAATCTGCTTGGCTGAGACTGTTTGAATGGAGGAGAAATAGTCTGGAGGTAAGAGGCAGATTTTATGTTAGCTACAAGACATAGGGAAAGGCAAAGAGCCAGCCCTTTCTTGCCAGACAAGTGAGAAGAGTACCTTTCCAACCTGTAGAGGTCAAAGACGTCGTGCTGAAGTTGCCTAAAATTGAAGTTGCAGTAGCAGCAGTACATTTGCCTTATATTGGAGGTTGTAGTAGCAGCGGTAGAACTGGTCATCAAGCTTCTTTTTCAAACATGTATCAATTGAAGCAGTAGAAGCACCGGAAGTTAATTGAGGGGTGACAGTGCCTGCTCGCACAGTACTATTAGTAGAAGGGATTTGCTGGAGAGAGAGAATACCCAAAGCAGAAGCATCCCGACAAACTGTATGTGAAAGACACTGAAGTAGTTGAAAGTAGAGGAGTTGATGTAAACAGAAGTGGTACTTTTGTCTTCAACTTTACCCATTCTTTCCTGGAGGGAACCTATGGTACTGTTGTTTTCTTTGTGGAACTTGGAAAGGGGATGTTTTCATCAAGTGAAGAAAGAACTGTTACCAGTGGATTTTTATTGCTGTGAACTTTTGTTTCTTTGGAACTTTTCAAGACTTTGTTCAAGACTTCCTTTTTCCTTGGATGGAATTGACTTTAGGACATTTCTGGGCGAGCAAGTTCTGCCCCGGACGAGTAGAAGTCATCCAAGACGCTGGTTATCTGGTAACCTTTTATTTATGTTTTCATGTTGCTTTGAATGTTTATGTTGTTTACTGTGAGGGTTACTTTGTTGCATCCTAGGAGGTTATCTCATAGATCCTATACTAGGTAGGGAATCCAATGGTAGATTAGGTTTAGTAAGGGTTTATTTTATAATTTTGTTCCAAATAAAATGTCGAACCTTGGAAAAACGAAACAGTTGTGTGTCTCACATTACTGACCCATCACATATGGTGTCAGGGGTGGGATTTACCTAGCTTGATACAAACTAGGGCCCCACTTATCAGTGTAGGAATAAGATTCCTGCATGGAAATAATAATCCATACTACGGAGGGAGAGGAATTTGTGGTGCATGTATGATCTAAAGATACTATTTTGCAATTGAAATAACAGATAGTTGAAGCGAAAGCCTTTCCCCTAGATCATCAAAAATTATGTTTCCGTCAAAAGCCTCTGTGTAATAGCAAAAGGGTATCAGATTATCATTTACACTCCTATAGCAAATTTACTTTGATATTAGTACCCCAAATTAATGTTTCTTCCTCCCTTTCAACAACTCCTCCTGATATTGGATTTAGCGGGGACGAAGACCCAGAGATATCAGCAGCAGTGGAGTTTGAAGAACCTATTGAAATAGACAGACTATCTGGTTCAGAAATTAGTGATGAATACTTTACACCCCCCTCTGGGGATCGTGAATCAAGAGAAGAGAATTGGTATCTGAAGTCGCCACCCTGGCTACTATACATACACTATTGGCCAAATTAACTGAACATCAGGTTCAGGCAGCGATCAGGTTCCAAGAAGGACTGGAGAGGGTCAAAGCATCTGCCCAAAGACCAGTGATTCCACGAGGTGTATAACAGCCATATGAAGAAGGGGAAGACCTAGGAATTTCTTTCTCAACTTCGAAAGATTAGCCAACCAGTTAAATTGGGGTCCAGAATTAAAAACCTGTTATCTGGCTACCCTTCTCAAAGGTGAAATACAAAATTCATATCACCTCCTTGACCAGATGGTACCACCCCTTTTACCGAGATTAAAGAGGGATTATTGAAGAAAGTAGGGCAAACTGAAAATGTTTACAAACAGAAATTGCATAATATCAAATTAAATCCAGATGAAACTCCTATAAATTAGCTTCTAGGATTCAAAATACACTATCATTATGGTTGGGCAAGAACACCTTAGTAGAAGTATTAGAGACACTGACCATGGAACAATTCATTAATTCAATTCCCCTGTATTCACAGAAAGCCATTTTACAAATAATTGAGCCTAATTTATCTTTAGTTATCGAAACGGCTCAACATGTTGTAGAAATCAGCAAACATGTACAGAGTCTACATAAAAATGAGGATGTTAAGAAGGAATCTAAACGGTTATCCATTACTCCTCATAAAACAGAAAGAAACAAATTTGAAGGACATTTTTCCAAACCCTTGCCTAGAGATGGAGGATGGGAAACAAGAAAAACCTCTGAGGTAAAAGGCAAGGGGAGGAAATTCGAAGCCCAAAAATATTAACTAACCTATGCTTTTCTTGTGGACATGCATGCCATTTAGCTAGACACTGCCCCTCTAATAGAAAGAAAGATGATATGGAAATAGGATATATGATTGAACAGGAAGAAGAAGAAGAGTTAGATGACAAGCAAGAAGGAGATCATCCTATTGAAACTATAAACAATCTATTCCTAGGAGGAGAAACATGTAGAACCCATGCCAATGTGTTAGTAAACAGTATTCCAGTTCAAGCCTTAATTGATTCTGGAAGTCGTCAAACAGTTGTAAGAACCAATCTAGTCGTCAAACAGTTGTAAGAACCAATCTAATAACCTATAAAAAGGTTAAAAGAAATCATCCTATTCAAGTTATTTATGTTCATGGGGATGAGGAGCTATATCACTGCACTCCTGTTACCATTGGAATTCAAGGGTCTGTTGTCAGAATTAATGTTGGTGTCATTCTAGGGCCATGTAGGAAAGCCCCCCTACACGCTCATGTTAAGATGGATTTCTAAACCCTCAGTTTGTGAAACGGGAACATTTTGGAAGAGCCAGACCAATCTAGGTAGCTTGGCAGGCGGTCAAGACTAAGGGGGTAAATCCGAGTATGGAGGTAGAAATGCCGCTATTTGCGGCATGGCTACCCCCATACCAGGTACCAGGTCCGGGTTCCCTGAATGGGGAAATACCGGGCCATTCCGACCTTGGAGGGCCCAGTATTTCCTCATTCAGGGAACCCAGACCCTGTGCATCCCCATTCCCATTCGAGCCCCCATAGGGCTCAATGGGAATGGGGAGCATTCTAACAACGGGCCCGTTAATGGCGGGCCCGTTGTTAGCATGCTGGACTGCTCGCGGGACCCGCTGAGGACGCCTGGTTTTACCAGGCGCCCTCAGCGGGCCCCGCCAGCGGACCTCGTAATGAGGCGGTAGGGGGTTAACGGGGCCAGCAGCTCTACCGGCCCCGTTAACCCCCTACCGCCAGGGTTGTAATGACCCCCAAAGTCTCAGGAAGGGTGAGAGTGATCGGAGGCCCACAATGAGCACACACAGTAACAAACCACAAATTACTCTTAGACAAGTGTATATGAAACTATCTATACATTTATTGTTGGCCGGACCAATAGACACATTAATTATATAAAACAGTTACCACACAAAATTCTCTACTATCTAACATATATACAATACGTTTCCCAATGCGACAAATGAGGACAACACAGCCACAACCTGTGAAGAGAAGGGCGAGTTAACACACTAGGAGCATTAGAAAATTCTTCGGAGTTGTTCCCTAACTGTTGAGTCAAGCCCTACCATGTGAAGAGTCTTGTGCTCAACAGTACAGTTGTGCGTACAAATGCACGATCGCGCAGGCAGAACAAAAGGCAGGTCTGCTTGGGAGAGCTGTAGCAAGTCAGGAAGGGGCTTGAGGCGATGAAGAATTGGTTTCCACTATTCGAGTATGATCTACCCTTGGCAGCAAAGCAATTTTCAATAGGTGAGAATAGCTAGGGAGCACAGGCTAACCCAGCCAAGATCGAATACCTTTTAAAGGATATTCGTGCATAAAAGAGATCGGTTGTGCCAGGGGGCCACCGGTAAATGATGCAAGTACTCACCGACCCTTGGCACAGTATGGACCAAACTTTGCCAGTTTAGTCGAGGTTGCTAGTAGGTTTGAGTCCTGCAGTTTCACAGCGCTCTGGCTCTCAGCGGCTGCGGGATAGAATAATCGCCTGTGATGGGACAGTTGCCCTTTCTCAGCTTCCGAAAGAGGTATGAAGACAATTCCAGATCAGTTGGCTTCGGGGCACAGTAGGGCAGAAGAGCAAGGCATCCACAGCAACGGTCACCAACAGGTAGTGACGCAGGAATCACATATGCAGGCGGCGTTACGCACTCTCCTTATTCAGGACCTAGAGGAGCTAGGCCTGTGAAATCCGGCAGTATAGGGCACAGGACCACAAGCAAGCGATGTCCCTAGTCTTGGGTTTCAACGTGAGACGGCAGCAATTCTGCGGGATACCGCGAGGTAGAGCTGGACAGTTCACTGGATGGCACAGGAACACTTCCAAAGGGCTCATTCGGTGGGTAAGCAGGGGGCGCAGAGAGTAGTTGTATCCACTACTCCAAAGGGGCAAAGCACCTTGGCAGGCCTTCTTTTTTTTTATAAAGTATTTTTTATTATTATTGTATTATAACAATCACAAAAAACAAAAACAAATCAACATAAGGACTATCATGGTCATTCTTAATCAACAAAGGCAGTACACATATCATCAGTGGTCGAAAGTCTTTCTTAGTACATATATTGGCGTGTAGTAGATAGTACCCATTGCACGCTCCCCAGCATGTAGGAGGGAGTCTTAGGTTGCTTCTTCTTCCCATCTATCCCAAATTTTCGAGGCTTTGTTGGGACAGCCCCTTGCTAAGTAGATCCTATGCTCCATCATGGCGCACACGTCCATATCCAGTTTCTCTCCCACTTGTTAGCCTCGATTTTCGTTAGGTACCCCCAGGAGTAGGGCCTTTGGGTCCAGTGGTATTGTATGGGCCAGAACTCTGGAGAGCTCCCTACAGCATGCATTCCAAAAGGTTTGTATCCGGGGACATGCCCACAAAATGTGAATTAAGGTTCCCTTCTCCTCCCCGCATCAGAGACAATTTGGTTTTGGGGCCCGTTTCCAGCCGCATAGGCGCGTCCTAGGGTAATATACCCGGTGCAGTATTTTCAGCTGCACCAGTCGGAGCCTAGAGGAGATAGCGATTTCTCGGGGATGCATGAGGACTTGTATCCAGTCCTCTGGATCTATTTCCCCCACATCCGCTTCCCATTTCGCCTTCAGCTCATTCAATTCGGGGGTGGCAAAGGAGGATATGGCATTATATAGGATGGAAGTGCATTTAGTGGGAATATACGCTGGCAGGATGTTACACTCTATGGGGGTGTAGTCCGGTACCCTTGTGTCTGCTGTTAAGTGGGTTCTTAAGGCGTGGGCCAGTTGTATGTAATGATACCATTCCGTGTTTGGGATCTGGAATTGTAATTGCAAATCGTCAAATGAGGTCAGTTTCCCATCTGTGAGCATATCCCCAACTCTCGTGACCCCTGCTTTCACCCATTTGGGCCATGGCTCAAATTTCCGGATTTCAGCTAGGTTATCATTTTGCCAAAGAGTTTGTGCGATAGTAACTTTATTTTCCCACCCAATGAACCGGTGTGCTTGTCTCCAGACCATAATGAGGTGTGTTGTGGTTGTGGGTGGGGGAGTTCTCGGAAGGGCTTGATAAAGGAGGGTCAGTGGGCCTGTGTTCTGTATAGTAGCTATCTCAGCGCGTATATGAGGTAGGTCTCGATTTCCGTGGAGAAGATCATTAACCACTGCCAGTTGTGATGCCCAATAGTAAGTTTGGAGACGGGGGACTCCCACTCCTCCCTCCCAGATCGATCTCTGGAGTGTGGTTAGCGCTATTCGTGGTTGACCTCCCCCCCATATAAGGTCTCTGAGAAGTGTCTCCACTTGGTGAAACTCTAAGTCTGGGATTATGAGTGGGGCATTCTGAAGGATGTAAAGGAATCTGGGAAGGGTCATCATTTTAAAGAGTGCCGCTCTACCCATAAGAGTCAGGGGGAGAAGTTTCCAGTGGTGGACATCGATAATGAAGCGGTCTATGATCGGTCGGAGATTGTGTTCTATATAACTTGTCAAGTCCCCGGATATCCAGATTCCCAGATATCGGAAGCCCTGTCGTTCAACTCGGTACGGGCACTCCTGGGGGATGGCCTGTTCTCCGCCCTTTACAGGAAAGAAAACTGATTTATCCCAGTTGATTCTGAGTCCGCAAAATATACCAAAGCGGACAAGCAGCTGTGTTACAAAGGGGCAGGACCGAGGCGGGTCTCCCAGGTATATAAGGAGATCGTCTGCGTAGAGAGATGTACGATCATCATAGCCCTCTGGCCATCTAAACCCCGTCCAGGCAGTATTTTGGCAAAGCCAAAAAGCAAGTGGTTCGATTGCAAGGGCAAACAGAAGGGGGGATAGCGGGCATCCCTGCCGCGTACCTCGGCCCAGAGGGAAGGATCGAGAGGACCATCCATTTACTTTCACCTCCGCCTGGATGTTAGTATAGAGTAACTGTACCCATCCCAGAAAGGCTTCTCCGAATCCCATACGGCGCATGATCTCCCAAAGGCTGTCCCATCGAATTGAATCGAATGCCTTTTCAAAATCGATTGCCAGCAGGGCCAAAGGTCCGACTATAATCGGAGATCTCTCCATTGCCAGATGGAGACGGCATAGATTCATCCGGGTCGATTTGCAGGGCATAAATCCACATTGTTCCGGGTGGATCAGGGTGGGTGCAACCAGTTGTAATCGGTTCGCTAGGAGCTTAGTGAGGACCTTGGCCTCCCCGTTAATCAGTGATATAGGTCTGTAGGAAGCACATTTGTGTGGAGGTTTGTCAGGTTTGGGAATGACCACGATGGTCGCCTTACACAGATCTGGTGGGAGAGTCCCTTGTTCCCGGGCGGCAAGAAACATTCTATGCAGGGGGGCCACCATTTTGTCTGCCCCTAGCTTTTGCCAGGTTTCAACAGGGAGTCCATTTGGGCCCGGCGTCTTTCCCGGTTGGAGCTGAGATAGCGCCTCTGAAATCTCAGCCTCTGATAAGGCGGAGTCCAAATGGTCCCTCTGCTGCACAGAGAGCGTCGGCAACGTTACCGCATCTAAGAGGGAGGGGTCTAGCAGAGAGGTTGTGGCTTGGTACAGGTCTGCGTAAAACGTCGAGAAGGCCTTAGCAATCTCAGCGTCTGAGTGATAGCTGTCGCCTGTGGTGTAACTATTTCCCGGACATGGCGCTGTCCTTCGTCTCTTCTCTGCAGCCAGGCGAGCAGTTTACCCACCTTGTCCCCCAGCTCGTATACCCTCACTTTAGTCTGCCAATGGGCCTGCTTAGCGTCATCCATCGCTCTGTTCCGAAGGCGCTCTTGGGCGCGTTGAAGGGATCGATGAGTTTCAGGCGTGGGATCAGAAATGTGTTTAGCCTCCCAGTTGCTCACCTCCTTCTCGGCCTCTAGTATCTTTTGGAGCCGGGTGTTCCTTTTATGTGTCGTCCAGGAGAGAATCTCACCCCAGAGCACTGTTTTATATGCCTCCCATAATGTCACAGGGTTATCTACCGATTCCTCATTAATTTCGAAATATTCGGCAGATACTTCCTCTAGGCGATATATCAATTATGGGAACCCTAGGTAGTAGCCATTAAGTCTCCATGTTCTAGGGGGGAGGGCACCCTGCATACATATTTCCATTGAGAGTGGTGAGTGGTCCGAGATGCCCCTAGGGAGCAGTTCTGCAGACATTGCCCTGTAGAGGTCGGTATGTGGTAGAAAGTAATAATCCAGTCTGGACATGGAACCGTGGGCACCGGAGTGGAACGAATATTCCCTAACATCAGGGTGTAACTCTCTCCATACATCCCGGAGCCCAAGAGCAGATGTGAAGTTGGCTAATCTGGTAGGGGTATCTGGGCTACGATTCCGGAGATGGGAACGGTCAGTGTTGTTGTTCATGGTGTCATTGAAATCCCCCCCTAGGATGTACGTATCAGGGTGATGTTTCCCTATAAGGGTGGTGAGGTCATCCAGTAATTCCTGTCCCAGACCCGGTGCAGAATAGATCAAGGCAATTGCCACACTTTGACCCCAGATCATTCCCAAGATGAACACGTATCGGCCCCTGGGATCCTGTTCTACGGTTTGTTGAATAAATGGTATACGTTTGTGTATCAGAATGAGGGTGCCCCTGGAGCCCATTGTGTACCCCGCATGAAAGGCAAGGCGATAGTTGGTTCTCTTGAAAAAAGCACAGTTTGACCCAGCCAAGTGGGTTTCTGTCAAGAGGGCCACATCAGGGGAATGTCTATTTAGGAATTGCATGATAAGGCGCCATTTGATTCCTGACCCCATCCCATTCACATTCCAAGTGAGGAATTTCAAAGATTTAGTGTGCTGCATGAGTGATGTGCGAATTTGTGTAGAGGACATTTACTACGTATGATGGGGATTTTCAGGGTATAGCGATCAGTAAGAGATGGCGGTATAATTCTCGCCTGTACTAAGGAAGCGGGGTTGCCTTGTGGAGTAGTGCAAGGCGTCCCTAACAAGGGACAATGATTAGTTTGACCCATGAGCATGTGGCAGTCCTGAAATAACAAACAAAGTTTTGAACTTTCCCAACTCACCCCCACCCTATACTCCACCCCAACACGAAGTACCTGTCGCCCAAATATTGCTGATCCTTCAACTTAAGGTGTCAGCTCAAAAACCAGACCCTTGAATAGGGTCCAAACAAGCAAGAAAGAGAGAGTGGGGGGGGGGTTTGACCAGGGGAGGAATCAGATCTTTCCCCAGAGTTCCCACACTTGCGCCCACTGTCGACATCTTCCATGGTGGATAGATTATGCGTCGGGATCAGAGGCGCGGACCGTGCACGCTCGTATGTCACGGCAGTGCTCCTAGGCCCTCTAGTAGGGGACAACAGTTTGTTCAGTGTTCTTCTTGTTGCGCCGCTGGGTCCACGATCTCCTGTCCCCCCCCGCTCTGGGTTTCTCCTCGGGGAGGCCCGCCTAGGTCCGGGTCAGGGTCGTCCTCTCGGTCTCCTTGGTCTTGCAGTCCAATCGCCCTCTGTGTGAGCCTCTGCCCATTTCCAGGCGTCTTGTGGGTCATTGAAGTGAACAGTAGTTCCTTTATGATAAATCTTAAGTTGGGCCGTGAAGAGCAGGCCGTATTTCACATTCATTTGAGCAAGTTGTTTCTTGAGTGGTTCAAACGATTGTCGTGCCCGCTGTACTTCTCGGGTATAGTCCGGGAAGAAGGCGATTCGGGAGCCGTTATGGGTGATCGTCCCTTGCGAGCGTGACAGTTGCAGGAGGGCATCCCTGTCACGGTAGTTAAGCAAGCGAGCAATGATAGTCCGGGGCGGAGCGCCCGGGAGTGGTTTGCCCGAAGGCATCCTATGAGCCCTCTCCACTGAAAAGAATTTTGAGAAGGAGAAGGACATGGGGCTCGAACATGTCCACGAGCCACTGTTCCAGGAACAATTCCATGCATTGTCCCTCCTCCCCCGCCGGCAGGCCCAGGATGCGAACGTTGTTGCGGCGGGACCTTCCCTCTCCATCATCCACTCTCGATTCCAGGGCTTTCAGGCAGTTTAAGGCTTGGGACAGCTGACGATTGATCCCGCCGATGTTGTCCTCCGCTTCAGAGATGCGGTGTTCCGCCTCTCCTGTTCTGGAAGTCAGCTTCTGCAGATCGTGGCGCAGGAAGGAGACATCCGCCGCCATACTGTCTATTTTAGTCTCCATGGAGGAGCGGGAGTTGGCGATGGCCGCCATTACATCCCGTGAGGAGAGGGAGTCTTCTCCCGTAGGGGAGTTTGGTCGTGTTGCTGGGTCCGCCGGGGCCGGGGTAGTAGCGACGGCCAACTGATCCATGCTGCTCTGTGTAGATGGTTTCTTCTGTCTGTCTTCCCCCATATTTCCGGGAGTCGTGGAGCGTCTGCTACGATGGGGCGGATATTGTTGTTTATGCGCAATTGGAGTGGTCGTACCCCCCAGGTGTGTAGTGTTGCGGCCGTGCAGCGGGTCAGATGGAGGGCTGTGAGTTCCAAGAGCGTCCTCCACTAGGGCCGGGGGGTTTATATGGCGAAAGTACTTTGAGCGCTTGGGACCCAGCGCCCTTTGCTGGGCCTTCACAATACGCGCGGACCTCCGGCACCTCTATCAGTCCACACAGACAGATGGTGGTCCCCCTTTTGCTTCTGGTGCGGTACAACCCTCAGCAGGCACCAGGCTCTGTTAGCAAGGTTCGATCAGGGGGGAGGGGACAGGCCCTCACTTACTTCTGACGCGGTCAAGTCGCTGCTGTCCTCCACAGTCCGGGGGGTGGGGGGGTGTTCGCGGCGTGGTGTCCCAGAGTTAAGACGGGTCAGGAGGTAGAAGCTGCACACCACCGGGACCACAGGAGGGCTTCGCTATTCTTCCCCCACCTCTCTCGCAGATCGGGTCCGTCTGGGCGTCTTCCGGATGTCAGCGGGACTCGGCTGGTGAGTAGTCCCGGGTCCCGTGGTCCCCGCGCACAGCCGCCTGCCCGCGTGGTGAGGGGGGGGAGAAGAGAGGACGCTCACGGGTGTCCGCCTCACGTTCTGCTCCGTGCCCCACCATGTCAGGTCGTCCCGAGCCTCTCACTCAGTCGGAGGAAGTCCGCCCTCAGACACCGGTGGCCATCTTGGTCACGTAGCTCCGCTGCCGGGCCTCGGCAAATTGTGGATTTGCCCCATCTGCTGGGTAGATAGGTGCCACAACCTCTGTCGATCTGAGCCCACAGCTTCACGGGCTCGGTCACAGTGTTTATACCGCACGAAATCCCCAGGAATCAGGATGAAAATGCAGGATTGTTTCCGCGCTTACGGGAGCTCACTCGGCTCACGTCCGCATCGTTCGCGCGTTGGCCACGCCCACTTGGCAGGCCTTCTTGATCAATTAAGAAAACAGTGGTCCAACCGGACAGCAGAAGATAAAAGGTGCTAAACCTTCCAAAGTGTTTCCGGCGGTTCCACAAGTCTGTTTCTTCACTGCAGGATACTTGGCTCCTTCTGTAGTTTGGATGAGAACTCAGGTGATCGACCTGGAATGGATACAGAGCCCCTTCCCTTATCCAAGATTAGCTTAGAACCAAAATCGAGGACTTTCAATCGAAGATCTGCTCTCATGCATGCATCCCAGTCGTGGATCAATCATGGTTCACGGTTGTCCCAGTCATTCAGGCACTCTAGACATCCTGGCACCAGTAGTGTGGATTGGGACCAGACATTCCCAACCCGCTTCCTGGGCACACATGTGACATGCAGGAGCCTGTGAAAGAGATCGGATTTTGCAGGAGGCTGCATGCCCAAATAAGGAAAACCTGAGATACTCGACCTGGGTGAAGGCAAGGGACACAATGGGCATGGGACAGAACAAAACACTTTGTGGTTCGGCCATTTTCGAACCTGGCCACAGTCTTAAACCAAACACGGTAAACGTGATATAATGCCGTAAAAAGAAGTAAAAAAGTAACTGCTGCCACCAGTTCGTCCCAGGCACACTCATACAATCACCAAAACATCATTTGAGGGTGCCCAGGGCCATAAAACAAAAAGGACCCCGGTGCACGGTACTGGAAGGTACATTGTGCACTGTTAAAAAATTTGCAAGAAATGGCAACATAGTTAAAGACTATGGGAAACATAGTTTCCCAGTACTGACAGTCTGAAGGGCGTGTCAGTTTCCCCATAACAAGTGAGCAAAAGCCCTGGGGGCTCTACGGGTAAAAGTCAGGATAGGAAAGCCAAACAAAAGCAAAAGGTTTGGGGGGTCCACAAATGGATAGAAAATTACACGTTGATGAAATCTTTCCTAACAATCGGCCCTCCCAGACCAAGGACAGGGGGGAACTAATCCACCCCTGGATGGGCCGCATGTTCAGGTCGGCCAAACATTCTGGACAACCCATCAGCATTGCTATGTTGGACACCTGGCCTATGTTCAATGGTGAAGTCAAACCCTTGCAGGCTTATGGACCACCTGAGCAAATTTGGATTCTCTCTTTTCATGTTCATTAGCCACTTTAAGGGATTATGGTCAGTTTGCACAATGAAGTGGGTCCCATAGAGGTAGGGCCTCAGCTTCCTTGGGGCCCACACGACAGAAAAACATTGTTTCTCCACAGTGGACCACCTGATCTCTCTTTCCTTAAACTGGCGACTAATTAATCCAAACAGTTGTTCCTTGCCTTTCTCATCTATCTCTGATAGTACAGCAACTATCCCAGTGTCAGAGGCATCTGTCTGCACAATAAAAGCACGTTTGAAGTCAGGGGCCCTGAAGACAGGGGCCTGGCACAGGGAGTCTTTCAATCCATTGATGGCCTTCTCACACTCCTCAGGCCAAGAGACCTTCTTAGGCTTCTTTGGAGTTGTGAGAGCAGTCAGAGGGGCAGCTATGGTGCCATTGTCTGCCATCAAATTTCAATAGTACCCAGTGAGTCCTAAGAAGGCTCTCACTTGGGTTTGTGTAGTGGGGTAGGCCAGTGTTGTACTGCTTGTACGTTACTGGGTAGAGGCTGAATCCTTTCGCCACCTACTTCATGCCCAAGTTAGACCACAGATCCTTCCCCAATCTGGCACTAGCTGGCCTTTATGGTTAAGTGGGCGTTCTGAAGAGCCTGTAACACAATTCTAAGGTGCTCCACATGTTCCTTCCCGGTGGCACTGAAGAATGCTATATCATCCAGATATGCTAAGCATAATTCATCCATCCGATTAAGAACATGGTTCACAAGCCTCTGAAAAGTGGCAGGTGCATTCTTCAATCCAAATGGCATTACCTTGAACTGGTAAAGGCCTTCAGGAGTTGAGAATGCCATCTTCACCTTGGCGTGTTCTGCTAGGGCTATTTGCCAATACCCTGCATTGTGGTCAAATGTGTTGAGGTACTTGGAGGCACCCAAAGTATCCACCAGCTCATCAGTTCTAGGTAGGGGGTGAGCATCTGTCCTGGTGATAGCATTCAGATCCCTATAATTGACACAGAACCTGAGTTCAAAGATACCGGCTTTTGGCACTAGAACTACAGGACTAGACCATGGACTACTGGAAGGCTCAATCACTCCCAGATCCACCATCTTGCTGACCTCGGCCTTCATGTAGGATCTCACCTTATCTGACATTCTGTAACCCCTACTTTTGGAGGGAACACTATCTCCAGTGTCTATCTGTTACGCTCACCTGGTATCCACAGGGACGCCACCCAGCCCTGGTTGGATG
This sequence comes from Ambystoma mexicanum, assembly GCF_040938575.1. NCBI lineage: Eukaryota > Metazoa > Chordata > Amphibia > Caudata > Ambystomatidae > Ambystoma > Ambystoma mexicanum. Next base: position 1,886,807 of record NW_027182323.1, read on the forward strand.
ATTTGCACTCTCGAACCCTCTTCCGGTCCCTTGGTAAGGCCTCTGGTTAAAGATGGGTCTGCAATATAGGAGAGCTGGATTCAATACCAGATTGTCTTTATGTTTTCCCACCTCCCTTGGCCTCAACTCCTTCCTCCCCCTTGGGCCCTCTCCTCACCTTAATATTGTAGAAGGGGGATTCTCTGTCCTGCTCCTCGTGGCAGGGGCACGTAGATGTGGGGGGGCGAGCAGCAACTAAGTTACTTCACTGTGCAAGCCCCCCCTGTGGGAATCCAGGCCTGATGCGACTCCGTAGGTTTGCTGCTTTACAGTCTTTATATGCAGTTCTTATGTTCCTCTTAGTTCGAAAAATAATGTCTTGCTTCTTTCCTTTTAGGTATGGAAAGGTATTTTGGAGTTGTCATGCAGTTTGAAGATGAGCATGGGCCGGTAGGCGAAAGCGCGGTGTGCGCAATGCTGTCCGGTGAGTAATGCGCAATGTGCAGCGCTGTTTCGCCTTTTATATTGCTAACCTGTGTCTTTTCTCTCCTTGCAGGTTGCGATGTTCCTCGCCGAGCGCCGTAATGTTCCAGCAATGATACTGACCAGGAGATGACTACCCAGGTAAGAATTGTGTGGCTTTCTTCATTCGGAAGGAAACGTGAGTAAACTCTTACTAATGCTGTCTTTCTTTCTCCTCTTTCCAGGTTATTGTATTCCAGGATGCATGCAGTGCCGGATGATGGAGTTCGTACCTTCAGGTGAGTGGAACTGAAGTCGGCGATGGATTGAAGACAGGATACTGTTCCAGGTAAGCTTCGTAGTGTTCTTTCTCTCTCTGCAGGTCCTTGGTTTCAGGTAAGCTGGCATTAAAGAACTGGACACAGTGAGGGTTACGCTGCCCACAGCAGAATAACGCAAAGCATGTTCTGCTGTTTGGGTGTGGTTTAAATAGTCTCAGGTAAAGTAGTCCAGGTAAAGTAGTCCCAGGCCCGCCACACCCAAAAGACTAGACCGCATAGCTCAGTTCCTTGTAACTGAGCTATGTGTGTGCCTCCATGTTGGCTGAACCCCCCCAAGTTAAATAGTCCCAAATAAATAGTCCCATTCTAATGTTGGTCTTCATGATGGTTATGAGCCTGGCGCCAAAGGCGCCAGGACTGACTCCAAGAGAGTCTTGGATGAGGTTTTAAGGCCTTTGACCTGGCCCTAACTGGAAGGCTGACTTGCCAGTGAGGGCCAGGGGCAAGGGTCATGACAGCACTCACCCCCAAGGCCCCTCTCACAGTGGTACTTCGGCCTGGTCCTGGTTTGGCTGGGTAATTCTGATGGAACTTTTTAATTAAGCGAGGTGCATGGATGTATTCACTAGGATCTGTCTTGAGGGTCGTGTCCCTTCCAATCAACTAAGTAGTATAGTTTGGATCTGGTGTATTTTGAGTCTAGGATATCCTTTACTTCAAACTCTGGTTCTCCATCAACTAATACTGGTTTTGGTGGTGTTGTAACCCGAGTACCGGTTTGTACCGGTTTCAGGATTGATACGTGAAACACAGGATGAATCTGCACAGTGGGTGGTAGGGCTACTTTAACTGCCACTGGATTTATTAGGGAGTCAATAGAATAAGGTCCCAGATATCGGGGACGAAAGATCTGAGTCCCTTTTATGGGCACATATTTTGATGCTAACCAGACCTTGTATCCAATTTGATAGTCGGGGGCTTTACTATGATGTTGGTCAGCAAATTTCTTTTGTCTGTTCTTGGCTTGGAGTAAATGTTCTGCTGCTTCTTTGAAGGCCTGGGAAATAGTCGTATGTAGGGTTTTAACCGCTGGCATTTCAAAAGGGGTTGGGAGATCCAATTCTGAAGTACGTGGATGTCTACCATATATAGTGTAGAAAGGGGTTTGTCCAGTGCTTGTGTGTAATGAATTATTATAGGCATATTCAGCTATCGATAACAAGTCCTTCCAATTTCTTTCCACTTGATGTAACATGCAACGTAAGTATTGCTCAAGGGTTTGGTTTCTTCTTTCTTTTTGGCCATCTGTTTAGGATGGTGACTTGTGGATAGTCGAATGTCAATTTAGGCCATTGAACAACATTTCTTCCAGAAGTTGGATACGAACTGACTACCTCGATCTGAGATCAAGACCGATGGAAAGCCATGTAGCCGTACGATTTTCTCCAGGAATACTTTTGCTAAATTGGATGCATTTGGAAGACCCTTAAAATGAATAAAGTGTGCCATTTTAGAGAACAAGTCTACAACTACTAAGATGGTGGTGAATCCTTGACTGGGAGGTAGGTCTGTAATGAAATCAAGGGACAGTGTGTGCCATGGTGCAGGAGGAATTTCCAATGATTGGAGAAGACCAGCTGGTTTCTGCTTTTGGGACTGGTTTTGTGCACACACACCACAGGATTGGATAAATTGTATGATGTCTTTTCGCCATGTGGGCCACCAATAGTTTTGTTTTACTTTAGCTAGAGTTTTGGCAATTCCAGGACGACCTTCAATCAGGGAGTCGTGATAACCCGAAATAATCTGCTCTTGTAAATCTTTACTTGGCAAGTATAGACAGTTCCTAAAATATGGTAACTGGTCTTTAATGGTGTAATGTTCTCCTTGAGTACACCACTCTTGTGAGAAAGTGGGATCCATTAAGAGTTGGATCTTGTTTTGGAGTTCACCCTGTGTCAATGTTGTTGTAAAACCCAGGAGTTTGTCTTCTGGAATGATGGCTACTGGATCTGAAGTTATGTATACCTTTTCATCAACAACCATGCGGGACAAGGCGTCAGCCTTTCCGTTTCGGACTCCTGGCCGGTAGGTGATCACATAGTCATATTCAGCGAAGAAAAGAGCCCACCGCAGTTGACGGGATGATTGAGCCTTTGCTGTTTTTAGGTATTGCAGGTTTCGATGATCAGTTATGACCGTAACAGTATGTCTAGCACCAAGGAGATAGTGTCGCCATGCCTTGAAAGCTGATTTTATAGCCAAGAGTTCTTTGTCTGTGATAGCATAGTTGAGTTTGGGAGGTGAGAATTTTCGTGACCAGAAGGCCACAGGGTGTAACTGGCCAGTTCCTGGGTCCCTTTGCGAGAGAACAGCTCCCATAGCCATGCTAGAGGCATCTGTTTCAACTATATAAGGGAGGTCTGGGCGAGGATGCCGTAGAACTGGAGCAGAAGTGAATTTTTTCTTAAGTTCTTGAAAGGCCTTCTCTGCTTCTTCGGTCCAATGGAACTTTTTATTGTTTTTTCTCAATAGTGATGTAATTCGATGCACTATTTGGGAAAAATCTGGGATGAATCGGCGATAAAGGTTTGCCAGGCCCAACATACTCTGGATTCCTTTAAATGAAGTTGGTGACGGCCAGTTAAGAATGGCATCTACCTTGTGCCTATCCATTCTGATACCTTTTGGTGTGAGGATAAAACCGAGGAACTCCACTTTGGTGACATGAAAAGAGCATTTTTCGAGTTTAGCATACAGTTTATGTCGGCGGAGTTTAGTAAGGATGGAGCGGACATGCCTGACATGGTCTTCTTTTGTAGCAGAATACACTAAGATGTCATCAATGTGAACCAGGGTGCAAACGTCGATGTTCTCTATCCTGCTCCTCGTGGCAGGGGCACGTAGATGTGGGGGGCGAGCAGCGACCAAGTTACTTCACTGGTGCAAGACCCCCCTGTGGGAATCCAGGCCTGCTGCGACTCCGTAGGTTTGCTGCTTTACAGTCTTTATATGCAGTTCTTATGTTCCTCTTAGTTCGAATAATAATGTTGTGCTTCTTTCCTTTTAGGTATGGAAAGGTATTTTTGAGTTGTCATGCAGTTTGAAGATGAGCATGGGCCGGTAGGTGAAAGCGCAGTGTGCGCAATGCTGTCCCGTGAGTAATGCGTGATGCGCAGCGCTGTTTCGCCTTTTATATTGCTAACCTGTGTCTTTTCTCTCCTTGCAAGTTGTGATGTTCCTCGCCTAGCGCCGTAATGTTCCAGCAATGATACTGACCAGGAAATCACTACCCAGGTAAGAATTGTGTGGCTTTCTTCATTCGGAAGGAAACGTGAGTAAACGCTTACTAATGCTGTCTTTCTTTCTCCTCTTTCCCAGGTTATGGTATTTCAGGATGCATGCAGTGCCGGATGATGGAGTTCGTACCTTCAGGTGAGTGGAACTGAAGTCAGCGATGGATTGAAGACACGATACTGTTCCAGGTAGGTTTCGTAGTGTTCTTTCTCTCTCTGCAGGTCCTTGGTTTCAGGTAAACTGGCATCAAAGAACTGGACACGGTGAGCGTTACGCTGCCCACAGCAGAATAACGCAAAGCATGTTCTGCTGTTTGGGTGTGGTTTAAATAGTCTCAGGTAAAGTAGTCCAGGTAAAATAGTCCCAGGCCTGCCACACCCAAAGTAGTCCAGGTAAAGTAGTCCCAGGCCTGCCACACCCAAAAGACTAGACCGCATAGCTCAGTTCCTTGTAACTGAGCTATGTGTGTGCCTCCATGTTGGCTGAACCCCCCCCAAGTTAAATATTCCCAAGTAAATAGTCCCATTCTAATGTTGGTCTTCATGATAGTTATGAGCCTGGTGCCAAAGGCGCCAGGACTAACTCCAAGAGAGTCTTGTATGAGGTTTTAAGGCCTTTGACCTGGCCCTAACTGGAAGGCTGACTTGCCAGTGAGGGCCAGGGGCAAGGGTCATGACACTATTTCATGTTTGAAGTAAGGTGTCATACCTTGGCCCTTCTGGAAGCTTTGGCATCTATGGAAGTACCGCTATTGAACAGCACATCACGTAGTCTCCTACGTGCAAGCGCGCTCTAGTTGTACATTCTCTTCAGCTTTTCCTGTCACGCTTATCAACAGAGACCACAGAAGCCTCTCCGCGTTGCATCGCTCCAGTTTTCTCATGTGGGTAAGACACTAGTTTTCTCTTTGGTCTTCTTTTGCTTCATTCCTCTCATCTCATGTTGTTTCCACTTTGGCTTCCTGCTGCTCCTGTATCCTACCCTTGACTCCTTCTGTGTCGGCTACCTTTTTCCTTGTTGCCTTTTGCCTTACAACAACTTACCATCCAGCTAGCACCATTGATCTACGATATTATCCAAAAGGCTACAACACCTCAAGGGGTTTTTGCAGCCTTTGGCTTTTCCCCTTATCGGCAGTTGCTGTGAGGTGGGCCCCTTGCCTTAACAGTTCATTGGTTGTCAGGCATAGTGGCTTCCTCTCGCAATCAACCTTTCCTCTACGAGGGATGCCGGTTGTCGAGGAAGAAAGCAACCTCCAAACAGAGTGAGCAAGGATCATCAGACTGCATTGGAATCCTCAGGTGAGGAAGACAAGCCAGTTTGTGAGAGCTTGCAATGCCCAAAGAACATGGCCACAGCGGAGCAGGTCCAGGAATTAATATCTGCAGTACAGGGTCTATCCAAGGAGATGCAAGGCCTAAAGGCAGATAATGCTATCCTAAAGAAGATGGTTACCAGTAGAGAAACGCTGGACCTTCCTTCTCTGGGACTGGCATCCGGAAACTTTGACGGATCCCCAAAAGAAGCTTAAGGAGTTAATTGATGCCTGCATTGTACTTGTATTTTACTTTTCCCACCACCACCTGTGCAACAGATCGCTCCAAGGTGGGATTCATTGTATCTAACATGACCAGCAATGCTCTGGCTTGGGTTACACCACTTGTGACTTCGGATAACCCAGTATTCCAAGGTTAGGCTGCATTTCTGGCATTATTAAGGCAAACCTTTGAAAGGCCTGCAGTGGTCTTTTTGACATGTGAAAGTCTAATGGATATCCGGACAGGATCTTCTGACGTCATCTCATATATATATCTACATTCAAGAAGACGGCACCTGAGGCAGTGTGACCAGAATCAGCACAATATACTGTGTTCAGGAGAGGTTTACATGAAGAAATTAAAGATGAATTGGCTCACACCTCTCGCTCCATTACACTAGAGGAGTTATTTACCTTAGCTTTTGAGAAATCGAATACCTCCAGGATGAGAGGAGATCTGAAAGAAGAAGGAGTAAGGGGGCTTATTTTTCCCAATCTTCATCTAGCTCTTCTGTGCCATCTACTGAATTCACTCCTTCCGAGGAACCAATACAGATCGCGGTTGCCTGGAGATGCCTTACCACTTCTGAAAGAAGACGAAGAAGGGAGAATGGGCTTTGTCTCTATTGTGCTTCCAGTAAGCACCTGTTGCGAGATTGCCCTGAAGTCCCTCCTTTGACATCAGGGAAACAAGAAA